>NC_090436.1:332012265-332315296 GCF_031143425.1 Pleurodeles waltl | reverse complement strand
GAATGGAATGTGAATCAGAGTCTTGTATATTGTATGCTAGATACTGATGAGAGTTGCTGATATTTCCTATCGTTGCTGCATTACCTTGTCAACAACTTCATAACTAGAGATTTAATTATAACTTCTAGTTTCTTAATTTGATTATGTCAGTAATTTGCATGAACCAATGTTTAATTGCATCTCTGTTTCCCTGATAAACCATTCCACAGTTTAAATTACATAAATGTGCCTTTATTGGCAGGTTTAATGACAGTGCCATCATTATTATATGCACTATCAATTACTATTAGTTCGTCCCCTGTGATGTATTTAAAGAAATTTTGACTTGTTTTTTTTAGATGTGGCAGCATTACTTTCTCTTACATTTCAATATTTGGAACATTGAAACGGGAAGCAATTTCTGCAAATGTTACTATAATCTTTATTATGCAAGAATAACATGTACACAGGTTTCTTTAAATGAGAATAATTTAGATAAATCATCCCTAGTGGCTACATATGCCAATTTGTTAGATGCAAAAAACATTATGAAATTTGAAAGCTGCTTACTCAATTGTGTGATATGGCATCTTAATGATGTCATCAGTTGATGTCTGGTTCTGCCAAGACACATGGGGCCTAATTTAGATATTGGCAGAGGGGTTGCTCTGTCACAACGGTAATGGATATCCCTTCCACCGAGATCTAAATCCCATCATATCCAATGAGATTTAGACTGAAGGACAGAATACCCATCATCGTTGTGACAGAGTAAGACCTCCATCAATATCTAAATCAGGCCCTTAGTACCACTCATTTGTGTTAAGAAATGTTTATTCAGTGGGTATGCCCATGTTTTTGCACTTTGACTAAATGAGTTGATAGTTCTTGGCTGCCTGCTCCCATTTTTTGTGCCTTTGGAGTTTAAGTGAATGAAAAGTAAGAAAATACTCTCTGTAATGTTGAATTAAGTACATAGGCCCCCATTACAACCTTGGCTGGCGGCAGAGGCCGCACACCAAGGTTGAACCGCTGGGCGGCCGCAAATGCGGCCGCACTCCCACGGGGTCCATTATGAGATCCCCGCTGGGCCGCAACACGGGAGCCGGCTCCAAATGGAGCTGGCGGTGTTGCGGCTGTGCGACGGGAGCAGTTGCACCCGTCGCGTTTTTCACTGTCTGCTATGCAGACAGTGAAAAGCTGCATGGGGCCGTGGCAGGGGGCCCCTGCACTGCCCATGCCCTTGGCATGGTCAGTGCAGGGGCCCCCAGGGGCCACGCAACTCCCCTTTCCTCCAGCCTTTTCATGGCGGTTCAAACCGCCATGAAAAGGCTGGTGGGAGGGGGACTCGTAATCCCAAGGGCAGCGCTGCAAGCAGCGCTGCCCTGGGGGATTTAAACCGCCGGGACAAAAGTGGTGGGAAACCGCCGGGACAAAAGTGGTGGGAAACCGCCGGGACAAAAGTGGTGGGAAACCGCCGGGACAAAAGTGGTGGGAAACCGCCGGTCCCGGCGGTGTGACTGTGGCGCTTCCACCGCGGTCGTAATTCCCCTGGAAGCACCGCCAGCTGGTTGGCGGTGCTTCCTCCGAAACAGCATTGGCGGTCGAAGACCGCCAGGGTTGTAATGACCCCCATAATGTGATTTACAGACGTTTGATAAAAAACTTTGAAATTACCTTATTGAATTCACCCTTTATATGTTACAGAGGTATGACTCTATGAAGGAAAAAACATGGTAGAGTTGGTCCCCCGACCACAAAAATATCTCATCATAAAAGAAAATAGCAGAAAGACCCCATTACAACGAACTGAATGATGGTGTGGAAGTAGCTGTTTTCTGGATGTCCCACAGCCCAGAGATCCTTAAATCATTTCTCACACTTGCAAGTGATTTCATGGAGCTAATCTGAGGTAAGCCTCCTTTGAAAGGTCCCAGTTTAAAAGCTCTATTTTTTAAGCAATATTTCCAACAAGCATTGGCAAAGCCAATAGTTCTAGCTTTATTGCACCAGCAAATGGAAATAAAGGTATTCACAAATGAATGTTATGGACAGCATAGTTGAGTTTATTTTTCTGATTTAGAATTATCCCTTATGCATTCTAATGGAAGCATTTCCTGGAAGTCACAATGATGTGTGAAGCCAAGCTAATGCCCAATCTGTGCATATATTAAAGAATTGATACCAATATGTCATTCAGATAGCTGCTCTGTCAAACCAGACCTGAAAGGGGGACTTTTCTTACCTAGGTGGGCCATTACTACGAACAATTTAGAATAGTCATGCATTAATATTTGGTTTATTTTGTCATTCACAGACATAATACTTTGAGGGTCATTTAGAATATGTGGGAAGTGGTAATAAATCCTGTGAAATGTGTGAAAAGAGATTTTACTGCATGTAATGCTATTGTTGCATTAAGCGAAAAAAGTACTAGATTCTGTGCCTATTGGTACCAGAGCACAAGCAAAAAGCTGGTGCAAATGTCACACCAATAGCTCTGAAAAAGAGACGGACTCTAAATTTGTGATAATGACATCATAGTTAGTTGGTATATAACAGCAAAACGTAGGCTTCAAGGAAGGATAACATTAAGAGGTAACAAGGGATTTGTAGAAATCTGGTAAGGGTAGTTTTAGTGGTTAGGAAGGGGGTTTTAGGGTTCAGGGAAAGGTATTGTTAAGGGATAGTAAGGCAATTTTAGGATTCAGGGAAGGGTAGTATTAAGGAGTATTTAGGGCTTTTATGAGTTTAGGTACAGTTTAGGGATAGGTAGCATTAAGCAGTAGCAAAGTTTTCTGCTTCAGAGAAGGAAAGCTGTACAGGATAGTATGTTTTTAGTTTTCAGGGAAGGTAGTTTTAATGTTTAATAAGGAGCTTTTAGGGTTCAGGGAAGGGTAGTGTTCAGTGGTAGTAAAGGCTTTTTAGGATTCAGAGATGTGTAGCATTAAGGGGTAGTAAAAGATTTTTGGGGTCCAATAAAGGGAAGTGTCAATGGGTAGTGAAGGATTTTAGGGTTTAGGGAAGTGGGGGGCTCAGATGCAGTAATTGGTTTTAAAGTTACGTTATATTGAATAAGTAAATTGATTTAATGCAAATATGGAGAAGCAACCTTCCAAATCTTTACACATAATTAGGCCCATATTTTTACTTTAAGAATTAAGAAATGCTAAATCATTTTGTACATCTGGCCCAAGATTACCTGTAATTTGTGGCTCTTCTCCTAGACGGTAAGATTTGTACCGCACGTTTCTGACAAATAGCTATAAGCACAGGTATGTGAGAAAACAAAGATTAGTCACTGTAACTTTTCAGGCAAAACATTAGCGGCTTCTCTGTCAGGATAAACTCTTTGATAATTGCCTCTAACAATTAGGAAGCTCTGAAATTGCTTTAGGATTTTTCTTTTGTCAATGTGCACTTTGAGCATTAGGTCATGATTAACGGTTCAGTGTCTTCGATGACTCCTTGTTTTTTGGTCATGCTGTTCATTCCTACAAATCAGTCGTAAACTTTAAAACTATGAACGCAATCAGCAATGGATTCCTTTCTCAGAGGTTCATACAATATCCTTCAGAACAGAGGGTTATTTTTAACAATGTTCTTAAACTCACGGTTTCACACTGAGCTTCCCAATCACTTAATTTTGGTGGCCTTAAGTTGTGAACTATAAAGAGCGTCCCAGTCACTAAGTAATTGTCTTTGCTTCTCGCTCTCAGACTTGACAACTGTAAACTTTTCATCTCTGACTTGGTAACTTTAGGTTTCAAATAATTTCAGACTTGGTAATCATAGCTTTCACTTTCAGCTTCTCATCACTCCTTAAATTAAGCAACATGTTTGTAACAGTAAACAGCTGCGAATTTTAACTGTAGCGGAATTGCGTAGAAGCGCTCTTACTACCCTGTGTGCTGTTGTCCCTTTCCCCTGGACCTTTATCTCACAGACAACGAAACTTCCTCTCACCAGGACTGCAGTACACTGAGCATTTGGGCTTGGGTGGGGCATCCATTAAAGCAGGAACTCGCCCAAGGTGTCCGCTGCCTGGAATCATGTGACATGCGGTTCATTCAGCAGTTTTTGCCTGCTGTTCTGGCCTCCTTGGGAGAAATAGCAATAAATTGCTTATGGTGGTGGTGAATCCACCACCATCAGCCCATCTGCATGGTATGTGAGAGCGGAAATTTAGTACTAATAATCTTTAGCATTTGCGTTGATCATATAAGATGTATTAACTTGAAAATGTCTAATGACATAAAATATGTTTTTCTGATTGGCCACCACAAAAGGTGAAAACATACATTTAAGCTTTGAAAATAATGTACCCTGGAAAGAAACATTTAGGGCCAGATGTAGGAAGCCTTTTGCGCCTCGCAAATGGCGAAAAACGCTGTTTGCGAGGCGCAAAAGGCCTCACGCGATGCAGAAACACATTTTGCGAGTCAGTACGGACTCGTAAAATGTGTTTCCGACTCGCAAATAGGAAGGGGTGTTCCCGATTCGCACCGCGATGTAGAGTTGATTTGTGACAGTGAAAGCGGTCGCAAATCAACTCGCAGTTACCATTCACTTGAAGTGGATAGTAACTCATTCGCAAACGGGAAGGGGTCCCCATGGGACCTCTTCCCCTTTGTGAATGCTAACAAAATTATTTTTTCAGAGCAGGCAGTGGTCCTATGGACCACTGCCTACTCTAAAAAAAACGAAACAAAAAGGTTTCAGTATTTTTTCTATTTGCAGCTCGTTTTCCTTTAAGGAAAACGGGCTGCAAAGAGAAAAAAAAACTGCTTTATTGAAAAGCAGTCACGGACATGGTGGTCTGCTGTCTCCAGCAGGCCACCATCCCCGTGAGTGCCTAGACTCGCTATGGGGTCGCAAACTGCGACCCACCTCATAAATATTTATGAGGTGGGTCTTTGCGACCCCATAGCGAGTCGCAGAAGGTGTCTGAGACACCTTTCTGCATCGCGAATTGCGAGTTGCAATTTGCGAGTCGTTATGACTCGCAAATTGCAAGTCGCAATTCGTGACTTACCTACATCTGGCCCTTAGTTTTTCACACATCCGTTGTATAACAAAGTTCTTTTGTCTAAGTTACGGGTTTATTCTGTGTCTGTACTGACACCAAAATGTTTCCACATCTTTGTAACTATCCTCAACAAGTGTATTCTGGAATGGTTGGAAAAAAGGCTCCACTGACACCAGTCGGAAGCAAGTCCAAGAAGATACAATTAACATCGTTTGGAGTGATGTAAATGGGAGAAGCGACAAATGAACGTCTTGCAAACTAATATTGTGTCTTTCCAAATGTATTTCCAATGTCTAATGTTTTTATGATTGGGTGTTCTTTCTTCGCCCGATGCTTTTGACCAATGAAAATTACGTATGTATTTTAATCAAATGAACAGGTCACAGAGAGCTTTAGGTCTTTTTTGGTCATTGTCTTTCTGGTGATCTGTCACTTTGACATTTCATGCTTTACCAATCAGTCTACTGACAACTTGGTACTTTATTATTTTTCTGAGTTTATTATGCCTGTTTGAATGCTGGACTAATGCTTTGACGGTTTAGTGACCTTAGAGTCCAAAATCCTAAAGCGTCCCCCTTACTCTGCCCTATCCTGAAGCAAGCTGACACTGCTGTCCCCTCAAGAAGTCGTAACCGCCCTGCTGACTTTCGTTAGTGATAGGTAACTGTGACTAATCTGTGCATTGTTATTTGTCTATTGTTTTTCAGGTACCAACTGCTACTGTTCTAATACTGCTGGCTGTTTTGATAGTGCCATAGTTAGATGTTTTCCAAATTAGTGTTACTAAAACCTTTGCATGGAGCCCAACATGCTAATGCTAATCTGAGGTTAGTGAGGTGTTTCATTATGCCAATGAACTGATGTTAATTTTGCTTGCTGAACAAATTTAATACGTCTCACCTTCTCAAATATTGCTGCTGAGATAATAGTTCTTGTTGCTTTGTTCAAGTTAAGATACTTTAGGCGATATGGACAGCCTGTGTTGTTTCTTTATCTTTATCATTTGATGTTGTGACTAATCTTTGTGACTTTAGCATTGTTAAAATAGGGAAATAAACCCTTTATATCGATACTAATGGTGTGATGGCACATCTTTTACTGACTCTCTATTGTTGTTGAACTGTTTATTATTGATGTGCGTTACAACACTTTATAATATTAATTTAAACGTTCATCAACCTTAAGCAAGGCCGAATGCTTACTATTTTTACATTAAATAAATTGGGCAAGGACGTGTTAACAGTGTTGGTAGTAGAGGATGGTTAGGTCTCTTTAAATTATATTGTCAAGTGTTTTTTCAGTTGAGATTCGTTGATCTTTTTTAGATTGATGCAGAATATGGAGAAAATGTGTCCCTAAACGCCCAAGGTGACTTTCACCCGGTCCATGGAGCTTCCCTCTGTTGGTAGGGAGTGTTCTCAGCATTCTATTGTTGGGTTGAATGAAGTAGATTATGCGCTTGCAAGGCTCTAGCTAAACGCAGGTGATTGAGTTATTTGCAAGAATTTAGGGATTTGGCGTTCTCCTAAGTGATGTTGTAATAAGGGTTGGTATACTATGAAGTGTGAGAGTAGGGAAGTCGGCGAACTTCAAATGTGTGTGGCACTTGGTGCTCAAAATGGTCCACATGGTTGTTGGAATATGGACCCTGCGCAGATCTAAGACTCCGGAGTATATTAAAAGTGTATGGAGACACTTGGCCCATATTTGTGGGTTTACCCAAGGCTTACCCAAGGCTTACCCAAGGGTAGGTCGCTCCCCCTGCCGCTGCAGCTCCTCCAAGTTCCCGAGTTCCTGTGTTCCTGAGACCCACCTAACTGTAAGTACCCCCCTCCTCCCAGCCCCTCGCCCTGCCCCGCGCCACTCACCTTCTCTCCTGCTCCTGCTTCTTTTCCTCCTCTCTGTCTCTTCCTCCTCGCTCCCCCTCTGCAATCTTCTTCTGTGTTCTTCTGTTCTTCTCTTCTGTTCTTCTGTTCTTCCCTTCTGTTCTTCTGTGTTCTTCCGGTCTTCTGTGTTCTTCTTCTCTGTTCTTCTCGGTGCTTCTGTGTTCTTCTTCTCGGTTCTTCTGTGTTCTTCTGTGTTCTTCTCTGTTCTTCTCTGTTCTTCTGCTCTTCCGATCTTCTGTGCTTCTGTCTTCTGTTCTTCTGTCTTCTGTTCTTCTGTTCTTCTGTTCTTCTGTCTTCTGCTCTTCCGGTCTTCTGTTCTTCTGTCTTCTGTTCTTCTGTCTTCTGTTCTCCTGTCTTCGGCTCTTCTACCTCCTCCGTCTTCTTCCCCCGAGCCTGCCCTCCTGCTCCTTCCTCATCCCCCTCCCTCACTCGCCTCCCCCTCTCTCACCCCTAGCTAACCCGTTCGCCATCTACCTCCCTCACTCCTCCTATCTTCCTATCTCTCTAGCTCCCTATCTCACTATCTAACTCCCCCACTCTCCACCTCCTCCTACCTACCTATCTGTCTATCTATCTATTTCCCTATCTATCGACTTCTCTATCTATTTTCTCTATCTATTTCTCTATCTCTCCCCCCCTCCCGCCACCCCCTCTACTACCTATCTCCCTATCCTCTCACTCTACCTCCCTCCCTCACCCACCTCTACAACCCCCCCTCCCCTATCTTCACAACCCTACTCCTATCTCTCTCCCTAATCTCCAAACCTCCTAACACTCACCCTCCTCCACCCTAAACCCCCTCCCTCAGCTCCTCTCACTCTACCTGTCCCCCCCCCTCCCTCGCGCTTTCCCCGCCGCGACCTCCTGCACGCCCCGCCCCCCAGCTCCCATTCGCCCCCAGCTGACCCCTCCCCCCCCTCCTACCTCTTATGGCGGCCGCTGCGCGACAGTGGTAGCGACCCTTGACCCAAGGGTAGGTCGCTCCCCCTGCCGCTGCAGCTCCTCCAAGTTCCCGAGTTCCTGTGTTCCTGAGACCCACCTAACTGTAAGTACCCCCCTCCTCCCAGCCCCTCGCCCTGCCCCGCGCCACTCACCTTCTCTCCTGCTCCTGCTTCTTTTCCTCCTCTCTGTCTCTTCCTCCTCGCTCCCCCTCTGCAATCTTCTTCTGTGTTCTTCTGTTCTTCTCTTCTGTTCTTCTGTTCTTCCCTTCTGTTCTTCTGTGTTCTTCCGGTCTTCTGTGTTCTTCTTCTCTGTTCTTCTCGGTGCTTCTGTGTTCTTCTTCTCGGTTCTTCTGTGTTCTTCTGTGTTCTTCTCTGTTCTTCTCTGTTCTTCTGCTCTTCCGATCTTCTGTGCTTCTGTCTTCTGTTCTTCTGTCTTCTGTTCTTCTGTTCTTCTGTTCTTCTGTCTTCTGCTCTTCCGGTCTTCTGTTCTTCTGTCTTCTGTTCTTCTGTCTTCTGTTCTCCTGTCTTCGGCTCTTCTACCTCCTCCGTCTTCTTCCCCCGAGCCTGCCCTCCTTCTCCTTCCTCATCCCCCTCCCTCACTCGCCTCCCCCTCTCTCACCCCTAGCTAACCCGTTCGCCATCTACCTCCCTCACTCCTCCTATCTTCCTATCTCTCTAGCTCCCTATCTCACTATCTAACTCCCCCACTCTCCACCTCCTCCTACCTACCTATCTGTCTATCTATCTATTTCCCTATCTATCGACTTCTCTATCTATTTTCTCTATCTATTTCTCTATCTCTCCCCCCCTCCCGCCACCCCCCTCTACTACCTATCTCCCTATCCTCTCACTCTACCTCCCTCCCTCACCCACCTCTACAACCCCCCCTCCCCTATCTTCACAACCCTACTCCTATCTCTCTCCCTAATCTCCAAACCTCCTAACACTCACCCTCCTCCACCCTAAACCCCCTCCCCCAGCTCCTCTCACTCTACCTGTCCCCCCCCCCCCTCGCGCTTTCCCGCCGCGACCTCCTGCACGCCCCCGCCCCCCAGCTCCCATTCGCCCCCAGCTGACCCCTTCCCCCCCCTCCTACCTCTTATGGCGGACGCTGCGCGACTGCGCAGCGGGCATGCCGCTGGCGCGCCGGAGGCGCGCCAGAGGCAAGCCCGTCTGCGCCCGTCCGCGCCTGGCCCGCGCCCAGCGCCACGACCCCTGGTCCCCAGCTCCCCCAAGCCCCGCTGATCCGCTACGACCCCACCACCCTCCACGCCCTCAACCCAGGGCGCTCCAAAACCTGCTTCCTAGCTCACCCCAAACGCACCCATGGACCCTTCGCCTGCAACTCCTGCAAACGCATCTTCCACCACGCAACTACCACGACCACAAGCCCACGCGCCATCAACCACCTCAAGTGCATCCTGATCAATGCTCGTTCCGTCCACAAGCACGCCGTTGAACTTTGGGACCTCCTGGACTCCACAGCCCCGGACGTCGCCTTCATCACGGAGACATGGATGAACGCCTCCTCTGCTCCAGACATCGCTACCCGCCATCCCCGAAGGCTACAAGATCTCCAGAAAAGACCGCACCAACCAAGTAGGAGGAGGTGTCGCCATCATCTTCAAAGACTCCATCAGCGTCACCACCTCCACCGAAGACCCCCCCCTCGCCGCTGAACACCTGCATTTTCAGATTCGCACCGACCCAAGGACCACCCTCAGAGGATCCCTCGTCTACCGTCCTCCCGGACCTCGCGCCTCTTTCAGCGACGCCATCGCCGACTTCATCTCCCCGCACGCCCTCGCCTCACCGGACTACATCCTCCTAGGCGACCTCAACTTCCATCTGGAACAAAACAACGACCCCAACACCACCACCCTGCTCGACAACCTCGCCAACCTCGGCCTCAAACAACTGGTGAACACCGCCACCCACATCGCCGGACACACGCTCGACCCTATCTTCTCCGCCAGCAAACACGTCTTCTTCAGCCACACCTCTGCCCTACACTGGACCGACCACAGCTGCGTCCACTTCACATTCCGACGCGAGACCTCCCACCTCCGCACTCAACCCATCCCTCATCGACAGTGGAACAAGATCACTGAAGAGCAACTCTTCTCCGCTCTCGCCGCCAACCAACCCACCCTCACCACCGACCCCAACGACGCAGCTCTCAACCTCACAAACTGGATCTCCAACTGCGCTGACAACCTTGCTCCCCTCAAACGCACGCATCGACAGACCAACACCAAAAAACCTCTCTGGTTCTCTGACACCCTCAAAGAATCAAAGAAAACTTGTCGTGCCCTTGAGAAGGCCTGGCGCAAGGACCACACCGCTGACAACATGACCGCCCTCAAGAATGCTACACGCGAACACCACCACCTGATCCGCACTGCCAAAAGGAACTTTTTCACCGACAGACTAGACAAAAACAGCCACAACAGCAGAGAACTCTTCAGCATCGTCAAAGAGTTCTCCAACCCCAGCGCCAGCGCCAACGCCGTCACGCCCTCACAGGATTTGTGCGAATCCCTCGCCACTTTCTTCCATCGCAAGATCAGCGACCTCCACGACAGCTTCGGACACCAGACCCAACCATACACCACTGAACCCGCTTCCCCGGACATCACCCTCAACAACTGGACCCACATAAACACGGAAGAAACCAAATCCATCATGAACTCTATCCACTCCGGCGCCCCTTCGGACCCCTGCCCGCACTTCATCTTTAACAAAGCCGACGACATCATCGCCCCGCACCTCCAGACCGTCATCAACTCTTCTTTTTCTTCTGCTACCTTCCCCGAATGCTGGAAGCACGCTGAAGTCAACGCCCTACTAAAGAAACCTACGGCTGACCCAAGCGACCTGAAAAACTTCCGCCCCATCTCTCTTCTACCTTTCCCAGCCAAGGTAATAGAAAAGACCGTCAACAAACAGCTGACCACCTTCCTGGAAGACAACAACCTGCTCGACCCTTCACAAACCGGATTCCGAACCAACCACAGCACGGAAACCGCCCTCATCTCAGTCACAGACGACATCAGAACCCTGATGGACAACGGTGAAACAGTCGCCCTCATTCTCCTCGACCTCTCGGCTGCCTTTGACACCGTCTGTCACCGCACCCTAATCACCCGCCTACGCTCCACCGGGATCCAAGGCCAGGCCCTGGACTGGATCGCCTCCTTCCTCGCTAACCGCTCCCAAAGAGTTTACCTCCCTCCGTTTCGCTCACAACCCACCAAGATCATCTGCGGCGTACCTCAAGGCTCATCGCTCAGCCCGACACTCTTCAATGTCTACATGAGCCCCCTCGCCGACATCGTACGCAAGCACGACATCATCATCACCTCCTACGCCGACTACACCCAACTTGTACTCTCCCTCACCAAGGACCCCGCCAGCGCCAAGACCAACCTACAAGAGGGTATGAAGGACGTCGCAGATTGGATGAGGCTCAGCCGCCTAAAGCTGAACTCTGAAAAAACGGAAGTCCTCATCCTCGGCAACACCCCGTCCGCCTGGGACGACTCCTGGTGGCCCACGGCCCTCGGCACCGCACCGACCCCCACAGACCACGCCCGCAACCTCGGCTTCATCTTGGACCCTCTTCTCACCATGACCAAGCAAGTCAACGCCGTGTCCTCCGCCTGCTTCCTCACTCTCCGCATGCTCCGCAAGATCTTCCGCTGGATCCCCGCCGACACCAGAAAAACCGTGACCCACGCCCTTGTCACGAGTCGCCTGGACTACGGCAACACCCTCTACGCCGGGACCACCGCCAAACTCCAAAACCGCCTGCAACGCATCCAAAACGCCTCGGCCCGCCTCATCCTCAACGTACCCCGCAACAGCCACATCTCCGCACACCTGAGACACCTGCATTGGCTCCCAGTCAGCAAAAGGATCACCTTCCGTCTTCTCACCTACGCACACAAAGCCCTCCACAACAAGGGACCGGAATACCTCAACAGACGCCTCAGCTTCTACGTCCCCACCCGCCCCCTCCGCTCCGCTGGCCTCGCACTTGCTGCCGTCCCTCGCACCCGCCGCTCCACGGCGGGTGGGAGATCTTTCTCCTTCCTGGCGGCCAAGACCTGGAACTCCCTCCCCACCAGCCTCAGGACCACCCAGGACCTCTCCGCTTTCCGGAGACTCCTAAAGACTTGGCTGTTCGAGCAGCGATAACCCCCCCTTTCCCCCCTAGCGCCTTGAGACCCGCACGGGTGAGTAGCGCGCTTTATAAATGTTAATGATTTGATTTGATTTGATATTTGTACTTTTTGATGCTGAACTGCGCTAACGCAGTTCAGCGTCAAAAAGTTTACCGCTGGCTAGCGCCATATCAAGATGCCGGACAGACATCATATTTATGGTATGACGCTAGCCGGCGGTAAGGCCCGGCTAGTTTCTTGGAAATTGATGCCAGCCAGGTGGGGGAGGCATAGGGGAACAGGGGGTTTAGCATCAGAAGATGATGCTAGTACGGGCAGAGGCAAAAGAAATGCCATACCATTTTTTGACGTTAAAACCCATGGACATGACTCCTGTCTCAGTTAAGACGGGAGTCATGCCCTCCAGCCCAGTGGGCATGGCAATTGGGCACAGTGTCATGTAGGGGGGCCGAGGTTAGGCCCCCCCCCATGGCACTTTGAAAAAAAAAGTACTCACCTCTGCCTACCTGGGATGGGGTGCCCCCATCCTTAGGTGTCTTCCTGGTGTGGGTGGGGGTGGGCAAGGGTGTTCCTGGGGCCAGGGAAGGGCACCTGTAGGCCCCTTCCATGGTCTCTGACCATGGAAAAAGGCCCACAGGTCCCCTAATGCCTGCCCTGACCCAGGCGTTAAATAATGGCACCAAACAAGCTTAGCACCATTATTTAAGTTCCCCATTCCCCGTGCTAGATTTTAGCACGGGGGATAAATATGGTGCAAGGGCCATTCAGTCATTTTCTGGACGGGAACGCCTACCTTGCATCTCTTTGACGCAAGGTAGGTTTTCACATCGAGGAAATTATTTTAACTCCATAACTTTGGAGCTAGACGTGTCTAGCACCAAAGTATAAATATGGAGTGAGGTTTGCGTTGAATTAGCGTAAAAAAAAATTATGCTAATTTGGTGCAAACTGAGTATTAATATGGGCCTAGGTTTTTGTTTTAACTTGTCTGTTTAGTTGGTCAATCAACCGTGGTTGGCAAATCAAGTTTGTGAGTTGAGTCAAGTGTAAGGTCTTTTTGACTGAGATTTGATGAGTCCTATGTGCAACAGGACAGACCCATTCATCAGTTGAGAGTAAAATTTCTTGTGTCAACATGTGACCCTGTTTCTGTGTTCAGGGCAGCTCTAATTTAACTCAAGTCTATTAATGACCCTTTTCAATCAAAAGTCTGAGTAGGACAGACTACTCAGTTGTTGTCATTAAGTCGAATTTTGCTTGCAAATCTGGGAAACTGAGAAAAAAAGAGTAGCTGCTAGAGCGGAAATCCTGTCAGTGAAAATTTGGAAGATTCCTGAAGCTATTGTGATTTCCCTTCCTATAGTCAACAAACCAATTGTTTTTTTCATTTTGTTGAAGTGCTCGCAATAACTTTTCATTAGTTTTGAGTGGTTTTGAGTTTAGGAGGACAAGCCGCAAGACTTTGTCAGCCACTGTGTGTAAGTGTGATGTCATTTTTGTGCAGCGCTGGGATAGGTCGGCTAGTGAGAAGTGTTGCGCACGGATTGGTGGACAACTGTGAAGTGAGATTTGTTGAGAAGGTTGCGAAGAGGATTGTGGGATTAAAAGTCACTTCCTAATTATTGATTTTTGAAATACAATTGTGAAAATGAAGTTTTTTTAAACTTTAAAAAGTGGTTTCAGGGGAGATGAATATATTCCAGCTAGAGTAGGAGAAATGTGTCCACCAGAAGGTACTCCGGCATATATTGTAATTGAAGAGAAAGGTGACGGAGCATGCCTTTGGTTGAAACACTGGTGCAAAAGCACAAGAAAAGAATGGAGCTTAGCTTTTCCTGAAAACAAAACATTTAATTTCTGAGTTTTGTAGAATCTGAGACAAGTCATCTATAGTTTAAGACTTCAACCAAGACCAGTTCGAAGCATTAGCGATATGGGAGTTAGCGGCCAGAAAACAGCAGATGTTGAAGTTAGAAAGAAAAATGAGAAAAGCAGAGAAGACACCAGGAGATGCTAGGTGGGATAATGACCAGAGACAGGGGAGATTAGATACCTTACACAGTACTGGGATGTTTCCTGCAATTTCAGAGGACAAGAAGAAGGAGGCAAAGTAAGCTTCCAAGAAATCGAAAGGGAGTTCCTCTTTGGATGAAGAGCAGAAATCAAAGGAGGCTACGAAGTCTGTAATGCCTGATGAGGAATCGAACGATGATGAGTTCATTTTACAGTTGTTGAGAAATCGTCAGTCACCATATGCCACACCAGAGGGTCCAAGTACTAGTGTGAATCCTACTGCAGCAACACCAGTTGAGATGCCACAGAGTCTGGTACAGCGTAGCCCTAACATGACTGAGACCTCAGTACAGGTTAATCCTAACGTGTCCCAGACTAGTCCTCTAGCGCAAGTACCAATGCAGAGCAGTTTCAATCTGACAATTGTGTCACCAGTACAGTGTCAGATGCCACAACACAGTGTTCTGAGGGCATGCCCAGATGTGCCTATTGTAGATGCAACAGCTAATTTAATAGTGCAGACATGACAGGTTTACCGGAAACCAATGTTGGTTCAGACAGAGCAAACTCCGATGTTACTGCCTCAAATGCAGAATACAGGGGTAGTACAGTCTCAAAACGCAACTGCCAGACCAAATCCAGATGCTGTATCTGTACCTGTTACTATTGCTCCAATCATAACATTGTATGCACAGGGAAATTATGGCACAATAGTTTGGGAAACTTGAGCCAGAATCTAGTGGGAGGAGGACTTAATGACAACAACTGAGTAGTCTGTCCTACTCAGACTTTTGATTGAAAAGGGTCATTAATAGACTTGAGTTAAATTAGAGCTGCCCTGAACACAGAAACAGGGTCACATGTTGACACCAACATGAGAGTAATGACACCCCAACTTCCGAACTTAACTGTACAACAGTTGCCTGGTACTCAGCCTAATTAGATTTTGTTACAGGGCTTGACAGCACAGCAGTTCACCGAGTGGTTAGAAAAGCTGAATTCTTCACAAGATGTACCTAGTGGAGGGAATTATATCAATTGTACTAGGCTTTCATTGGAAGCAAGTGAATTTGTTGAGGGGACCATGGGTGTAAATAGGTTAGAGTCCTACATTGAAGCAGAGTTGTGATACCTATGTCCAAGAACCACCAAGGAGTCAGATGAAGTACACAAGAGGTTAGCGGAGGTAGCGGATGAACACGGAATAGATCTTTAAAAAATGAAACACTTAAAAATATGTTGCAGGTTAGATTTTGGGGCAAAATACTTTGAACACATGAGATCTGCAGGGATGAAACTACATCTTAGAGAGTTACTTCAGGGCATTGAGATATGGAGAGCATTAGACAAATGGGAAGGCAGATGGGTGAAGAAAAGAGACAAGCCAAAAAAATGTCCCGATACTTCTCCTGTAGAACAAGGAAGCAGTAAAAGTTTAACCGATGAGAGAGATTCTAGGAGGGAATTTTGTACATGTTCCTTGGAGCAGAAGTGACATTTTGTCATTTACAAATGATTATCCCAGGTTGAGGGAGAAACCAGTAGAATGGTATCAGCAGACAGATAGGTTTGTGAAGCTTGCAAAATGCCTGTGGGAGGCTTTGAGGATTTGAACACTCTTTTGGAGATAGTTGTTCAGGCAGATTTATGGATTGAATGCAAGAGGAGTGTAGATTGGCCAACAAGTAAGCCAGCCAGAGATGCAGCAACAGGTGCACCATCTCCTGAAGTAATGAAATATTACCATAAAGTCATTGAATTTCTGAAGACGAGAATTTTGCCCCAAAATATTGATTGGCAGCGCATAGATAGGACAGCTCAGTAGGTGAAAGAATCAATTCATGCGTACTGTTAGAGGTTGCTAAAAGCATTTAAACAGTACAGTGGTACAGAGCCAAAAGACATGCTTCACTTTGTGTTCAGTTTTGTTGAAGGACTCAGACCAGAAATTAGTCAAGTGATTAAGAGCCATTTGATTTGTTGGCAAGCAAAGCCGATTGATGAGGTGTTGCAGTATGCGAAATACTGTAGTGATGAGATTGAATTAAAACAGACAAAGTTGAAAGAAAAAGCGATGGTGATGTAGATTAAGGCTGCACAGACAGGGATTCAGGGAAGTTTTCAGCCTCAGCAGCAGCAGGGAAATTGTATGTTTCAGAATCAAGGCACGTTTCAGAATGTAGGCAGAGGTAGAGGTTGTGGTGGTATGGGAAGTGTGAATCGTGGTCCAGATTTTAATACACTCATGATACAAGGAGAGCCACAAGGAAAGAGAATGTTCCCTTGTCATGTTTGCGGGGGAATCGGGCATTGGAAACTGGAGTGTCCGATGGTAAATCAGGGAGGTGTTCAGCAAACAAATGATGTAAATTCTTTTCAGAATATGAGAGGACTGAGAATGAGAGGTCAAAATCAAAATTTTCAGAATAATATAAATCCGATGCAGGGTTTCCAACCTTTACAGCCTAATCAAAATGTACAGCCTTTACAAGTACAAATGCCTCAGTTACAGCAGATGCAGCCCCAGGTGCAGGTGGTGCCTGGACAGCAAATTAAAATGCCTAAACAACATATTCACGTACCTCAAGACCCTATGAATCAGCAGCAGGTGATGCTTTCTCGACGGTCGCAGGTCCAAGTGTGATTTAGAGTAACAATAGTGTACAACAATTTCCATTATACAATGAGGATGGAATAAACGATGTTCGGATGTCTGAGAGTTCGGATGAACAAGAATGTGTGGTGGCAACTTCATTAGAGGTGGATCAGAAAGGTCCTTATGTCAAGGGAAAAGTGAATGGTCAGAAAGTCTCATTTTTGGTTGACACTGGAGCTACATGCTCGACAGTGAGAACTGCAGAAGTTCCAGACCTGCCCTTATCAGGCAACACAATTCAGATTGTAGGTGTTGCAAATCAATATCTGACAAACCCCATTACAGAACCAGTTTTTGTTAAAATTGGTAATTTTAAAGGTTTACACAAATTTGTGGTTTGTGATTCAAGTCCTGTGTCCTTGCTAGGAAGAGATTTATTGTGCAAAACAAAATGTTCAATTTCATGTTCAGGTGAGGGCATTGAAATTCAAACAAACAGTGGTGATCAGGAAGACTTGACACTTACTGTCAGCAATGAGTTAGTGTTGGAAGAATTTCCTTTGATTAGTTTTGATGAGCCAGTGAATGAGGAAGTTTCTTTGATTAATCTCTTTCTGGTTTTTGAAGTGAAAGAACTTCGTGCTGATTTATAGAAAAGTGTGAAGGCTGAAGTCTGAGATCTTTCAGGAAAGGATGTTGGGTTGATAAAAGGAGCAGAACCAGTCAGACTCGCAATCAAGCCCAATGTGTTTTTTCCTCAGACTCCACAATACCCGATGGCAAAAGAATCAATAGAGGGTGTGAAACCATTGATAGGAGAGTTCATGGAGAAAGGTATTTTAAAAGAAGTGTTGAGCAGCCCGTGTAATTCATAAATAATGGGTCTGCGAAAAGCTTTTGGGAAAATCAGACTTGTTCAGGATTTGAGAAAAATAAATGACATAGTGGTAAAGTGTTGCCCAGTTGAACCAAACCCAGATGTGATCATGTTTCAGATCTCATGTGATGCTGAATGGTTCACTGTCGTGGACCTATGTCAAGCATTCTTTTCAGTGCCTCTTCATGAGGACAGAAGATATCTCTTTTGTTTCAAGTTCTTAAACAAGGTCTACTGTTGGTGTAGAATTCCACAGGAGTTCTCAGAATCACCATCTATTTTCAACCAGATTTTGAAAAATAATTTGGAGTCACTAGTGACGCCTTATCGGTCCACATTAGTAAAGTACATTGATGACCTGACAATGGACATAAAGTGTTTCTGGCTAAATTACAATATTGTCAAAAAGTGGTGAAATACATGGGTCACCTGATTGAAAAGGAACTAGGAAAATTTCCAGAGAGAGAGTTGCAATTATTTTGAAAATGCCAGCACCAACTGCACAGAAATATGTGAGGATGTTTTTGGGAATGGTGGGTTACTGCCGCCAATGGATCCCAAATTTTTCATTTCTCTCAAAGCCTTTACAGAAGCTGACACATAAAGATGTTTCCGATCCTGTAGTTTTGGATGAAGCTTGTATGAAAGAATTTGCTGATTTGAAAGAGAGTTTGTGCCAAGCTTCAGCTTTGGGAATGCCTGATTACACAAGACCTTTCCTGTTGTTTTGTCATGAGCGTGATGCATGTTCTTTGACTGTCTTGACTCATACTCATGGCGGTGTGAATCGGCCAGTGGCATATTTTTCAGCCACTTTTTATCCATTCGCAGCAGCTTTACCTGGTTGTTTGCGGTCCGTTGCAGCAGTTGAACAGAGCCTCTCTCAAAGCGAGAATATTGTGATGGGTCATCCCCTTACCATAATGCTACCTCATTCAATTGAGATTTTGCTTACGGGGTCCAAAACACAGTATCTGACCAACTCAAGGTTGACCAGATATGAGTCCTTAATCCTAGGATCGCCCAATGTTACTATCAAGAGATGTACGGTACTAAACCCAGCAACCTTACTTCCAATTGAAAACATAAACATTGACAGATTGGATGAATTGTCTGGAAATGATAGAATTGTGCACAAAACCCAGAGCCGATATTAGAGATTCTTACCTGGAAGAAAATGACCAAATTATTTTTGTTGATAGTTCCTGTCTGACAGATAATGTAGGCACACTGAGAGCAGGATGTGCAGTATGTACTATCGCAGGCATCATGGAAGATTCATGGCTTCAAGGAGTGTTTTCAGCACAAGTGGCAGAATAGGTGGCTCTTACTAGAGCATGCCACATTTTAATGCAGCTGAAAGTCACAATTTATACAGACAGTCAGTATGGATTCGACATTGTCCATGATTTCGGACAATTGTGGTCACAGAGAGGTTTCTTAACTTCGGGTTCACCAATAAGAAATGGTGAGAGAATTCATGAGTTGCTAAAGGTGATTCAAATGCCTGAAAAGATTGCTGTGATGAAATGCAGTGCACATCAGAGATCACAGGATTATGGCCCTCATTACAACCCTGGCTGTAAACTCTGCTGACCGCCGTGTCGACGGCCACCAACATACCGTGTCCGCAGCGGAAATCCGCTACGGGTATTATGACCCACACTGAGAAATCCTCCACAATACAGACACCCACACAAGTCCGCCACACCAAAGGTCAGTGATAAATTGGCGGTACCAAAACCCACACCATCACACCAACAGGAATAGTCCCACACAATCACGACCCATGAATCAACGAGGCAGTCATTCAACTGCGGTAAACCATTGGCGGTACACATCGCCACGCTCAAAATACACACACACTTACAAAACAACTCCACATTGGACAATTCAAAATACACATACCTGACACACATACACACACCACACCCACACACCCAATCCAATATAAAACACACACCCACATTACCCACAACCCCTTACAATGAAAAATAAATTTTGAAGAAGCAGAGAGACAGAAAAGCAAAGACCAAACCAGCATCCAGAGGCACACAACGACTCACACACCATCCACGCACAAAACACCAAACACTACAAAACATCACCCCACACATCACACATCACTCACTCCACATCATGGCACCTCAAAGACACCCCAGGTTCGCCCTCATTCTGCTCGACCTCTCGGCTGCCTTTGACACCGTCTGTCACCGCACCATAATCACCCGCCTCCGCTCCACCGGGATCCAAGGCCAGGCCCTGGACTGGATCGCCTCCTTCCTCTCAAACCGTTCCCAAAGAGTTTACCTCCCTCCGTTTAGCTCAGAACCCACCGAGATCATCTGCGGCGTACCCCAAGGCTCATCACTCAGCCCGACACTCTTCAATGTCTACATGAGCCCCCTCGCCAACATCGTACGCAAGCACGACATCATCATCACCTCCTACGCCGACGACACCGAACTTATACTCTCCCTCACCAAGGACCCCGCCAGCGCCAAGACCAACCTACAAGAGGGTATGAAGGACGTCGCAGATTGGATGAGGCTCAGCCGCCTAAAGCTGAACTCTGAAAAAACTGAAGTCCTCATCCTCGGCAACACCCCGTCCGCCTGGGACGACTCCTGGTGGCCCACGGCCCTCGGCACCGCACCGACCCCCACAGACCAGGCCCGCAACCTCGGCTTCATCTTGGACCCTCTTCTCACCATGACCAAGCAAGTCAACGCCGTGTCCTCCGCCTGCTTCCTCACCCTCCGCATGCTCCGCAAGATCTTCCGCTGGATCCCCGCCGACACCAGAAAAACCGTGACCCACGCCCTCGTCACGAGCCGCCTGGACTACGGCAACACCCTCTACGCCGGGACCACAGCCAAACTCCAAAATCGCCTGCAACGCATTCAAAACGCCTCGGCCCGCCTCATCCTCGACATACCCCGCAGCAGCCACATCTCCGCACACCTGAGACACCTGCATTGGCTCCCTGTCAGCAAAAGGATCACCTTCCGACTTCTCACCCACGCACACAAAGCCCTCTACGACAAGGGACCGGAATACCTCAACAGACGCCTCAGCTTCTACGTCCCCACCCGCCTCCTCCGCTCCTCTGGCCTCGCTGCTGTCCCTCGCATCCGCCGCTCCACGGTGGGTGGGAGATCTTTCTCCTTCCTGGCGGCCAAGACCTGGAACTCCCTCCCCACCAGCCTCAGGACCACCCAGGACCACTCCGCTTTCCGGAGACTCCTAAAGACCTGGCTGTTCGAACATCGATAACCCCCCTTTTTCCCCTAGCGCCTTGAGACCCGCACGGGTGAGTAGCGCGCTTTATAAATGTTAATGATTTGATTTGATTTGGTATCCAGACACCAGGTAGCCGTACAGAGGACTGGCTGTGGACCCCCACCTGCTCTCCCACAACTAACAACATGGCAGGAGCAAGTCTTGACAATTATGCATCCTGACGGCCTTGCAGGAGTAGCAGGAGGACTGGACTCTGGTAAGTCAAATCTTTACTACTATATCCCCCACCCTACCTGCATGTCACCACAAACTCCTATCCCTACCCTCACACCCATCACTCCACCACCTCACATGTACCCCACTATCACAACCCACCCATCCCAATACCAAGCCCTACATGTTACACCAATGCATGGACACCCATCACAGACCTGCATGGGCACCCATCACCAAAGCATGTCCAAGGGAGAGACTCACCCAGGGCACTCAATCACCACTCACACAAAGGTCAAGGCGATATGGCAAGCACAGGTCCGGGTAGAGCCACAGCTATTCGGATCACAGATGCAGCAGACGTCCATTGCAAGGAAGATGGAGCTATGGTGCAGAATAGTCGACAGGGTCAACGCAGTGGGACAGCATCCAAGAACACAGGATGACATCAGAAAGAGGTGGAACGACCTACAGGGGAAGGTGCGTTCTGTGGTCTCCAGACACCAGATTTCTGTACAGAGGACTGGCGGTGGACCCCCACCTCCTCCCCCACAACTAACAACATTGGAGGAGCAAGTCTTGGCAATACTGCATCCTGAGGCCCTTGCAGGAGTAGCAGGAGGACTGGACTCTGGTAAGTCAAATCTTTACTACCTTATCCCCCCACCCCACCTGCATGCCATCATATACTCCCACCCTTACCCTCACACCCATCACCCCAACAACCCACAGATACCCCACCAACACAACCCACACATCCCAAAACCAAGCCCTGCATGTAAAACCAAAGCATGGACACCCATCACCCAAGCATGTCCAGTACATAGACTCACTCATGCCCCAAAATCACCAATCACACAAGGACCAAGCCAATAATGCAAGCACTGGAGTAGAGGGTCAACCACCCATTGCACACGATGGCACACACAGATACAGTAACTATGCAGTTACACCCCAACAGGACCCATACCCAACGTCACCGGACAGGAGGTGCCAGACATATCCAGTCCCCCCACAGAAGAGGCCCACAGTGATGACAGCAGCTCTGCACGCCTGGATGAAGATGACCAGCCCTTCCCATCTGGGACCTCGGGACAGTCGGTTCCCCTGACACTGCCACAAGCCACCACAGAGCCTCCCCCCTCAGGAAACACCAGCACAGCACCCACCAAGCGGGCTCATCCCTCTGTCCCCAGGACACGTCAATCAGCAGTGTGTCCACCACTACAGGGACCCCAGGCAAACCCACTAACCCAAGCAAATCAGGGACCTGGGGTCAGTGGCAGTGGGCACACGGTTCAGGGGACGGAGGCACAGGACAACAGGGAAGCTGGGAGGACTGCTGTGCAACAGGGGGAGGACCGGCCCAGGGAACCCACTCTCCACGAGGCCCTCTCAAACATCATGGGAGCATACCACCATTTCCAGGAGACCATGGCACAGTACTGCCCAAGTTTCAGGAGATCCAGCGGCTGCAGGAGGGAAAGTACATGGGTATCAGGGAGGACTTGAAGTCCATTAACACCACCCTGGTCACCATTGCAGGGGTGCTGGCAGACATGGCCAACACCATGAGGGAGACAGTGGCATACCACCATCCCCAACACCAGCCCAAACGATGAACAGCCTTCCACGTCCGCCGGCGCTAGTGGACAGGAGGTCCCGCCACAGGACCAACAGGCCACCAGCACCCCATCCCCTGCAGAAGGAGAACCACCCCGCAAACTGTCCCTGCGATCCAGGCAGAAGACAGAGAACATTGCCAAGACCCCCGCCAGGAAATAAGACTCTCCTGATTGTCACCCTTCTGTCCCACTCTGTCACCCTGTCCACCTTGAACTGCCATTACTCCCCTTCCTATGCCCCATTGGACAATACACCTGTGATACCAAGAGACTAGACTCTACTATGGACCTTCCTCCACCATCACCCCAGCCCCTTTCACATACCTCTATACACATTAGCCCATAAATAAACACCCTTGAATCATAAACCAATCTGGAGTCAGTCTGTACTTTCACAAATGTATAATTACAACATCATCCACAAATATCAATGTAAATGTTCATTTGCTCAAACCAATGTATGACAGTTGTTGGGCAGCAGTAAATATAGCAGAAGGTAGAATGAGGTACCCAGATCTTTGAAATGGAAAGCCAAAGTGAACTGTCAGTGTCCATAGATAGAGGTTAAGAGGCTGACTTATACAATGTCCTACAGCAGTCAGATATGAGATGAGCAGTGCCAGTCTCTTACCTATGTGTCACTGGAAGTACTGCATGATGATGTTGGTTCGGTTGTTAATATCTTCTTCCTCTGCCACCTCTTCCTCACTGTCCACAGGCTCCACAGCTGCCACAAGACCAACATCAGGCCCATCCTCCTGCAGAAAAGGCACCTGACATCGCAAAGCCAGGTTGTGCAACATGGAGGATGACAAAATTTTCTGGCACACCTTATTCAGTGAGTAGTATAGGGAGCCACCTGTTAGATGGAGGCATCGGAATCTGGCCTTCAGTAGGCCGAACGTCCTCTCAATAATACACCTAGTTCACCCATGTGCCTCATTGTAGCGTTCCTCTGCCCTTGTCCTGGCATTCCTCACTGGGGTCAGTAGCCATGAGAGGCTGGGGTAACCAGAGTCACCTGCAAATGTTGAGGGATATCTGTGAGACACACACTAACCCTTAGTGACTACCCCATAGCTAGACACCTATTCATACTGTGTGGGGACCTTGGGCTCACATATTAGCCACACCCGGTGCCTGTGGAGTTAGCCCATCTTATAAGGGATACTGCTATTCCTCAAAATGTAGGCGTCATGCACAGAGCCAGTATACTTGGCATTCACATAAGAGATGTATTGGTCTGCCAAACACACCATATGCACATTTATAGAATGGTAGCTTTTTCGATTTCTGTACACCTGTTCATTTCTGCAGGGGGGGGACAAATGCCACATGTGTACCATCAATGGCACCAATTATGTTGGGGATATGTCCCAGGGCATAAAAGTCAGCTTTCACTGTGGGCAAATCCTCCACCTGGGGGAAAACGATGTAGCTACGCATGTGTTTCAGCAGGGCTGAACACACTCTGGTCAACACGTTAGAAACCATTGGCTGAGACATCCCTGATGCCATGGCCATTGTAGTTTGAAAGGAGCCACTTGCCAGGAAATGGAGCACTGACAGGACCTGCACTAGAGGGGATATTCCTGTGGGATGGCGGATAGCTGACATCAGGTCTGGCTCCAATTGGGCACACAGTTCTTGCATTGTGGAATGATCAAATCTGTAGGTGATAATGATGTGTCTGTCTTCCATTGTCTACAGGTCCACCAGGGGTCTGTACACCGGAGGATGATGCCATCTCATCATCTGCCCCAGCAGATGTGCTCTATGGAGGAGAATGGTGAGCAGAGGGTCATGTACCACATAGGTTGCACAAGTGTTTTTGCAGTAATGTGAGTATATCCGTGTGTGGCGTTGTTTGTCCATATTTCTGCCAAAATGTGCTGTGACGCAGTTAGGTGCCATGCCATGTGTTCCCCTGAAACGGCTGCCTGACCTGTAAGGAGGGACAGGGGAAATGAGGTAACTGCAGGCGTTGTGAAGCGTTGCGGTGGGCAGTCGAAGACCGCCGTGCAATTTAGCATTGGTTATCATTGGGCCCTATGGGTTCCAGGAGCCAATGACAATGTACGCCAGCGGTGACGGTACGCACCACTGCGGACGTGACCGCCATTTTCTATCTGTTCACTCACTTGATACTTGACCTTCAACAGGAGAGGACCTACAATGCAAGTGCTGCTGTGACCTCAGTCTTGAAGCGACAATGGCTCATGTGTCTGGGTGAAAGGCCCCTGCCTTCACCGCGGAGGAGTTGGGCAAACTGGTGGATGGGGTCCTCCCACAGTACACGCTACTCTACAGTCCTCCAGACAAACAGGTGAGTACACTGTGAGCATGATGCGTGGGCAATGCCTGTTTGGAGTGGTGTGGATGGAAGATACATGTGGGGGGGGGCTGAGGCCTGCATGTGAGGATGGTGAGTGTATGTGCATCAGGGCATGGGTTGGAACTGGTGGGCAATGAGTATGACGGTCAGGACAGGAGAGTAATTTCCTTTCATCCTGTACCTTTCCTCTAGGTCAGGGCCCACCAGAAGAAGGGTATTTGGTGTGCCATCGCCAAGGAAGTGCGGACTCTGGGGGGTCTATCATAGACGGAGCACCCACTGCCGCAAGAGATGGGAGGACCTGCACCGCTGGAGCAAGAAGATGGAGGAGGCCCAGCTGGGGATGGCCTCCCAATGTGGAAGGGGTGCCCGTCGCACCATGACCCCCCTGATGTTCCGGATCCTGGCGGTGGCATATCCGGAGTTGGATGGGCACTTGAGGGCGTCACAGCAGCCACAAGTGGGTGAGGACAGTGTCATTCAGCTGACTCTGCACGCTTTACAAAGTGTCTGGGTGAGGGATGTGAGCTGTGGGTTCCCCTAGGCCAGGCCGAACTTGGTAGGGTAGGTCCCTTGTTAGGCAGGCTATGAGGCACTCCGACCCCAATAGTGTTAGTGGGCATCTACAACTAGTCAGGCTCATGTGGGTTCCATGTGTGCAGCAAATGGTGTTAGGAATAGTCCCCCATGGGCAGGTGATTTTCCTACTAACTGCTAGTGCATGGCCTACTGCATAGAGCTGCTCCCTGTGTGTTGTGTCCGCCATTGATAGTGGTGTTGCTGGCATTGACCATGTGTCTCCTCTGTCTCCCCCCCTTCTTGTTTTGTCACCCTGTCCTTGTGTGCATTAGCATTATCTGGCAGAGGAGCAGAGGCACCGGAGATGGAGGGAGCTGCATCACACATAGCCCATGAGGGTAAATCTACGGAGTCTGAAGGCACCAGTGGGATGGAGTGCGAGGGGCCCTCCATGACGGGGACATGAGGGGATACCAGCGACAGCGACTCCTCCTCTGATGGGAGCTCCCTTGCGGTGGCAGGCACCTCTGTGCCCACTGCAACAACAGGTACAGCCGCCACCCCCCCTACCAGCACCACCCTCCCAGCAGCCCCTCAGCATGTTTCCCATGCCCGCTCACCCAGGAGGGTGGGCATCTCCTTCGCCCCAGGCATCTCAGGTCCTGCCCCAGTCAGCCCTGCTTCCCTCAGGGAGGAGTCTATTGACCTCCTGAGATCCCTCACTGTTGGGCAGTCAACCATTCTGAATGCCATCCAGGGTGTCGAGAGGCATTTGCAGCAAACAAATGCATACCTGGAGGGCATTCATTCTGGCGTGGCGGCCCAACAGAGAGCATTTCAGGCTCTGGCCTCAGCACTGATGGCAGCCATTGTCCCTGTGTCCAGCCTCCCCCTCCAACTTTCACTACCCAGACCCAATCCCCTCTACCTCAGCCTATCCCAAGCACACCATCAGACCAGCATGCACACACATCAACACACAAAAGTGGCTCAGGAAAACATAAGCATCACACATCCCACAGCCACTCACACAAGCACCATACCCATGCAGACACACCAACATCCACTGCCTCCACTGTGTCCCCCTCCTCCACGTCCTCCACCTCCCTCCCAGTCTCGTCTCCACTCACACCTGCATGCACTACATCCTCAGCAACTTCCTCTATCACCAGCACGCCCATCACTACACACCGCTCACGTGCAATCACCACCCCCACTATCATTCACACGTCCCCTGTGTCCTCTCCCAGTGTGTCTGTGAGCCCTCCTCTCAAAGTACACAAATGCAGGCACACACACCCTCAACAGCCATCCACCTCACAACAGCCTCCAACCCATGCACCTTCACCCAAACTCAGCAGACGTATACCTCCTACAACCACTACCTCTTCCTCCACTCCCAAACCCCCTCCATCTTCCCGTCCCAGTGTGTCAAAAATATTTTCCTACACCTCCGCCCCCGTCTTTCTCCTAGGGCCAGGGTGTCTAGATCCCAGCCCAGCACCTCAGCCAGCAAATCTGCATCCGCTGTGGTCCCTTCTACTTCCAGTACAGTCAAAGGGGGCACCCATTAGAGCTGCCAGTGTGCTACCGACAGAAAAGAAGGACCACCCTATTCCACCACCTGCAAAGCTCAAAAATGGACCAGCTTCCAGCAGGGGACAGTCACACCACCCACCCAGCAAGGCCTCGCACAAACACCGAGTGGAATTTGCCAAGGTCCCTGCAGCGACTGTCAAGATGGGGAAGGGCCACAAGCCAAAGGGCCCATCACCTTTGGGCACGATGTCACCTGGTGAGAGGCTGGTGACCACCAAATCATCAGGGATGACAGCCAAATGCACCACAGTCACCAACGCCGCTCCGACCGCCACCTGCACCGTCATCTGCACAGCCGCTCCCACAACGTCAGTCTGCAGCATCCTCCCCAAGGATCAGCCATCCGAGGCTGCCGGAGACGGTAACAACAGTCACTTGCACCACAGCCAGCACTGGCAGCATCTCCGCCGCAGCCACCACCGCCTGCACCACCATCAGCACTGCCACGTGCACAGCTGATGCCACTCTGTCAAACGTCAGCCCGATCCCCAGTGTGCAGCCATCAGAGTCTGCAGGTGACGTCCTGGACCCTGGATACGCCACTTGAGACACCACCTCCAGCACTGACATGAACCAGCAATTGGGAGCCTAAGTCGCCGCAGGATGGAATATGGGTCTGCCTCCATGGAGTATCATGCTACCTGTTCCAGGTACATCTCGTGGCTGAGACACCCAGGTGAGACGAAGTCAACTGTCACACCCCAGGTGCAACATCACTGGGCACAAAGCCCCCTCCAGAACCAGTGGAGAAAAGCATCCACTAACACAGTCCTTGGCAGGATGAAGCACTCTGGGCACAAAGTCCCATCCAGAACCAGTGGAGAAAAGCATCCACGAACCCAGTCCTTGGCAGGATGAAGCACTCTGGGCACAAAGCCTCCTCTAGAACCAGTGGGGAAAAGCATCCACTAACCCAGTCCTTGGCAGGATGAAGCACTCTGGGCACATAGCCCCCTACAGAACCAGTGGAGAAAAGCACCCACTAACACAGTCCTTGGCAGGATGAAGCACTCTGGGCACAAAGCCCCCTCCAGAACCAGTGGAACATGTCACCGACTTGAGAGACTGTGGCTTTGCACTCCCCAGGACCAAGCAGCGGGCAAAGCACCAACTTGAGAGACTTGAGAGACTGTGTCTTTGCACTCCCCAGGAGCAAGCATTTGGCAACCCACCCACTTGAGAGACTTGAGAGACTGTGGATTTGCACTCCCCAGGACCAAGCAGTGGGCAAACCACTCACTTGAGAGACTTGAGAGACTGTGGCTTTCCACTCCCCAGGACCAAGCAGTGGGCATGGAGCCCCCTCGAGGAGCAGTGGCGTCGTACCATCATCCGGCTGAGGTGCCCCCCCTTCCCATCCCCCTGAGGTGCCTGTTTTTTTTCCGACCTGACGCCCCTGCAGTGTTCTCTCCGTTTTGAGGCAGGTGTCATGTGTGGGCTTTGCCCATGTTTTTTGGGACCACTGGTCCAAGGACATTTCATGGGACAGTTTACGAACTTGTGTGACTTGAGAGACTGAGGCTTTGCACTCCCCAGAACCAAGCAGTGGGCAACCCACCCACTTGAGAGACTTGAGAGACTATGGCTTTGCACTCCCCAGGACCAAGCAGTGGGCAAACCACCCACTTGAGAGACTTGAGAGACTGTGGCTTTCCACTCCCCAGGACCAAGCAGTGGGCATGGAGCCCCCTCGAGGAGCAGTGGCGTCGTACCATCATCCGGCTGAGGTGCCCCCCCTTCCCTTCCCCTGAGGTGCCTGTTTTTTTTTCGACCTGATGCCCCTGCAGTGTTCTCTCCATTTTGAGGCAGGTGTCATGTGTGGGCTTTACCCATGTTTTGTGGGACCAGTGGTCCAAGGTCATTTCATGGGACAGTTTACGAACTTGTGTACTTGCTTTAAATATTTGTGTATACTGATTATTTGCTGTTCTCTTGGTCTATCTGACTGTTCGAATATTACACTAGTTAAACTCATTGGGTTTTGTCCTTGCATTCTTCCAGGGGGTGACGGAGTGTATCTGTGATGTTTTTGGATATGTGTGTGTGTGTGTTGTTGTGGGTGGGGGTGTTGCGTTTTGCATGTGTGTGTCACTCTCTTTTTCCTCCTCCCCTCCCCTGTGTGCTAGGTGTAGTACTCACCATCGTCGTCGCCGCTGCTGCCGCCTTCTTTCCACTTCATGGTGTATTAATAGATACAGCAACATGGGCAGGACCTGTAATTCAGGCTCCAGGGCGTCCTGGTTCTTTGTTGAGTGTCCACAGGTGAGTGGTTTCCCTTCTGTGTACTGTTTCCGCCGTGCTTTTGATGGCGTTGGTACCGCCCTGGAAAAGCTGGCAGATTGGTGCTTTGAAATAGTGTGGGCGGTACATTGTGTTCCGCCTGTCTGTTGGCGGTGACCGCCGCAGTGTTTGTTGCTACCGACATGGCGGTCGGAGTGTTAAAGTGGCTGTCTGTGCTGGCGGTTTCCGCCATGGTCGTGATTCCATTTTTTTAACCGCCGGCCTCTTAGCGGTATTACCGCCGCTTTATCACTGACCACCAGGGTTGTAATAAGGGCCTATGTGTCAATGGGCAATACATATGCGGATCAAGTCGCAAAGTTATGTGCCTTGAACAGCATATCCTACAGAGGAGAATGGAAACTGTTGCCAGAGAATAATGGAATTTTTGCAAATTATGTTATGCATGTCATGGACAATTTATAGGAATTAAAGGCTCTTCAGGATAATGTGCCAAAAGAGGAGCGCAGGGAATGGCTTAAACTCAAATGTGTCCAGAGAGATGAAGACGTATGGATAAACGGAGAAGGGAAAGCAGTGTTGCCCAACAGTCTACTGACTCAGATGGCCAGATATTATAATGGTCAAGCCCATGTATGGAGAGATGCAATGGTCAGATTATTCAAACAGTTTTGGTTCAATTCAAAATCTAGACACGTTGCAGAAGCAGTTTGCCACAGATGCGTCATCATCCAGCAGATGAACGTGGGCACAGGAACAGTCGTCAATATGGGACATATTGGCATGGCTGGAGGACCCTTCAGCAGAATGGAAATGGATTTTATTGAAATGCCTGTGTGTGCTGGTTTGAAATATGTGCTGGTGATTGTGGGCATTTTCAACCACTGGATTGAGGCTTACCCTACAAAGAGAAATGACTGTCTCACAGTAGCAAAGGTACTGCTTAGAGAGTTGATTTCATGTTTTGGTGTTCCGGTCTCTTGAGAATCAGATAGGGTAAGTCACTTCAACAATGAGGTGATTAAATTGCTATGTTCAGCTTTAAACATTGAGCAGGAGCTTCATTGTAGCTACTGCCCAGAAGCCTCATGTCTTGTAGAACAAATGAATGGTACCCTGAAATCGAAATTGGCGAAAATGTGTGCATCCACAAATCTTAAATGGCCAAATGCTTTGCCGTTGGTTTCAATGTCAATGAGAAGCACTCTTGACAACAAAACAGGATTGTCGCCCCATGAAATCCTCATTGGAAGGGCAATGAGGTTGCTAGCTGTACCTGCAAATGCTCTTGTGAACTTTACTGATGATATGGTGTTAAACTACTGCAAGGGTCTAGCTGATGTGGTTCGCTCTTTCTATCATCAGGTGGAAGCTACCACACTGCCACAGCCTCAGGATCAAGGACACAACCTGAAGGTTGGTGATTGGGTTGCGATTCAAAAGCATGTGAGAAAGTCGTCCTCGGATCCATGGTGGAAAGGATCCTATCAGGTACTATTAGTGACTACCACAGCTGTGAAGTGTGCGGGACTTCCGAATTGGATCCACGCAAGCACACTCGGAGAATGAACAATCCAACAGAACAAGAAGAAGAAGTGTTGAGATTACCTTCACCTAAACACATTATGGGGCAAGACAGAAGAAGCAGTGGGCTGGAAACAGAGCCTGAACATACTCTAGTTAACGTGCCCACACCTGTAATAGATGAAGTGGAAAAAATATTGGGAAATGAGGATGAGATGTCCTCAACACCTACGAATGAAGCAGTAAGAGAACCGGTACAGAGAGAACAAGAGGAAGAATCGGTTCAGAGATCCTCAGAGGAGGGTGTCCTCAGAAGCAGATGGTCTGAGAAACCAGACTGAACAAGTGACTAACCCAAGCAAGAAAGGAGTTGCGGCATATCCAAGCCAAAGGGGTTTGACTCCTCCTGAAACGCTTGCGGGAGAGTCAAAGGAGAAGAATTTGTGTCCAATTCTGAAAAGAGCATTAATGGGGCAATCCCTAAAGGGTGACAACTGGCCAGAAACAAAATCAAAGTTGACAAAGAAGACTAATGTGATACCAAAAATTCAAGAAGAAGCTGAAACCATCAGAAATGAAGATTTGAGTGATGGTGAATTAAATTGAGGTCGAAAATTGAAAAGAAAGAGAGTTGTCAATAGAAGCATATGTAGCTACCAAAGAGTGGCGATAAGAACTTTAGAATTTTTGTTTTGTCTATATTTTGGTACATAAAGAGAAAGTGATGAACATTTTGGTAAAGATTGCAAATTAGAAAGATGAATGAAAATAGATTGCTGAAAATATTTTGAGAGACTTTGATAAACTGATTTTGACAAGCTGCTAAACTGATTTTGACAACTCTACTGATTTTGACGAAAATAGTCCAGTGTGAATGAAGCTGTGAAAGTTATTTTGAAAAACACATAATAATAAGGAGGGATTGAAGACTGAAGATTGAAGAATTGAAAGTTTTTGCTTTTGTTTTGTTTAAGCTCAGATTTTTACTGCATAGCCATATTTCTGTTTTTATCTCTACTTTTGACTCTTTATATATGGATGACCAAAACCAACAGAGCATTAAGTATGGATGCTGTAAATATATGAGTATTGGTTTGGTGATTGTTTGTGCAATTATATGTTTGATATTGATTGTGGGCGTAATTGGCCACAATCTAGAATTGATAAAATATTTGTGGGAACAAGTGAATGTAGTCATGTGTTTTGTTTGAGAATAGGTGGACATTTATGCTGAATGGTCAGGAACTGCCGGTGCCTGGGATATACTATATCTGTGGGAAAAATGCATATTACCGTCTTCCTAGAGGATGGTTTGGCACATGTTATTTGGGAATAGTTTTCCCAAAAATGTCCCAACTTGATGACTCCAGTAAATTTCCTAAAGTGACTGAATTACAACCAAAGAGACAGAAGCGAGAATCAGCTTCTAGCATTGTTGGAGACATATTTGGAGTAATAATTCCTTCAGTGGGAGTTTTTCGGAATTCTATCAAAATTTGACAGTTGTCCACAGTTGTGCAAAACATGCTGACAAGTTATTCATGAGCCTTTGTCCTTTTGGATACTGAGATGGCTGCGGTAAGAGCTATGACTCTTCAGAACTGCCTTGCGTTAGACATCCTCTTGGCAAAAGAGGGCAGAGTTTGTAAATTGCTAAGTCCGTGTCATTGTTGCTCCTACATACCGGACAACAGTAAAGCAGTTAGAAGCTTGATTAACAATTTAACAAAAGAAGAAACTAAATTAAAAGAACTAACAGAGGTAACTGGATTGGCAACTTGGGAAGAGGGATGATAATGAAAATAATACAAGGAGTTTCAATTATTGTGATTTGTCTAATTGGAATGGGGGAATATGCAAATTGTACAAAGTGATCAAAAGAGAAAATTAGAAAAGAAACAGAGGAGGGAAGAATAGAAATTGGAAAGATTACATGGGAAAAACTCAAAGAAGAAGAACATTTATAAAAATGTGAGAGAAACACAATTTTGAAAAAATGTGAACAAGAAATAAATACATTTATTTGAGATGTGCGTGTGATGACATATATGGTCATCAGAGGAGGGATTGTGAGACCGGAAATGTAGTACTAATAATTTTTAGCATTTGCTTTGATCATATAGAATGTATTAACATGAAAATGTCTAATTACTGAAAATTTTGGTTTTCTGATTGGCCACCATAAAGTATGAAAATATGCATTGAAAATAATGTGCTAATGATGTTCTGATCAGACAGTCACTTTAAATGATGAATTAAATGGACAAAATGTTATGAGCATTTCTTGTTTTCTGCTGGGTCTCAAGCAGACGAGGTTACAGTGACTGTTTATCTAATAAATATACCCACGAAAGAAACATTAAGGGCAATATGTACAAACACTTTTTCCCATAGACATAGAATGGGTAAAAACCTTTGCTACATCTGGCCCTTAGTTCTTCACATGCCCCTTGTATAACAAACTTCTTTTGTCTAAGTCACAAGTTTATTCTGTGTCTGTACTAATGAAATGTATTTCTCTTGAGGAAATGAACTGATACAAAAATGTTTCCACATCTTTGTAACTATTGTTCAGTAGCAGTGTTTTCTGGAATGGTTGAACAAAAGGCTCCACTGATAATAGTCGGAAGCAAGTCTAAGAAGCTACAATTAGTATAGTTTGAAGTTAAGTAACTGGGAAAAGTGACAAATTAACGTCTTGCAAACTAATATTCTGTCTTTCCAAATGTATTTCCCATATCCAATGTTTTTATGATTGGATGTTCCTTCTTCCCTGATGCTTTTGACCAATGAAAATTATGTATGTATTTTAATTAAATGAACAGGTCACGGAGAGCTTTAGGTCTTTTTTGGTCCTTGTCTTTCTGACATTCAGGTCACTCTGTCATTCTTTGTTCTGGTGATCTGTCACTTTGACATTTCATGCTTTACCAATTAGTCCACAGACGACTTGGTACTTTATCATTTTTCTGAGTTTATTATGCCTGTTTGAATGCTAAACTAATGCTTTGATGGTTTAGTGATCTCAGAGTCCAAAATCCTAAACCGTCCCTCTTACTCTGCCCTATCCTGAAGAAAGCTGACACTGCTGTCCCCCTGATGAAGTCGTAACCGCCCTGCTGACTTTCCTTTGGAATAGGTAGCTATGACTAATCTGTGCATTGTTATTTGTCTTTTGTTTTTCAGGTACCAACTGCTACTGTTCTAATACTGCTGAATGTTTTAATAGTGCCTTAGTTAGATGTTTTCCAAATTAGTGTTACTAAAACTTTTGCATGTTGCCCAACATGCCAATGCTAATCTGAGGTTAGTGAGGTGTTTCATTATGCCAATGAGTTGATGTTAATTTTGCTTGCTGAACAAATGTATTGCATATCACTTTCTCAACTATTGCTGCTGAGATAATCGTTCTTGTTGCATTGTTCAAGTTGAGATACTTTAGGAGATATGGACAGCCTGTGTTGTTTCTTTATCTTTATCATTGATGTTGAGACAAATGTTCATGAATTTAATGTTGTTAATATCGGGAAATAAACCTTTAAATTGATACCAATGGTGTGGTTATTCGTGGCCTAATTGGTCATGGCGCGTCTTTTACTGACTCTCTATTGCTGTTGAACTATTTATTATTGATGTGCATTAAAACACTTTAGAATATTAATTTAAATGAGTCAGAAGTTTAATCGACCTTAAGCAAGGTCGAATGCTTATTATTTTTACATAAAATAGATAGGCCAAGGCCACGCTAAGAGGTAAAACATGTGCCCTACCACAATGTTTCTGGAGCTGACGTGACCCAAGAGGGAGAGGAGTAACTTGAGTACATCTACCATGCATAATGGCTGATGGAACAGGAAAGACCCTGACAGTGGCTCAGACGTGGTGTTTGACATGATCACAGAAAGTCTGGTTGTCAAGCCAGACGGAAAATATAACAGGGCGCTGGACAGCGGAGAAAAAGGGTGCTCAGAGACCAAATCAGGCAACAGTAAAATATAAGCTCAGCATTATAGCGGTGCTCTCATAAGGGGAACACCCATACCCCCTCCTCTGAAGAAACCAAGTTATTCAGACAAAACTGCATAGATAGAGGCACAGGCTATAGTATTTTAGTGATTGTCTTCAGTTAATAGTACGATAGTTTGTGTACATTTTATTGATCAATGACAATGAAATGTCCAAATCCAAGGCACCAGATCATACACAAAGTCTTTGGCCCTCATTACAACCCTGGCGGTAAATCCCGCTTACCGCTGTGCAGAAGACTGCCAACATACCGCTGCGGCCGCGAAATTCCGTTACAGGTATTACAACCCACAGCCCGGAATCCGCCACAATACAGACACCCACACAAGTCCACCACACCAAAGGTCAGTGATAAACTGGCGATAACAAAACCGACACCGTCACGCCAAAAAGAATACGCCCACACTATCACGACCCACGAATCAACGTGGAGGACTTTCAACTGCGGTAATCCATTGGCGGTACACACCGCCGCGCTCAAAATACACACATATATACAAAACACAACCACATTGGCCAATTCGAAATACACACACCTGATACACATACACACACCACACCCACAACACTATAAAACACACACCCACATTACCCACAAACCCTTACTACCAGAAATTTGAAAGCAGGCCAGAGAGAGACACTACCTAAAACAACACCAGCATCCACAGACACACAACACCATAACTTACACAACATCCACGCACCTCAAACAACACACACCAACACACCCCCTCACGCATCACAACAGACACCACCTCACACATCACCCACACCACATCATGGCACCTCAACGACACCCCAGGTTTTCTGAGGAGGAGCTCAGGGTCATGGTGGAGGAAATCGTCCGGGTAGAGCCACAGCTATTCGGATCACAGATGCAGCAGACGTCCATTGCAAGGAAGATGGAGCTATGGAGGAGAATTATCGACAGGGTCAACGCAGTGGGACAGCATCTAAGAACACGGGATGACATCAGGAAGAGGTGGAATGACCTACGGGGGAAGGTACATTCCGTGGTATCCAGACACCAGGTAGCCGTACAGAGGACTGGCTGTGGACCCCCACCTGCTCTCCCACAACTAACAACATGGCAGGAGCAAGTCTTGACAATTATGCATCCTGACGGCCTTGCAGGAGTAGCAGGAGGACTGGACTCTGGTAAGTCAAATCTTTACTACTATATCCCCCACCCTACCTGCATGTCACCACAAACTCCTATCCCTACCCTCACACCCATCACTCCACCACCTCACATGTACCCCACTATCACAACCCACCCATCCCAATACCAAGCCCTACATGTTACACCAATGCATGGACACCCATCACAGACCTGCATGGACACCCATCACCAAAGCATGTCCAAGGGAGAGACTCACCCAGGGCACTCAATCACCACTCACACAAGGGTCAAGGCGATATGGCAAGCACAGGTCCGGGTAGAGCCACAGCTATTCGGATCACAGATGCAGCAGACGTCCATTGCAAGGAAGATGGAGCTATGGTGCAGAATAGTCGACAGGGTCAACGCAGTGGGACAGCATCCAAGAACACAGGATGACATCAGAAAGAGGTGGAACGACCTACAGGAGAAGGTGCGTTCTGTGGTCTCCAGACACCAGATTTCTGTACAGAGGACTGGCGGTGGACCCCCACCTCCTCCCCCACAACTAACAACATTGGAGGAGCAAGTCTTGGCAATACTGCATCCTGAGGGCCTTGCAGGAGTAGCAGGAGGACTGGACTCTGGTAAGTCAAATCTTTACTACCTTATCCCCCCACCCCACCTGCATGCCATCACATACTCCTACCCTTACCCTCACACCCATCACCCCAACAACCCACATATACCCCACCAACACAACCCACACATCCCAAAACCAAGCCCTGCATGTAACACCAAAGCATGGACACCCATCACCCAAGAATGTCCAGTACAGAGACTCACTCATGCCCCAAAATTACCAATCACACAAGGACCAAGCCTATAATGCAAGCACTGGAGTAGAGGGTCAACCACCCATTGCACACGATGGCACACACAGATACAGTAACTATGCAGTTACACCCCAACAGGACCCATACCCAACGTCACCGGACAGGAGGTGCCAGACATATCCAGTCCCCCCACAGAAGAGGCCCACAGTGATGACAGCAGCTCTGCACGCCTGGATGAAGATGGCCAGCCCGGCCCATCTGGGACCTCGGGACAGTCGGTTCCCCTGACACTGCCACAAGCCACCACAGAGCCTCCCCCCTCAGGAAACACCAGCACAGCACCCACCAAGCGGGCTCATCCCTCTGTCCCCAGGACACGTCAATCAGCAGTGTGTCCACCACTACAGGGAACCCAGGCAAACCCACCAACCCAAGAAAATCAGGGACCTGGGGGCAGTGGCAGTGGGCACACGATTCAGGGGAGAGAGGCACAGGATAACAGGGAAACTGGGAGGACTGCTGTGCAACAGGTTGGGACAGGCCCAGGAAACCGACACTCCGTGAGGCACTCTCCAACATCATGGGAGCTTACCATCATTCCCAGGAGACAATGGCAATGGTACTGGACAAGTTTCAGGAGACCCAGCGGCTGCAGGAGGAACACTACCTAGGGATCAGGGAAGACTTGAAGTCCATTAACACCACCCTGGTCACCATTGCAGGGGTGCTGGCAGACCTTCTCAACACCAGGAGGGACACAGTGGCACAACAAGGGACCCCTTACGCCTGCCTGGACGATGAACAGCCCTCCACCTCCACCGGCGATAGTGGACCGGAGGCACCGCCACAGGAACACCAGGACACCAGCACCCCACCCCCTGCAGATGTAGAACCACCCCGCAAATGGTCCCTGAGATCCAGGAACAAGATAGAGAATATTGCCAAGACCCCCGCCAGGAAATTAGACCCCCCTGAATGTCACCCTTGTGTCCCACTATGTTACCCTGTCCATCCTTAAACTGCCATTGCTCCACTTCCTATGCCCCTTTGGACAATGCACCCGTGAAACAAATAGACTGGACTCTGCCATGGACATTCCTCCACAATCCCCCAGCCTATTTTACAACCCCGTCCACTTATTAGCACAGGAATAAACACACTTCAATCACAAAACAATCTGGAGTCAGTCTGTGCTTTCACAAATGTGTAATTGCAATAACTATGGAATATAGCAATGTCAATTTACTTGTTCACATACCAATGTAACACAGCTGTAGGCCAGCAGTAAACATAGCAGAGGGCACAAAGTGGGTCCCAGATCTGTGAAATGGAAAGTCAAAGTGACAAGTCAGGGTCCATACACTAAATGAAAATGACAGACTTATGCTAGTTCCAACAATAGTATGAGATGTGGGAAGTAGTGACATCTTCTTACCTGTGTCTCACTGGAAGTATTGCATGGTGATGTTGTTTCGGGTGTCGATATCCTATTCTTCTGCCTCCTCCTCTTCACTGTCCACAGGCTCCACAGCTGCCACAAGACCACCATCTGGCCCATCCTCCTGCAGAAAAGGCACCTGGCGTCGCAAAGCCAGGTTGTGCAGCATACAGCAGGCCACGATTATCTGGCACACCTTCTTCGGTGAGTAGTATAGGGAGCCACCTGTCAGATGGAGGCACCGGAATCTATCCTTCAGGGTGCCGAAGGTGCGTTCGATCATGCCTCATTGTAGCGTTCTTCTTCCCTTGTCCTGGGATTCCTCACTGGGGTCAGTAGCCATGACAGGTTGGGGTAACCAGAGTCACCTGCAAATATCGAGGGACAACTGTTAGACATCCTCCAAACATTAGGGAATCTCCCATACCCAGACAGCAAATGAAACTGTGTGGGGACTTTAGGCTCACCTATTAGCCACATACGGTGCCTCTGGAGTTGCCCCATCACATAAGGGATGCTGCTATTCCTCAAACTGTAAGCGTCATGGACTGAGCCAGGATACTTGGCATTCACATGGGAGATGTACTGGTCTGCCAAACACACCATCTGCACATTCATAGAATGATAGCTCTTCCGGTTTATGTACACCTGTTCATTCCTGCGGGGGTACAAATGCCACATGTGTACCATCAATGGCACCAATGATGTTGGGGATATGACCCAGGGCATAAAAGTCACCTTTCACTGTGGGCAAATCCTCCACCTGAGCGAAAACGATGTAGCTGCGCATGTGTTTCAGCAGGGCAGACAACACTCTGGACAACACGTTAGAGAACATTGGTTGGGACATCCCTGATGCCATGGCCACTGTTGTTTGAAAAGACCCACTGGGCAGGAAATGGAGTACAGACAGGACCTGCACTAGAGGGGGGATTCCTGAGGGTTGGCGGATAGCTGACATCAGGTCCGGCTCCAACTGGGCACACAGTTCCTGGATTGTTGCACAATCAAGTCTGTATGTGACTAGTATGTGTCTCTCTTCCATTGTCGACAGGTCCACCAGGAGTCTGTACACCGGAGGATGCCGCCATCTCATCACCTGCCCCAGCGGACGTGCACTATGGAGGAGAACAGGGAGCAGAGAGTCATCCAACACTGAGGTATCACAATGTGTTATTTGCAGAAAGGTTATTAATCTGTAATGTACCGGTATCTGTCCATATTCCCGGCCTAGATAGGTGTGACGCAGTTAACATCCATCTCATGTGGCCTCCTGAAATGGTGGCTGCCTGACCTGTAAGTTGGGACAAGGGGATGTGAGGTAACTGCGCTGATGTTCTACACCATTGCGGTGGGCGGTCGAAGACCGCTGCGCAATTCTGCCTTGGTTAACATTGGGCCCTATGGGTCCCAGGAGCCAAAGACGATGTACGCCAGCGGTGACGGTACGCACCGCAGTGGACGTGACCGCCATTTTCTGTCTGTTCACTCACTTGATACCTGACCTTCAACAGGAGAGGACCTACACTGCAAGTGCTGCTGTGACCTGTGTCTGGAAGTGACGATGGCTCATGTGTCTGGGGAAAGGACCCCTGCCTTCACTTCGGAGGAGTCGGAGAAACTAGTGGATGGGGTCCTACCACAGTACATGCAACTGTACGGTCCTCCAGACAAACAGGTGAGTACACTGTGAGCATGCTGCATGGGCAATGCCTGTTTTGAGTGGTGTGGATGGAAGATACATGTTGGGAGGGCTGAGGCCTGCATGTGCGGATGGGGAGTGCATGTGCGTCAGGGCAAGGGTGGGAACTGGGGGGCAATGAGTAGGATGGTCCGGACGGGTAAGTAATTTCTTTTCCCCCTGTGCCATTCCTCTAGGTCAGCGCCCACCAGTAGAAGGGTTTTTGGCGTGCCAGGATGTCCGGACCCTGGGGGTCTACCACAGACGGAGCACCCACTGCCAGAAAAGATGGGAGGACTTGCCCCGCTGGAGCAAGAAGACAGCAGAGGCCCAGCTGGGGATGGCCTCCCAACGTGGGAGGGGTGCCCGTCGCACCATGACCCCCCTGATGTTCCGGATCCTGGCAGTGGCCTATCCGGAGTTGGATGGGTGCTTGAGGGCATCACAGCAGCCACAAGGGGGTGAGTACACTCTCATTCAGCTGACTCTGTGCACATTACGAGGTGTTGTGGTTCTAAAAATTCTGGACCCATGTAATTTACTTTGCCACAGCAGTAAGATTTTAGTATCAAAAGACCGATAATGACTAGTACACTAAGCATGAGCATTTTCGCTCAATTCCAGCAGCGTTTTCACCTCGAAATCGCCATTTTCGTCCTGCACTCGTGGCTCCCATTTTATAAACGGCAGCCATTTTTAAAAGTTGCCCTCACATAGGCTTATAATACAGTCAGATTTGATTCCAAGGACACGTACACCTTGATTGACTTTTCTCTGACCTGGGCAAGCTGGAACCATTGCCTCAGGCCAAACCTGTTTGGTCAGTCCCTCTCCCAGTGGCCGAATCAGATAGCATCAAGGCACACCATGCCATAAAACCCTTATTATCGCTCACACACCCTGCCTAATCTTGCTCACACCTGCACCTGCTCTTTTCTTCTTCTTACTTTACGAGGGGGAGGTGCCCGTTTTTATTGGGGTCCACACTTATCTGATGTAAAATACTAGGCCTTGCTGGGTAATTTATTATGGGTTGGATGACATGAAATATGAGGTTTCATCATGACACTGTTTTTTCCTTTGTAGTGAAAACATGTGAATGACCAACCAAAATGTCAAGAATGTTTGCCTGAAGCTTAAAAAACTGTATATAAGGAAACCTGACTTTGCATTGACACACAGGCGGTCATTCTGACCTTGGCGGACGGCGGAGGCTGTCCGCCAAGGTACCGCCGTCAGAACACCGCACCGCGGTCGAAAGACCGCGGCGGTGATTCTGACATTTGCCCTGGGCTGGCGGGCGGCCGCCAAAAGGCCGCCCGCCAGCCCAGGGCAAATCAACCTTCCCACTAGGATGCCGGCTCAGAATTGAGCCGGCGGAGTGGGAAGGTGCGACAGGTGCAGTTGCACCCATCGCGTATTTCAGTGTCTGCTGGGCAGACACTGAAATACTTTTTGGGGCCCTCTTATGGGGGCCCCTGCCGTGCCCATGCCGTTGGCATGGGCACGGCAGGGGCCCCCAGGGGCCCCGCGGCACCCCCTACCGCCATCCTGTTCATGGCGGGAGAGCCGCCATGAACAGGATGGCGGTAGGGGGTGTCTGAATACCCATGGCGGCGGAGCGCACTCCGCCGCCATGGAGGATTCAGACGGGCAGCGGAAAGTCGGCGGTAGCCCGCCGGCTTTCCGCTTCTGGCCGCGGCTGTACCGCCGCGGTCAGAATGCCCGGCGGAGCACCGCCAGTCTGTTGGCGGTGCTACCGCCGACCTCCGCCCTGGCGGTAATTACCGCCAGGGTGAGAATGAGGACCACAGTCTCCTGAGAACATACAAACCGTGCTGTTGTACTTCTAGGACGCTTGTTACTTGGTTGCAGCCAATAAATTCGATCTTTGACTGCACCTAGAAGACTCTGAGTTTCTGTGGTCTGAATCAGGAAAGTACCCGAGGTCTTTGGGTGTACCCTGGCACCGCTGGGTTACCGGATCAGTACCGGTTCTGAAAAACCCAGTACCTCAGTTGGCGCCCAACGTGGGGCGATACCAGCGGTACCGGTCCAAGCCTGAGGTCCGTGAGGAGCTTCGTGTGAGAATTCTGGAGGAAGGCCGCCACTTCATCGACCCCTGCATGTCGACGTGGTCCGAAAGTCTTTGCTGCGAGGTTCCCCGCTTCGCGACGGCTACGAAGGACTGTTGCCCTGGCTATCGCCCTGATTTGGACCCTTGATGTTTGGTAGAGCGAAACGATAAGACGAGTCTTCTGGTGACGTCATCGATATTTTCAGTTAAGTATAAGTGGAGCGTCTCCCAGTCCTTAGTTGGACACTTGGTTTGGTCCTTAGTTGGACATTTGGTTTGGTATCCCTTCGGGATCACTTTGATTTGGAACTTGCAAGTACCAAAGCCGAAGGACTCGTGTATTCACGAGACTATCGTAAACGATAATCCTTTGAAGTTTGAAGCTAGACTAGTGAGCGAAGATGCCTGGTCTTACCAGACTTGGAAATTTGTTTTGTCTTGGTTGTAAAAGGGACTCCCGGTTGGAGGACTCATGTCTGGGTCCTCCGATTGGAACTCCAACCTATGAACTATATGTGAAGCACGGAGTAGGCCCCATCACATATAATGAAGTATGGATCCGTTACACCAGAAAAGATGGTGTTTTAAAATGGCCCCAAAATGGTAGCTTTGACACAGAAATTTTAGATAACCTCGAAGTTAGACTTTTTAAGAAGAAAGCCCGGCCGGCAATGTTTGATTCTTTCCGCTTATGGCGTAAGGAAGCCAAGCAAAAGGAAATTAAATTACCTAAGAAAAATAAGAGAGAAAAAGGTATTTCGATTATGCAAGCTGCTATACAGTTCAAAGATAACGAAGTAGAACAGTTGAATGAGCAGTTGCATAGGTGACATAAAATGACAGTAGATAAATGCTATCCAGTTTTGCCGCCTCTTCAGCAAGATGCAGCAAAAGACTCTGAAAAAGATCCCCTAATGTCGCATTTGCTAAGTTCGCCACCACCCTATGCGCAGAATGCCACGGCACCTCCGCAACCTCTAGTTGCACAACCAGTGGTTGCATTGCCTCCTGCTCCTCCACAGCACCCACCAGCTATTCTTCAGTTGGTTCCTATTCTTCCGGTGCAGCCTCCTCAAGGGCCACCAGCTTTGACATCTGCTCTGCCTTTACTTCCTACAACTTTGACTACTATAGCGACTACCACTCCTGGTATTGTTTCTGACACTGCTTCTGTCTCTGCCTTGTCTCATTCTGTTTTTCCTCCTGTTCATTTGTCAACCTCTACCTCTGTCCGTCAGAGAATGACAAACACTGTGACTAGTCTTTTTTCCCCTCTCTTTGGGTCATTAGCTACGACCCCAGTTTCAGAGCGTAAACAATTGCGTAGCCAATTGCCTGATGGTAGGGAGAAAGAGACACTGAATTATTTGGCGCATAAATGGGTTACTGAACCAGCGAGATATGAACTAGAGTCTGTTATGGATGTCTTCCATCAGTGGGAAGAACCGAAACAGAGATAAGTTTTTGAGAAAATGTGTACTTTTCTTTCTGAGGATTTAGAGGAAAATGGTTTGGAGCCCAATCCGCCTAAATTGTGTCGTGTACGGTTCGATTTTGCGACAGGTTTGATTGTGGGTTCAGATGTCGAGAAAGCAGTTGCAATGTTATTGTCGTTTAGGACTGAAGGTGTTTCCAGGTTATTGTTTAAATATGATTCTTCTGCTAAAAAGAAAGGGAAACAGTACCCCATGAGAGAAGTTCCCCCACAATGGAGGGAAGGGGACCCAAATGCTAATCCACCTGTCCTGCCTCATTTCCAGCGTGTATGGGTACACGTTCCATGGAAGCGAGCTGAAGTTTTAGCCCTTAAACAGACATTGCCTGATCCCCGTAAGAATCCTACAGGGTATTACAAGGAATTGTCACAGACTGCGGGGTCTTGCATTATGAATTTAGCTAGCATAGACATGTTGTTTGGGAATGTTGTTCCACAGCCTTTATGGGGAAAGATTCGCCATACAGACCATGCTCAAGAGTTAGGTGACACATGGGCTAACATTGCTGCTGCAGACGCCCGACAAATTGGTGGTGCTAAACCTGAGCCTTTAGTGACAGAGCTTCCTGGTAGGATTATTGATTACATGAAAACTATAATGCCTGCGATGCGTGTAAACTGGGATAAATTGTCTGCATGTAAGCAAAAGAAAGAAGAAACGGTATCAGATTTCTTCACCAGGTTTGAAGAAACGTTTGTGGACCACAGTGGTCAAGATATGAGCACGGATGGTGGTCAACGTTTGTTCGTCGATAAATTTGTGCATAATCTGCTTCCTGAGTTGTGTAAAAAGTTAAAAGATTCAGAAAGTTCTTGGGCAGTTTCCTCTTCAGCGCAGATATTGGCTACTGCACAGTACTACGAAAATAGAGATAAAGATGAGAGAGATAGAGTAGAGAAGAAAACTAAAGAATTGAAAACGAAGGTTCTGTTACAACAAGCGTACCCGCCACGTGGCGGTCAAAATAGTGGTGCACAGAGTAACTATCAGAACAACTATCAGAATAACTATCAGCCGCAATCGTTTCAGAGAAACTCGCAAAGAGCCGAGTATGCTCAACCACGTATCCCAGTAGGTCCCAATCAGTGTTCATATTGCAAAGAAGAGGGTCATTTCAAGTATAGTTGCCCTGCTTTGCTACAGCGCGCAAATGGTACTTCTGGTTTAAGAGGTCGAGGTGTTCCACAAGCACCTAGAGGAAGAGGACGTGGATATGTTCCCCAGAGCACGCGCCCATTCCTCCCTCAAAACTCAATGAACAGATTTGATCAACAGGTTAATGCATCTGGTAGGACGGCTCAGTACTATACTGATGATTACTATACAGAGGATGAGCATTTGAACAGTAATGATTGCTAGGACAGCAATAGACAAAGAGAGGGAGTTGTTTCAGTTCCAGTAGATCAGAGTGGGCCTTATGTTAAGGTGATTGCATCAGGTGTGTCAGAACCTTTTCTGTTGGATACTGGTGCTACCAAGAGTTCTATTATGCACTCAAAACTCCCTGGCGCACCTTTGTCTGGCGAAACAAATGTTTCAGTAGAGTTTTCCGGCGCCCCAGTTAGAAATCCGATTTCTAACCCTATATCTCTTTCTGTTGGACCTTGTAAATTTGAAACACCCCTTATTTTGACAACAGGTTGTGGCAAGAACTTGTTAGGATTAGATCTGTTAAAGAGATTGTATGCGACATTGTATTGCTCTCCTTCTGGAGTGCAACTCACATTGGGTAAGAAAGTGGTTTCACCAATGTATTTGTCAAAGGACAGATTTCCACCAGAATTTTCGTCTCTTCCTAATACTCTTTGGGCTACTGGACCTAATGATGTAGGTCTTTTGGAAATTCAGCCATATGTGATAACATTAAAAGCCAATGTTAAAATGCCACGTATTCCCCAATACAAGATCTCTAGTGAAGGGGAAAAAGCGTTGTTAGCAATTATTTGTGATCTGATTGAGAAGGATGTAATTGAAGAGACAAGAGGCAACGTTTGCAATAGTCCTGTTTTGCCTGTCTTGAAGCGTACTGACCCTACTCAGCCACCTGTTTATAGGTTTGTAATTGATCTTAGAGAGGTAAACAAAATAGTTGTGCCACAGTTTCCAGTCGTCCCCGATATCACTGCATTGTTGACAATGATTCCAGCTTCAGCCACTTGGTTTTCAGTGATAGACCTGAAAAATGCTTTCTTCAGCATCCCTATTGCCGAAGAGAGCAGGGACATTTTTGGCTTCAATTTGGGAGGACGAAGCTTCAGATTTAAGAGAGCTCCTCAAGGCTATTGTGAAAGTCCATCTATCTATAGTCAGGCTTTGAAAGCACAGCTTGACACTCTTATGTTACCTGATGGCGCCACTCTCATTCAATATGTCGATGATTTGCTAGTTGCTGCAGATACTAAGGAGATCTGCAAAGAAGCAACATTGTCATTATTGCGTCATTTGTCTGATTTACAGCACAAAGTGTCCCTTTCAAAGTTACAGTATTGTCAAAAAGAAGTGACCTATTTAGGTCATCTCTTTTCGAAGGAGGGAAGGCAACTGACCCCAGAGAGAATCAGGGCTGTTGCAGCAATGAGTGTGCCAAGAACACAGAGAGAAGTGCGTGCTTTCTTGGGTATTACATCATATAGCAGACAATGGATACCTAATTTTTCGTTAATAGCCAAACCTTTGATGGCATTAACTTGTAACAATACACCAAATCCCGTCCCATGGTCTGAAGATTGTCAGAAAAGTTTTGTCGAATTACGTGATGCATTATGTTCAGCTCCTGTGTTGGGTACCCCCAACTACAGCAAGCCTTTTACATTGTATGTCTATGAGAAAGAAGGTTGTGCGTTAGCAGTTTTGACACAACAGTTTGGAGACAGGGAGCGTCCATGCGCCTATTTCTCTTCAACCTTAGACCCAGTAGCTAAGGCACTACCGAGCTGCTTAAGAGCAGCAGCGGCAGCTGCTGTTTCTATCCGACAGTCTGCTGGTTTAGTGATGAACAACACATTAATCGTAATGGTTCCACATGCAGTGGACATGTTGTTAAACAGAACCAAGACACAGCATTTAACTAGTGTTCGATTGTCAGGTTACGAGTTGACATTGTTAGCAAGCCATGTACATATAAAAAGATGCACTACACTTAACCCAGCTACGTTATTGCCAATTGTGACGGAGTTAGATACTTCTGAACAACATGATTGTCTCCATAGAACAGAAGAAGAAATGAAAGGGAGAATAGACCTTCTAGACACTCCCCTTGCAAAGAGTGATGGTACTTTGTGGGTGGATGGTTCATGCTTTAAGCTCCCGAATGGTGACACGACTGCGGCGTATGCTGTGACAACTTTGTGTACGATTGTTGAAGCTGCACGTATCCCACACAATTCAGCCCAAGCAGCTGAGTTAATAGCCCTAACAAGAGCATGTACAGTATCAAAAGGATTGAAAGTGACTATCTATACCGATAGCCAATATGCGTTTGGTGTGGCCCATAGTTTTGGGCGTTTGTGGAAGGAACGTGGGTTCCTGACCTCGCATGGAACTAAAATACAGCATGGTCAGTTGGTAAATGAGCTCCTTGATTCACTTACTTTACCGTTGCAAGTTGCGATTGTGAAGTGTAGCGCACATAAAAAGGTGACTGATGATGTTGGTCGTGGGAATGCATTTGCTGACGAGGTCACAAAAGAGACGGCAAGGAATATGATGAGCCGAATGTATGTTGCGGGCCCTGCAAAATGGATTGGTGATGTTGGAATGTGTGAAGACACGATAGAAAGCGTGAAATCGATTCAAGCTGAAGCCACAGAGAGAGAATTGAGTGTGTGGAGAGAAAGTACGGGTAAATTGGATGCGAATGGTTGTTGGGTCGAGTTGTCAGAACATCAGCGATGGTTGCTACCCGATGTGTATGTGCTTGCAGTGGTTACAATGGCTCATGGAATGGCTCACATCAGTGTGAAAGGGATTTGTAAGTTGTTGGCCCCAGTATGGCAAAATGCAGGAATTCCCAAGTGCGCAGAAAATGTGGTTAAAAATTGCATGGTATGCCTGAAACACAACCTGGTAGAGGAACCCCAACTCCAGCTGGTCATTTTGCACCTCCTACGTATCCGTTTGAGGTTTTGCAGCTAGATTTCATCCACATGGAGAGGTGCAACAACTTAAAATACGTACTCGTTGTTGTTTGTGCCTTTTCAAGATGGGTGGAAGCCTATCCCCTAAAAGACAATACTGCGCTATCCACAGCCAAAGCCCTTGTGAAAGAGTTCTTCCCTAGATTCGGAATGCCGAGAATGATCTGGAGTGACAATGGAAGTGAATTTGTGGGTCAAGTGATGAAGAAAGTATGCGAAGGGCTAGGCATAAACCAAAAGTTTCACGCTGCAAATCACCCTCAACCAGCTGGATTAGTGGAGTGCTATAATGGCACTCTAAAGCTAAAATTGGCCAAGATACAAGCGAGCTCTGGTCTTAAATGGCCTGACGCTCTACCCTTAGCACTCCCATCAACCAAAATGACTGTGCATTCACGAGTGAAACTTAGTCCTTATGAAATAGTCTTTGGCCGCCCGGCCAATATATGGGGAGTGCCCAGGCCCAAGAAGTTTAGCGAGATAGAGCATCCTGTTTTGCTCGACTATCTGTATGAATTGACGGCTAAATTGCGTGTTTTACATCAACAGGTCCACGACTCCCTGCCTCCAGTCTCTGAATCTCCAGGTCATCCCATTGAGCCTGGATCCTGGGTTTTAATAAAGAACTTTCAGCGAACCAAAAACGAGCAGCCCAGGTGGACCGGACCGCACCTTGTTCTTCTCTCCACAAGATCAGCTGTTCGAGTAGAAGGGAAGAAACACTGGATCCATGGGACCCATTGCAAAAGGGTACCCCTACCTCTGCCATATGACCGGTGGGTTCAGGAAGGTGTCGCCGACTCAGAGACTGAAACCGTGCCACGTTTTCTGCCTTTCAGCGATGCACGAATAAAAGGAACACTCACTGAGAAAGAAAGTGATGACATTTTACAATCAGCAGTATCACCGTCAGTTCGATTGGACACTACAGAACCTGAACTCCTTTTTCAGGACCACACGATACCTGGGACTAACCGTTATAATCTACGACCAAGAATAAAGGACAAATAAAACAGTTTACTTTTCTTCCCTTTAGCAAAGTTCTCCAATATGGAAAATTATTTTTGAATGACTTTTTGTTTTTTGTGTTTTTCGAACCTCCATCCGGGTTCAGCTGTAGGATCGTGGCTGAAAAGACTTAGGGGGGTAGCCTGTGGACACAAGGTCTACAGGTCTGGTTTGTTCTAGGGCAGCCTGGAACATTCAGAACACTCCTAAGTGAAGTAAACCAACCGCCACGAACGGCAACGGTTAGAGGATGGAATCTTTCCAAAATGCAGAACATGTTGAAAGACTGAGTTTCAAGAAGAGAATATGTGAAACGATAACCAGGAAACGGTTTTTGCTGCTGTGCATTTTTATGTTATTTAGTATACTTATGTTTTTTATAGGATATGTTTTATTCTGTTTTAACGTGATATTGGCACCCACTACCTCGTCTACACCTCCTCCTTCCACTGTTTCCCCACATTCTTTTCAACTCCTCCCTAAACATGAATCTGCTAGGAGACTAGAGTTCATTAATAACTCCTTCATCCAGCTTTTGCACCAACACCAACTAGTGATAAATACAACTAACTGTTGGGTGTGTGGCCTTATGCCTCACACAGCAGATAAAGGTATCCCTTATCTGATCCTGCCTTTCAGCCACAATGGTTCCGTGTGGGCATTCAGAACGATATTCATCTATGCACACTACCCCCTACGTTTTGCGGAAGACAACCCTAAGAAAAATGCTTTAGTTAAAGGTATCATAGAAATGATGAAGGACAATATCTTCTACGAGACTATTCCCAGAGATGAGACAATAGCATATATAGGATGGAACATGACCGGATATGAAGCCACAATGAGTGAGAAACAGCAAGCTAAGATATCTTCCCTGATTTGGGTTGTACCCCATCAGGGTCACCTGTGTCTGCAAGGTACTGGCAAGAATCCCAGAGCTCAGCTAGGGGAAAGCGTCTGCACTGAGACATATGTCTTCGCATCTCAGACCTCCCCTCCGCTCTTGGCAGCTAAGGGTACCTATTTCATCTGCCATGATAGAGCCTTTACATGGTTGCCCCCTGACTTTTCGGGCACATGCTTCGTTTCGTTCCTGTTGCCCCCTACCTACACAGCAGCAGCAGATTACCACAAGACAAGGATAGTTAGAGGTGTCTTCAGTGAAGAAGACACTGCAGGACAAGAATTTGGGGACTTCGTAAAGGGTTTTCTGCCGTTCTGGGGACAAATAAGTAACAGCAGGAGCATAAGGCAATTGATAAGAGTGGTTGAATCCACCGTGGCTGAAACCGCTGGTGCCCTTGGTAACTTGACTGCTGAGCTCCAGTCGGATCGTCTTATGACCCTTCAGAACAGGGTCGCATTAGATGTCATACTTGCAGACCGGGGTGGAGTATGTACATTGATCCAATCGAGTTGCTGTGTTTTTGTCCCAGATAACGCTCCAACAGTATACCAGGCCATCTCCAAACTGCATAGAATTTCCGAATCTATACATTTAGATAGAGGAGATTGGTCATTAATGGGATGGTTCTGGGAACTGATATCAGCATGGGGCTGGAAGATACTGATGGTCATTGGGATGATCTTGGCCATTCTTTTCCTGTTCTGTCTATGCGTGTAGTGTGCTCCTGCGATATGTGGCCTCTGTGTTACATCATGCATAAGGAAACCTGCACCAAGAGACAAGCTAAATACTAGGATGATGTTACAGCAACATCTCAACGACTTTAGAAACATAGACCTGGACTCAGATTAGCATGAGAATAGGTTTATTGCCTATGTAAGGGCAAAAGGAGGGTTTGTGGTTCTAAAAATTCTGGACCCATGTAATTTACTTTGCCACAGCAGTACGATTTTAGTATCAAAAGACCGATAATGACTAGTACACTAAGCATGAGCATTTTCGCTCAATTCCAGCAGCGTTTTCACCTCGAAATCGCCATTTTCGTCCTGCACTCGTGGCTCCCATTTTATATACGGCAGCCATTTTTAAAAGTTGCCCTCACATAGGCTTATAATACAGTCAGATTTGATTCCAAGGACACGTACACCTTGATTGACTTTTCTCTGACCTGGGCAAGCTGGAACCATTGCCTCAGGCCAAACCTGTTTGGTCAGTCCCTCTCCCAGTGGCCGAATCAGATAGCATCAAGGCACACCATGCCATAAAACCCTTATTATCGCTCACACACCCTGCCTAATCTTGCTCACACCTGCACCTGCTCTTTTCTTCTTCTTACTTTACGAGGGGGAGGTGCCCGTTTTTATTGGGGGTCCACACTTATCTGATGTAAAATACTAGGCCTTGCCGGGTAATTTATTATGGGTTGGATGACATGAAATATGAGGTTTCATCATGACACTGTTTTTTCCTTTGTAGTGAAAACATGTAAATGACCAACCAAAATGTCAAGAATGTTTGCCTGAAGCTTAAAAAACTGTATATAAGGAAACCTGACTTTGCATTGACACACAGTCTCCTGAGAACATACAAACCGTGCTGTTGTACTTCTAGGACGCTTGTTACTTGGTTGCAGCCAATAAATTCGATCTTTGACTTCACCTAGAAGACTCTGAGTTTCTGTGGTCTGAATCAGGAAAGTACCCGAGGTCTTTGGGTGTACCCTGGCACCGCTGGGTTACCGGATCAGTACCGGTTCTGAAAAACCCAGTACCTCAGTGTTTGGGTGGGGGAGGTGGGCAGTGGGTTCCCCTAGGCCAGAGCGAACTTGGTAGGCAAGGTCCCTTGTGAGGCAGGCCATGTGGCACCCGAAACCCACCAGTAAGCCATCTACACCTAGTCAGGTTCCTGTGACTTTCAGGTGTGCAACAATTGGTCTTAGGCCTCTTACCCCATGGTCAGCTGAAATTTCTAGGAACTGTCATTGCATGGCGTAGTGCAGAGGGCTGCTCCCTGTGTGTTGTGTCCGCCAACAGTAGTGGTGTTGCATCCACTGAACATGTCTTTCTTCTGTCTTTCCCCCCCTTTTTGTGGTCTTCCTGTTCTTGTGTGCATTAGCATCATCAGGCGGAGGAGCATTGGCACCGGAGCAGGAGGGAGCTGCAACCCACTTGGCCCTGGAGGGCGAAACAAAGGAGTATGAAGCCACCAGTGGGACGGAGGGCGAGGGGAGCTCCACGGGGGGGACAGGAGCAGACAGCAGTGACAGCGACTCCTCCTCTGATGGGAGCTCCCTTGTGGTGACGGGCACCTCTGTGCCCACTGCATCAATAGGTACAGCCACCACCTCCCCTACCAGCACCGCCCTCCCAGTAGCCCCTCAGCGTGTGTCCAGTGCCCACTCACCCAGGAGGGTGGGCATCTCCTTCGCCCCAGGCACCTCAGTCCCTGCCCCAGTCAGTTCTGCTGCCCTCAGTGAGGAGGCTATTGACCTCCTGAGATCCCTCACTGTTGGGCAGTCTACCATTCTAAATGCCATCCAGGGTGTTGAGAGGCATTTGCAACAAACAAATGCATACCTGGAGGGCATTCATTCTGGGCAGGCAGCCCAACAGAGAGCATTTCAGGCTCTGGCCTCAACACTGATGGCAGCCATTGTCCCTGTGTCCAGCCTCCCCCCTCCAACTTCCTCTACCCAGACCCAATCCCCTTTACCTCAGCCTATCCCAAGCACACCATCAGACCAGCATGCACACTCATCAACACACAAGAGTGGCTCAGGCAAACATAAGCACCACACATGCCACAGGCACTCACACAAGCACCATACCCATGCAGACACACCAACATCCACTGCCTCCACTGTGTCCCCCTCCTCCACGTCCTCCTCCTCCCTCCCTGTCTTGTCTCCACTCACACCTGCATGCACTACTTCCTCAGCCACTGCTTCTATCACCAGCACGCCCGTCACCACACACCGCTCACGTGCACTCACCACCCCCACTACCATTCACACATCCCTAGTGTCTTCTCCAAGTGTGTCAGTGAGCCCTCCTCCCAGAGTACACAAACGCAGGCACACACCCACCCAACAGTCATCCACCTCATAACAGCCTCCGGCCCATGCATCTTCACCTGAATTCAGCAGACGTACACCTCCTACAACCACTACCTCTACCTCCACTCCCAACCCCTCCCATCTTTCCGTCCCAGTGTGTTTAAAAAAGTCTTCCTGGCTAACTTTGACCTCTTCCCTACACCTCCCCCCCATCCTTCCCCTAGGGCCAGGCTTTCCAGGTCCCAGCCCAGCACCTCAGCCACCACACCCCCAGGTACAGTGGTGCCAGCAACTGCGGGGTCATGGAGTGCGCCACCCATCAGGGCTGCCAGTGCGCGACGTAGCGAGGGCAAGGACATTGCACCACCTGCCAAGGTAAAAAAGGTGCCAGCCACCAAGGGCTCAGCAAAAACCAAAGGGGATAGTGGCAAGACAACTGTGGCACCATTAAAGCTGGGGAAGGGCCAAAAGCTGAAGAGCAGGTCAGGAGAGGGCATGGTGGCACCGAATAAGGGACCAGTGTCACACTTTCTGTCCACGACCACGCCAACCTGTATGGCGGCGAACACTGCTAGCTGCCCTGCCACCACAACCGCCACCTGCACCGCCCCCGGCACGTCTACAGCCTCAACGACAGTCCCCAGCCTCTTCTCCAGTGAGCAGCCATCCGAGGCTGCAGGAGACGTCCTGCTGTGTCCCTCAGCAGGTGCTGATCCATGCACCACTACCAGCACCGCCGCAACAGACACCGCCTCAAGCACCGCCACCTGCACCGTCCCCGGCATGTCTACAGCCTCAGCGACAGTCCCCAGCCTCTTCCCCAGTGGGCAACCGTCCGAGGCTGCAGGAGACATCCTGCTGTGTCCCTCAGCAGATGCTGACCCATGCACCGCCGCTAGCACCGCCGCCAGCACCGCCGCAACAGACACCACTGCAAGCACCGCCGCGACAGACACCGCTGCAAGCACCGCCACCTGCACCGCCCCGGCATGTCTACAGCCTCAGCGACAGTCCCCCGCCTCTTCCCCAGTGGGCAGCCGTCCGAGGCTGCAGGAGACATCCTGCTGTGTCCCTCAGCAGGTGCTGACCCATGCACCTCTGGCAGCACCGCCCAACAGACACCGCCGCAAGCACCGTCGCGACAGACACCTCTGCAAGCACCGCCACCGGCCCGCGCCGTCCTCCGACACAGGCACCACCGCTAACATAGCTACCATCCCCAGTGGTCAGTCGTCTGAGGCTGGAGGAGAGTTTCTGGACCTTGGGCAGCTTCCATGAGGTCTTTCTTCCATCACTGTTTGCACCTGCAGGTGGAAGGCGCAGCCGCAGCAGTGTGGGGTATGTCGCTGCCTCCATGGTGTATCATGCTACCTGAACCTCGCAAATCTCGTGGCATGCACACCCAGGTGAGGGAATTGTACCGGCCACACTGCACGTGGAGCACTCTGGGCACCATGGCCCCTCCAGAACCAGTGGAGAGATACATCCACTACCTCAGTCCTTGGCAGGATAAAGCACTCTGGGCACCAGGCCCCCTCCAGAACCAGTGGAGTACCACATCCACTACCTCAGTCCTTGGCAGGATAAAGCACTCTGGGCACTAGGCCCCCTCCAGAACCAGTGGAGAGACACATCCACTACCTCAGTCCTTGGCAGGATGAAGCACTCTGGGCACCAGGCCCCCTCCAGAACCAGTGGAGAGATACATCCACTACCTTAGTCCTTGGCAGGATGTAGCACTCTGGGCACCAGGCCCCCTCCAGAACCAGTGGAGAAAGGCATCCACTACCTCTGTCCTTAGCAGGATGAAGCACTCTGGGCACCATGCCCCCTCCAGAACCAGTGGAGAGATACATCCACTACCTCTGTCCTTAGCAGGATGAAGCACTCTGGGCACCATGCCCCCTCCAGAACTAGTGGAGAAATACATCCACTACCTCTGTCCTTAGCCGGATGAAGCACTCTGGGCACCATGCCCCCTCCAGAACCAGTGGAGACTGTCATCCACTTGAGAGACTGTGGCTTTGCACTCCCCAGAATGGCACAGTGGGCAACCCACCCACTTTATAGACTTGAGAGACTGTGGCTTTTCCCTCCCAGGATTGCACAGTTGGCAAACCACCCACTGTAGAGACTTGACAGACTGTGGCTTTGCACTCCCCAGGATTGCACATTGGGCAAACCACCCACTGTAGAGACTTGAGAGACTGTGGCTTTGCACTCCCCAGGATTGAAAAGTGGGCAAACCACCCACTGTATAGACTTGAGAGACTGTGGCTTTGCACTCCCCAGGATGGAACAGTGGGCAACCCACCCACTGTATAGACTTGAGAGACTGCAGATTTGCACTCCCCAGGATTGAACAGTGGTCAACCCACCCACTGTATAGACTTGAGAGACTGTGGCTTTGCACTCCTCAGGATGGAACAGTGGGCATGTGGCCCCCTCGTGGATTTGGCGTTGTGCACTCAACCGGCTGAGGTCCCCCTCCCTTTCCCTCCCCCTGAGGTGCCTGTTTTCTTGCTCTCTGATGCCCCTGCAGTGTTCTCCCCGTCATGGTCGGGGATCTTGTGTGGGCCCAGTGTTCCACGGACTTCATTGGAGCACTACCTGGACTACTAAGCTTGGTGTATATTTTGTTTATGGTGTATATATATATATTTGCTTACTTGATTTTAATATATTACAATGGTTACACTCATTTCCTTTTGTTTTTGCATTCTTCCGGGGGGGCTCGGGGTGTAACTATAATGTATAAATATGTATTACTGTGTGTGTTGTAGTGGGTGAGGGTGGGGGTGGGGGTGTTGCGTGTGTGTGTCCCTGTTTTCCCCCCCCCCCCCTGTGTCGTAGGTGCAGTACTCACCGTTGTCTTCGCCGACGGCGTTCGTGCTCCTGGTAGAGGAGCAAGAATATGAGGGCTGGCAGGATGTGCAGCTCGGGTTCCATGGCGTCCAGATTCCTCGTGGGGTGTGTAGAAGTGAGCGTTTTCCCTTCGAAGTCCTGTTTCCGACGTGTTTTTGTCCACGGGAATCCGCCCTGGAAAAGGTGGTGGATTGGTAGGTTGTGATACTGTGGGCGGTACTTTGTCTTCCGCCTGTCTGTTGGCGGTGACCCCCAAGCTGTTTGTCTGTACCGCCGTGGCGGATGGAGTGTTAAAGTGGCTTTCTTTGTTGGCGGTTTCCGCCACGGTCGTAATTCCAATTTTTTTACCGCCGGCCTGTTGACGGTCTTACAGCCGCCTTAACACCGTCCGCCAGGGTTGTAATGACCACCTAAGTTTTCAGTCACCAAAGTGATACTGGCACCTGTGTCCTTGTAGGCTTGGGCCTCAACACCATTTATTAAAACTGACTGCCTGTACTTATCCATTGTAAGGGGACAAGCAGCCAGTGTGGCAAGGCCAATGCCACCAGGTGTAATAGAAACTGTCTTGGGACTGACTACCCCAGTTTCTATGATGGACCCAAAAGTGAACCCAACTACACCCTTATTTTGACTGTTGCCAGCAGTCCCACCACTATTACCACTACTTCTAGGGGCACTAGAGTTTGATGTATTAGTGGTGGTAGGCACAGGGGCTTTACCTGGGAAGGACGTATCCCCTGGCCAATGGCCTTTATTTTTACACACATAGCACCAAGGCCTTTTAGTGTGTGTGGATTGTGAAGAAGAGGAAGAAGATTATTTATCCCCACCTCCTGAAGAGTGTTTAGGATGTGAAGAAGGATCTTTGTTTTTACCTTTGTCCCCATACTTATCCTGAGATTTTTCACCATCTTTCTTCTTGCCATCCTTGTCACCCCCTGCATGAGATTTTCTGCTCACTCTTGTTCTGACCCATTTGTCTGCCTTCATTCCCAATTCTTGGGGAGATGTCAGATCTGAGTTTACCAAGTACTGGTGCAACAAGTCAGACACACAATTATTAAAAATATGCTCTCTCAGGATTAGATTATACAGGCTTTCATAGTCACTCACCTTACTGCCATGTAACCATCCCTCCAAGGCCTTCACTAAACAGTCTACAAAGTCTGTCCAGTCTTGAGAGACTCTTTTCTGGTATCTCTGAACTTTATCCTGAATTGTTCAGTGGTTAAGCCAAATCCATCTAAGAGTGCATCCTTCAAAACTTTGTAATAATTAGCATCACTTTCTCTGATAGTAAGGAGCCTATCCCTATCCTTACCACTGAAAGATAGCCACAAGATAGCAGCCCACTGCCTTTGAGGGACCATCTGTACCATACAAGCCCTCTCAAGTGCAGCAAACTACTTGTTAATGTCATCCTCTTCCTTGTAAGGGGGGACTATCTTATGCAGGTTCCTAGAATATTGTTCTCTTAGAGAATTACTATCAAGGACACTGCTGCTGCCACCATGGGGAACTAACCCCAACCTCTGCCTTTCCCTCTCTACATCTAGCGATTCCTTGTCTAAGGCCAACTGCTGCTGCCTCAGCTTCAGTCTGGCCTCTTCCAACCTCAGCTTTCTGAGTTCCCTGGCTAGGGTCTCATTCTCAGGGTGGGAGGCTTGGGAATTCTGAGACACAGCAGAAATGTGGGAATTGGCAGAAGTGGACCTGTCTCTAACTGGCTGGACTCTAGTTACCTGGCCTTTTGGAGTGAAAGGTGCCCTACTGGTGTGTGACCCCCTCCCACTACCAGTGTCAATAGGTGGCCTGTTAACTGGCAGGTCTTTGGATGAACCCTCCCCAGAATCCTCAGGGCCTTCCCCTGATTCTTGCTGGGTACACCCCTCCTCTACCTCCTGATCCTGGGTTGGGCCAGACTGGTTCTGGTCACTTTCTAGGCAAAGGCTAAGGAGAAGATCTTTGGTAGGATTCTTACCAATGCTTAAACCTCTTTCTATGCAGAGACCTCTCAAACTTTTAAAGTTTAAACTACCATAGGTTGCCTGGACAACTGTGGGAGTAAGTTCTGCTGCAGACATAGTTGTTAGAAAGGGCTTAGGACAGAGAGAAAACAGTTTTAGAAACTTTTAAAGAAAAGAGAAAAACCTTTCAAACTTTTCAAAACTTTTAGAAAGTTTTTAGAAAGAGAGTTAAACTATTTAGTTTAACTGTGTATATTTGTAAGTATTTGGAATATGTTTTTCTTATGAAAAACACCAACGCCAAAGTGGCAAAGCAGTTACAAGTACTTATCCCACTGCTGCACCACCAATGTAGGAGGCTGGCCTGGCTTATAGTGGGTACCTGATGGGATTTACACCTTGTGCCAGGTCCAGTTATCCCTAATTAGTAGATTAGTAGTGTTCTAGCAGCTTAGGCTGATAGAGGTAGCTATAGCAGAGCAGCTTAGGCTGAACTAGGAGAAATGCAAAGCTCCTACTATACCACTTATATCATATAGCACTATATCATAAGAATCACAATACTCAGAGTTACTAAAAATAAAGGTACTTTATTTTAGTGACAATGTGCCAAAAATATCTCAGAGGATATACTCCCTTAGGAGATAAGCAACATACACAAAATATACACACAATCCAAAATCAGGTAAGTAAACAGTTAGAAAAGTAGTGCAAACACTGTAGAATACAATAGGATGCAATAGGCCTAGGGGCAACACAAACCATATACTAAGAAAGTGGAATGTGAACCACTTAGGGACCCCAGGCCTAGTGTAGTGTGTAGAGGGTTGCTGGGAGTGTACGAAAACACTGAGGGTGTCCAAGATACCCCACCCCAAGACCCTGAAAGGTAGGAGTAAAGTTACCCTACTTCCCCGGAAACACACTAAAGATGTGATAGGAGATTCTGCAAAGTCCAACTGACTGCAAAGCACTGAAGATGGATTCCTGGGCTTGAGGACCTGCAAAGGAAGGGGACCAAGTCCCAGAGTCACGAAAGTGTCCAGGGGGGGCAGGAGCCCACTAAACCCTGGATGAAGGTGCAAAATGGCTGCCTCCTGGTGGAAGAAGCTGAAGATTCTGCAACAACGGAAGATGCCAGGAACTTCTCCTTTGCACAGAAGATGACCCACGGTGTGCTGGAGTATGCAGAGTTGGTTCCATGTAGAAAGACTGAAAACAAGCCTTGCTAGCTGCAAAGGTCACAGTTGAAGAAAATGGGTGCTGCTCGGGCCCAGGAAGGACCAGGAGGTCACCCCTTGGAGGAAGAGACAGAGGAGGTGCTCAGAAACACAGAGAGCCCACGCAGAAGAAGGCAGCACCCGCAGAAGTAATGAACACGGGTTCAAGAAAACTGAGCATGGCACTAATCTCAAGACTACAAAGGTGGGTCCCATGAAGCCGGTGGTAAACTCAGCGAGTTGAGCAATGCAGGATGGAGTGCTCGGGACCTGGGCTGTGATGTGCATGAAGGATTCCTTGCAAAAGTGCACAGAAGTCCTAGCAGCTGCAGTTCACGCAGTACACAGGATTACTGTCTGGCGTGGGGAGGCAAGGACTTACCTCCACCAGTTTTGGACAGATGGACCACTGGACTGTTGGGTCAGCAGGGTCTCCTGTGTTCCAGATACTATGCTCGTCACGATGAGAGGGGACCCAGAGGACCGGTAAAGCAGAAGTTTGGTGCCTGCGTTAGCAGGGGGAAGATTCCTTCGACCCACAGGAGATTTCTTCTCGTATTCCAGTGCAGGGTAAAGGCAGACAGCCCCCAGAGCATGCACCACCAGGAAACAGTGGAGAAAGCCGGCAGGATTAGGCACGACAATGTCGCTGGTAGCCTTCTTGCTACTTTGTTGCAGTTTTGCAGGCGTCCTGGAGCAGTCAGCGGTCGATCCTTGGCAGAAGTCGAAGAGGGAGATGCAGAGGAACTCTGGTGAGCTCTTGCATTTGTTCTCTGAAGAGAAGCCCACAAGAGAGACCCTAAATAGCCCTCAGAGGAGGATTGGCCACCTAGTCAGGTAAGCACCTATCAGGAGGGGTCTCTGACATCACCTGCTGGCACTGGCCACTCAGAGGCCTCCATTGTGCCCTCACACCTCTGCATTCAAGATGGCAGAGGTCTGAGACACACTGGAGGAGCTCTGGGCACCACCCCTGGCGTGGTGATGGACAGGGGAGTGGTCACTCCCCTTTCCTTTGTCCAGTTTCGCGCCAGAGCAGGGGCTGGGAGATCGCTGAACTGATGTAGACTGGTTTATGCAAGGAGGGCACCATCTGTGCCCTTCAAAGCATTTCCAGAGGCCAGGAGAGGCTACTCCTCTCAGGCCCTTAACACCTATTTCCAAAGGGAGAGGATGTAACACCCTCTCTCAGAGGAAATTCTTTGTTCTGCCTTCCTCGGACTGGGCTGCCCAGACCCCAGGAGGGCAGAAGCCTGTCTGTGGGTTGGCAGCAGCAGTAGCTGCAGTGAAAACCCCAGAGAGCTGGTTTGCCAGTGCCCAGGGTCCATGCTGGAGCCCCAGGGATGCATGGGATTGGCACCCCAATACCAGATTTGGCAAGGGGGGACAATTCCATGATCTTAGACATGTTACATGGCCATGTTCGGAGTTACCATTGTGAAGCTACATATAGGTATTGACCTATATGTAGTGCCCACATGTAATGGTGTCCCCACACTCCCAGATTCCTGGGGAATTGCCCTGAAGTATGTGGGGGCACATTGGCTAGTGCCAGGGTGCCCTCACACTTAGTAACTTTGCACCTAACCTTCATTAAGTGAGGGTTAGACATATAGGTGACTTATAAGTTACTTAAGTGCAGTGTAAAATGGCTGTGAAATAACATGGACGTTATTTCACTCAGGCTGCAGTGGCAGTCCTGTGTAATATTGGTCTGAGCTCCCTATGGATGGCAAAAGAAATGCTGCAGCCCATAGGGATCTCCTGGAAACCCAATACCCTGGGAACCTAGGTACCACATACTAGGGAATTATAAGGGTGTTCCAGTGGGCCAATTAGAATTGTTAAAAATGGTCTCTAGCCTGCAGTGACAATTTTAAAGGCAGAGAGAGCATAAGCACTGTGGTTCTGATTAGCAGAGCCTCAGTGACACAGTTAGGCACCCCAGTGGGAACACATTCAGGCCACAAACTATGAGCACTGGGGCCCTGGTTAGCAGGGTCCCAGTGCGACATATAGAACACACTGACAAATAGGGTTTTCACTATGAGCACTGGGGTCCTGGCTAGCAGGATCCCAATGAGACAGTAAAAACACACTGACATATACTCACAAACAGGCCACAAGTTGGAGTAACAATGCTAGAAAGAGGCTACCATCCTACAGCCCGTCCCCTTTTTTTGCACCGTTTTTCATCCCCCTACCGCCTCCCAGCTGTCCTCTCCTCCCCCCCACCTCCCTACTTACTGGCGGCCGCTGCGTGGTAGGCTGAGCAATACCACTAACCTGGTCAGTGCATTGCTCTGCCTCCCGTGACTTCACCCTCTAAGTAGAGCCCTTTCCCTGGCTCCTCTGACCTCCTGACCCCTGTCAGGTGTTCCAGGCCCTCCTCCACCCGCAGGCATTTGCCTGCGCCTCATCCCTGGTGTCTAGAGGAAGAGCTCTGCTTTCCTATTAGGCTACCTACTGCCTCTCTCCTCCTTTTGCTTTGCTCTCTGCTCCACTACTGTCCCTTAGTGCTCCTTTTCCTCGTTTCTCTCTGACTCCACTCTCTCTCTCTCACTTTCGCTCTCCCCTGCTGCTGCTGCCCCCCTGGCTCTGCCCCCTTTTTCGGCTCTACCCCCTTTTTTCTCACCGTTTTTCACCCCCCGCCTCCCAGCTGTCCTCTCCTTCCCCCCACCTCCCTACTTAATGGCAGCCGCTGTGTGGTAGGCTGAGCAATACTACTGACCTGTTCAGTGCATTGCTCTGCCTCCCGTGGCTCAACCCTCTAAGTAGAGCCCTTTCCCTGGCTCCTCTGAACTCCTGACCCCTGTCAGGAGTTTGAGGCCCTCCTCCACCCGCAGGCTTCTGCCTGCGCCTCATCCCTGGTGTCTAGTGGGTGAGCTCTGCTTTCCTACTAGGCTACCTTCTGCCTCTCTCCTCCTTTTGCTTTGCTTTGCTCTCTGCTCCACTACAGTCCCTTAGTGCTCCTTTTCCTCGTTTCTCTCTGACTCCGCTCTATCTCTCTCTCACTTTTTGCTCTCGCTCTCTCTCTCTCCCCCACTGCTCCTACCCTTACCCCTTTTTTCAGCTCCACCCCCTTTTTTCATGCCATTTTTTGTGCCCCTTCCGCCTCCCAGCTGTCCTTTCCTCCCCCCACCTCCCTACTTAATGGTGGCCGCTGGGTGGTAGGATGAGCAATACCACTGACCTGGTCAGTGCATTGCTCTGCCTCCCATGGCTCCACCCTCTAAGTAGAGCACTTTCCCTGACTCCTCTGAACTCCTGACCCCTGTCAGGAGTTCGAGGCCCTCCTCCACCCGCAGGCTTCTGCCTGCGCCTCATCCCTGGTGTCTAGTGGGTGAGCTCTGCTTTCCTACTAGGCTATCTTCTGCCCCTCTCCTCCTTTTGCTTTGCTTTGCTCTCTGCTCCACTACTGTCCCTCAGTGCTCCTTTTCCTCGTTTCTCTCTCACTCCGCTCTCTCTCTCTCACTTTCGCTCTCCCCTCACTCTCTCCCCTGCCGCTGCTGCCCCTGTGGCCCTGTCCCCTTTTTCGGCTCTACCCCCTTTTTTCTCACCGTTTTTCATCCCCCTCCCGCCTCCCAGCTGTCCTCTCCCCCCCACCTCCCTACTTAATGGCAGCCGCTGCGTGGTAGGCTGAGCAATACTACTGACCTGCTCAGTGCACTGCTCTGCCTCCTGTGGCTCCACCCTCTAAGTAGAGCCCTTTCCCTGGCTCCTCTGAACTCCTGATACCTGTCAGGAGTTTGAGGCCCTCCTCCACCCGCAGGCTTCTGCCTGCACCTCATCCCTGGTGTCTAGTGGGAGAGCTCTGCTTTCCTACTAGGCTACCTTCTGCCTCTCTCCTCCTTTTGCTTTGCTTTGCTCTCTGCTCCACTACAGTCCCTTAGTGCTCCTTTTCCTCGTTTCTATCTGACTCCGCTCTATCTCTCTCTCACTTTTTGCTCTCCCTCTCTCTCTCTCTCTCCCGCCGCTTCTGCCCCCGCAGTCCTGCCCCCTTTTTTCAGCTCCACCCCCTTTTTTCATGCCATTTTTTGTCCCCCTCCCACCTCCCAGCTGTCCTCTCCTCCCCCCACCTCCCTACTTAATGGCGGCCACTGGGTGGTAGGATGAGCAATACCACTGACCTGGTCAGTGCATTGCTCTGCCTCCCATGGCTCCACCCTCTAAGTAGAGCTCTTTCCCTGGCTCCTCTGAACTCCTGACCCCTGTCAGGAGTTCGAGGCCCTCCTCCACCCGCAGGCTTCTGCCTGCGCCTCATCCCTGGTTCTAGTGGGTGAGCTCTGCTTTCCTACTAGGCTATCTTTTGCCTCTCTCCTCCTTTTGCTTTGCTTCGCTTTGCTCTCTGCTCCACTACTGTCCCTCAGTGCTCCTTTTCCTTGTTTCTCTCTCACTCCGCTCTCTCTCACTTTCGCTCTCCCCCTCACTCTCTCCCCTGCTGCTGCTGCCCCTGTGGCCATGCCCCCTTTTTTATCTCTGCCCCTTTTTTCACGCCGTTTGTTCGTCCCCCTCCCAGCTGTTCTCTCCCCCAATCTACCTACTTAATGGCGGCCGCTGCGTGACCGTGCAGCAGACGTGTGCAGCGGGTGCACCGCTGGCGTGCTAAATGCAAGCCTGTCTGTGCTCGTCCACGCCTGGACCGTGCCCAGTGCCAGAACCCCTGGCTCCCGTCCTCCCCACCACCGCCATACACGTCTTCATTACAACGCCACCACCCTCCACGCCCTGAGCACTGGCCGCTCTCCCACCTGCCTTCAATCCTCCCCACAGACCACCCGCAGGCCCTCCTCCTGCCGGAACTGCACCTTCACCAGCCTCCACACCAATGACCCACCCAAGCAGGACGCAACCATCTCAGATGTATCCTCCTCAACACCAGCTCCGTCCACAAGCACGCAGTAGAGCTATGGAATCTACTCGACTCAGCCTCCCCAGACGTCGCCTTTCTGACTGAGACCTGGATGAACCCCTCCTCAGCGCCTGACATTGCCATAGCCATCCCTGACGTCTACAAGATCACCTGCAGGGACCGCTCCAACAAACCAGGAGGAGGCATCGCCATCATCCACAAGAACACCCTCAGGATCATGACCAACACCAATAACACCCTCAGTAGCGCTAAACTCTTGCACTTCAAAATTCAGCGACTCCATTACCGACATCATCAGCATGCATGCTCTCACATCCACGGACTACATACTCCTCGGAGACTTAAACTTCCACCTTGATATTACCAACAACACCGCCGCCCTGCTCGACAACCTCTCCAACCTTGGCCTCAAACAGCTTGTCATGACCCCAACCCACTCTGCAACCCTATTTTATCCACAAGCAATCACGACTCTTTCAGCCACACCACCGAACTCCACTGGACAGACCACCGCTGCATCCACTTCTCCTTAAAGAAACCCACAACACACCACCACCCACAGCGAACCCCCACCGCAGTTGGAACAAGGTAATCGAAGACCAACTTATCACGACCCTCTCCCAGAACCCACCCATCAACACCATTGACAGTGATGCAGCTGCCTGCAACTTCAGACAATGGGTCAACACCTGTGCCAATACTCTCGCCCCAATCAAGAATCCCTCCAATAGACGCACCAACAGAAAAGCCTTCTGGTTTACAGCCGAAGACTCGAAAGAAAGTGGCGCCAATATCAGACTCTGCCAACCACACAGCCTTCAAAAATGCCATCCTCAGACACCACCAACTCATCCGAGCCGAAAAAAGAACCGCCTTCAAAGACCGAATCAACAACAATGCACACAGCCACAAGGAGCTCGTCAAAGTTGTGAAGGAACTCTCCAACCCAGCTCCAACGCCAACAACATCCCCCCATCCCAAGACCTCTGCGACTCCTAGACTCCTACTTCCACCGCAAGATTGCAGACATCCACAACAGCTTCAGCACCCAGACGCCTTCGACAACCACGAACACCACAGATTCACCTCCGAACAACCTCCTGCTCTTCTGGACCCCCGTCAACAACAACAACACTATCGAATTCATGAACACCATCCACTCCGGCTCTCCATCTGACCCCTGACCTCACCACATCCTCAACAAAGCAAGTTCCTTCATCGCACCCCAACTTCGGAAGATCTTCAACAGCTCCTTCGAGTCTGCCACCTTCCTGGAGAACTGGAAACACACCAAGATCAACGCCTCTCCTCAAAAAACTCAAGGTGGACCCAAAGAACCTCAAGAATATCCGGCCTATCTCCCTGCTCCCCTTCCCGGTAAAAGTCATCGAAAAGGCCGTCAACAGACAACTAACCCACTTCCTAGAGAAGAACCACACCCTGGACCCTTACCAATCTGGATTCCGCAGCAACCACAGCACCAAAACCACCCTCATCGCCACCACCAACGTCATCAGAACCATACTTAACAGCGGTGAAACTGCGGCCCTCATCCTCCTGGACCTCTTGGCCGCATTCAACACCGTCTGCCACCACACCCTTCGCTCACGCCTCAGCAATGCTGGAATCCACGACAGAGCCCTCGACTGGGTCACCTCCTTTCTCACCTGCAGAACCCTGAGAGTCGGCCTCCCCCATTCGGCTTGGAGGCCACCAAAATCATCTGCTGCGTACTCCAGGGTTCGTCCCTCAGCCTGACCATCTTTAACGTCTACATGGCCCGCTCACCAACATCACCTGATACCACAACCTCAACATCATCTCATACGCCGACGACACCAGGCTGATCCACTCCTTCACCAAGGACTTCGCCAAGACCTACCTCCACGAAGGAATGAAGGCCATCGCCGAATGGATGAAGAGCAGCTGCCTCAAACTCAATTCCGACAAGACGGAAGTCCTCATCTTCGGCTCCACCCCCTCCACATGGGATGACTCCTGGTGGCCTGCCACTCTCGGAACCACTCTGACTCCCACCGACCATGCATGCAACCTAGGATTCATCTTGGACCCCTCACTATCCATGACTCAGCAAGTCAATGCCATCTCCTCCTCCTGCTTCAGCACCCTCTGCATGCCCCGAAAGATCTACAAATAGACACCCATCAAAACCAGAAGAACTGTCACCCAAGCCCTCGTAGGCAGCAAACTGGACTATAGCAATGCCCTCTATGCAGGAACCATGGCCAAACTCCAGAAGAGGCTACAACACATCCAGAAAGCCTCTGCATGTCTCATCCTGGACATCCCCTGCCACTGCCACATCATAGACCACCTCAAAAACCTGCACTGGCTCCCAGTCAACAAGAGAATCACCTTCAAACTCCTCACCCATGCTCACAAAGCACTGCACAACACCGGGCCAGAATACCTCAACAGACGACTCTCCTTTTATACCCCGACATCTCCGCTCCGCTGACCTCGCCCTCGCAACTGTCCCACGCATCTGCAGAACTACAACCAGCAGTAGATCATTCTCGCACCTTGCCGGCAAAACGTGGAACACTCTTCCCACCCACCTGCGCCAGACCAAAGACCTCCTTACCTTCAGGAAACTTCTCAAGACCTGGCTGTTCAAGGAGTAGCAGCATCTCCCCCCCCACTTTCTCCCCCCTCCTCAGCGCGTTGACACCCTCACGTGTGAGTAGTGTGCTTTACAACTCCCTGATTGATTGATTGACTGTTGTGCTTTACATAAATAAAAGCAAAAGCCCTTTGGAGAGGACTATGGTATGGAGACAAGGTGTCTCTAGACAAGGAAGTAAACTCAGAATTGTCCTGGTGGTTAGAGAATCTAGATGCCTGGAATGGCAGGGCAATCTTCAGTTGCTCTCCGAACTTGTCTTGGAGTTGGATGCAAGTCTAGCTGGCTAGGGTGCACTCTTAGATCTTCAGGAGACTGGTGGTGTATGGTCTCAGGAGGGAAAAATGTATCATACAAATTATTTTGAATTAACTGTAGGAGTTTATGCCCTAATGAGTTTCAGGAAATCTTTGCAAGGAAGAGCAGTCTTGTTAAAAACTGACAATGTTCCTGCAGTAGCATATATAAATCGCTTAGGTTGCACAAGATCCCAAGACCTATCAGAATTAGCACGGAAGCTTTGGATGTTTTGTTTGAAACACAAGATCAAGCTGATAGCAGAACACCTACCTGGGAAGGCCAATGTTATTGCAGATTGGAATTCAGGGTTTTTACGAGACTTCAGCGACTGGAAGCGGAACTTATTTTGTTTCAGAAAGCTATCTCTGGTTTGGGGCCCCCTGAGGCTAGATCTCTTTGCAAGCAGACTGATGTCTCAGCTGAGGAGATACTTTCACTGGATGCCAGATCTGGGTGCACTAGTAGTCAATGCATTTCTTCAAACGTGGAAAGGAACCTATGCTTATGCGTTCCCTCCATTTGCTATGAATCTGAAAGCTCTGCAGAAGGTGAGACAGGACAGGTGTTCAATTGTCCTAATAAGTCTGTGTTGGGTCTCACAGGCATGGTTTCCAATGACCCTAGAATTGGCTTACGAAGTGTCCTTCTTTCTACAAACTGATTGAGGCCTTTTAATGAACGCAGATGGAGAGGAACACCCTCTGGTACTGAATGGGAAGTTGAACCTTCTTGCCTGGAGAGTGTCAGGAGATCTGGAGAGACATCAGGCCTTTCGGGAAGAGTTGAAGAACTCTTGCAGGAATCCTGGGCTCCAGGGACCCACAATAGATATAGAGGGATCTGGAGATCATGGGTTTGTTGGTGCTTTGAAAGGGATCTGGATCCTGTGGAGTCACCTATGGTAGAAGTAGTTAACTTTCTTGAATTTGACAGGGGCCTCAGTTACAGAATGTTAAATTACTGCAGATCCGCCATTTCGGCAGGACATAGCCTGGCAAATGGCAGAACATTAGGCAAAAATGTCTTAGTTTGTAGGGTACTTAAAAGCATCATGTTGAGGAGATCTCCTAGGACTAGATATGATTCCTTATGGGATGTTAATTTAGTACTATCTATGTTTAAGTCTTGGCCCGCTAACAGACATCTAGATTTGAAGAGACTTTCTACGAAGCTGGCCTCTTTACTATGCCTAATTTCTTCTCGCCCAGTTTATGATGTCAAGGCGTTGGAGGTAAGCAACAGATTCTATGATAGTTTTGGGGTTACCTTTGAGATTACTAGAAGAACAAAAACAATGTCTGATATTATATGTTATCCAAAATGTGATACTTGCAAGAAGCTTTGTGTGGTGAACTACATTAAGGAGTATGACTCAAGATTGAGTGAATTTCGCCCTGATGGTTCAGACCAACTTTTAATTTCTTTTGTCAAGCTGTTTAAAGCAGTTACCATAGCTATAATAGCAAGAAGGGTGAAAAGGACCATTAAATCGGCTGGTGACGATTTATCAAAATCCCAAGCTCATTCAATGAGAGGAGAAATGACTAGTCTATCGTTTTATAAAGGTGGCAGTTCTGAGGATATCCTAAGAGCTGCTGATTGGTATTATTGTAAACCAATCGAGCACATGTCTGATGTGGTACTAAAGGGCTACCAACATGCATAATAGGAGACTCTGGTCTTGTAATGAAATAGTGATTATCCAAATTATAATGACAAGAGAATCTGAATTGCATTAAGGACACAGAGGCTAACATTAACACACCCTCCTCAACCCAACTTTAGGCGCGTAAAAAAAACAAAAAAAAAACTTTGAATAGTACATACATGTCTCATGGAAATCTTTTGCATTCATTAAAATTGTGTCTCACAGTAAGATCCGAGTTAATTGCTTATTTATATATGTATACTGTATTAAGATTGTTCTCCTTATTCTACTTGGTATTTAATGTTCTTTATCCTCCCTATTTTAGAGCATTATCAATAGTTGGTTTTCATTGATTTGGATGATTAATTTAGGGGCTTGTCTTATCTTCACCCGGCATTGGAAGAAGTTGACTCGGTTTTCCATTTCGAAAGAGGCAGAATGCTGACTTCCTGGACTCATTATATGTTATGAATGTTCAATTCTAGAATGTTTCTTTGTGATTTTATATGCTTTAAAGGGCTGTGGCATTATAGGAATAATGCATAAAGTTAGCCTCCGTGTCTTTAATGAAATTCAGATTCTCTTGTCATTATAATTTGGAGAATAGCTATTTGGCCTTTTATGATGGCATATTTCACCATCAAAGAAGGGACTGACAGAGCTTAAAATTTAGTGCTGTTCTTCATGTCGCAAAAGTCAACAGAATGTGACAAGTTTTATTTTATGAAAGTAAAAAGTGGAAAAACGAATGTAGAAAGCTGCACTGACACACATTTTAAATGCACAATTGATTGCATTTCAAAGTTTGACTGAGGTGCCTTTTTATTTTAATCACATGTTAGAGGGTTAAAGTGTAATTTAGACAGTAGACAAACAGTGCATATAGAAATGATATTGTTCTTCTTGTGATTAATGAAAGATTATTGAGTTTGAAAATGCATGCACCATGAGAGAAGTGTAATTCTCTGTCATATTTAAAGGAATACAATAACAAAGCTTTTTCATTTGAAATTAAATGTATTACTTATACTGACAAAATATTATTATTGATGAATTCATAAGTCTGCATGTTATATATGTTTTATGGAAAGGTATTAATTGAATGCATTTTATATTTTCTCTTGTGGTAGCATAAGTTAGGCCTGTAGAGCTTGCATTTTGCAGTCATGTAAAAGTGTTGAATTATTTGTCACAACGTGAAGTCTTCTTTCAGATTTTGTTTCCATGAGAAGCAAAGTCCTTTATAGCAAGCCCATTGTTTAAATTTGGAGAGATGTACCCATTTGCAATTGGAAACATTACATTGCAGGAACATGGACTGAGATGGTATACATTTGTTTCGAACCTGCTTGGAGTCACATGGATGGGAGATGTTTCCATGACATGCTTGGGAAGAGATGTACTTGTTGCGACTTGGAGTCTTCCGACTGTTCTTGATTGGATGATACCTATTCAACATGACATGAACTGACCCCTTTGGATAATAAGGACCATTTTTATAATTTTAGATACCAATGGACATTTGAACTTTAGTGTGTCTGCAGAATTTTCCTGAGCAGTCCTGAGCAAATCTCTGCTGTTTGCAGAGATTGTCCCGATGCTTGTTAATCCTGATGTCTTGCCGATGAAGATTGAGATTGAAGATTGAAAGTACTGTATCCCTTGGAGAGGTATCTTCCTCTCTGCATTTGACCTTCCCCCTGAAATGCCTCTTTTAGATTTAGTAATCCCTTTATTTTTCCCTTTCAGAAGAATGCTCTTGAGCTTCTAATATGCTGACTCTTTCTCTTTTTACTTATCCATTGCCAAACGTATGTAGTATTCTGTAGTCCAAGATTATCTTTTTCCAAATAATTGTTGTCCTTTTTGTATTTTGCCCAAGTGTTCTCCCCCACAAACACTTTTCCCTGATTTGGTTGGCTGAAGGGTTGACCTGTGCCCAACCAAAAATTATTTTCTCTGCTAAACTTGGACTGACTAATGATTGCAGAGTCAGAAGTTACTTTTTTCAGTCGAGCAGGACCATAAAAAAGTAAAATAATAGATCCATACTGATAAATAAAAAAATAAAAACATACAGCAAGCAAGGTCCAATTAGAAGACGCTATAATATAATTATATTTTGTAAGTTTGCACTTCTTTTGCATCACAAAATGATACAGGGGCGGCGCCAATTTTTCAGAATCAGACCCTAAGAGTAATTGAAAACAGTTGGTTGGTTATACGATATGCAGGGCTCAAGCAGACACCCGAATTAAAAGAAAGTACATAAGTAACTAAATAATCAACGCTGCCCTCTGCTTTATCGCATATTGAATAAAAGTGGCAGTTAAAAAACACATTTTAACAGAAGGAAGAGTCTGTAAATAATTAAAAGTTGCTTTTCAGGAATGAACGTTTGTTTCGTTTAGAACAGGTAACAAGTAGCATTTCTCAGCAATGAGTAAAATTTACAGAAAAAGATAAAGTGAGTCTTGCTTTGTGGTGTATAATAATCACACGGACAGATGGGTAAACTATGGAAAAAGTAGCTGTGGCAGGGAAAAGCAGCCAGAACGTTCAGAGTGCATAGTCTAAATCTGACCCCTGGACAGTAGGCAAATCAAACATCCTACAAATTCAGTCATCCATTAAACTCACTAAAAAGGCATTCTTTATGGTAGTGTGGGAGGTTGCTGACCAGCCACTGAGACAAGTGAACAGATCTTCATGGCCCAATGTTATCCAAATGTCACGGATATACTTTATCAGGGGACGAACAGGCCTTGGTCCAATTTCAGGTAATCAGCAAAGCACGGCTCTGTTAAAATCTGGCTCATAGACCAAATTCTCAGCCATAGGAGACGTGGTTGCAGCATTATAAAATCATGTACAGACCCAATACCAGCATCACAGTGGCAAATAAATGAGCTGGTGCTACTGGGCACAGATAGTAGCTTTTTAATAAAATCATTCTCAATTACTTCTAGGCTGAACTTTAATGCCCAAAAACCCAGCCTCATAGGAGGCAAGGGTGCAACATTTGGCTTTATAGATGGCTGAGAGTTTCTTAATCGGCTTGTGGACTAATCTACGGGCAAAGTTAACAAGAGCCTCTGTGACTTTCGAAAAAGCAGCAGCTCTGCTGGTCTTTAGGGGGCCCCATGCTATGTGAATTTCAAAGGGAATACCTAGGTACGAAAATGAGGGTGCAATGATAACTTGGAGCTATTAGAAAGGTGGTGCTGACCTTTTTCTTTGCACCAAAAGTCATAATGTGCGTCTTGGCCTTGTTGAGCCTCAGTTCTACACTGGTCATAAACTGACAAAAACAGTCCAGCAAGCGATGTAGGTTGACGGTATAAGTTAATGTAGGAATGCTGAGGTCACCTATGCGGGGACAGTCAGCCCTTAGTTCCAGTAAATGTTTCTCCAGGCCATTTATACACAATTAAAATAGGAATAGTGCAGACACAACCCTGATCTCGCCAGGTTAAAGGCTGACATAGGCCCTCATTATGACATTGGCGGTAAGTACCTCTTACCCCCTTGCTGACTGCCGCCAACATACAGCGGCGGCGGCAGATCACCGCTACCCATATTATGACACACACATAGCAATCTGTCACTATACAGCCACACACACAAGTCCGCCAGCCCAAAGGGCGGTGATAAACTGGTGGTAGCAAACCTCAAACTGTTACGCCGACAGAACTATGCCCACAACATAATCACCCACGAATCACTGCTGCGGACATTCAATGGTGGTAAACCATTGGCGCTACATACAGCCGTGCTCAAAATACACACACACACACACACAAAACTACACCACATTGGACAATTCAAATTACACACACCTGACACACATACACCCACCACACCCACACACCCACCCCACTATAAAACACACACCTACACTACCCACAACCCTTTACAACTACAAACAAGTGCCACAAGAGAGTTAGCAAGACCACAGACAAGACCACTGCCACAGGATGTCTCCATGTCATATCTCCTATTCATCCGCAGCGGCTGCAACCTAGGGGGCAAAACGGTGAGCAGCTGGTCAGTATCCCATATTTCCAAACACTACACTTCATTGCATGTTGTGACTGTAACAGCATATTGTTGGATAGGCCCAAATGGTGCTTATGTGTGCTGTGACGCAGTTAGGTATCATGGCCTGCCCCCCCAAGCCCTCAAATGGCATCCTCCTGTCCTGTTAGGAGGGACATGTGGAAATGAGGTAATTCCGCAAACATTGTGTGCCGTTGCGGGAGGCGGTCGAAAACCGCTGTGCAACTCCTCATTGGTTAGCATTGGGCCCTATGGTTCACAGTGGCCAATGGTGATGTATGCCAGCGGTGACGGTACGCACCGCCGCAGACATGACCACCATTTTCTATCTGTTTACACACTTGCTACCTGACCTTCAACAGGAGAGGACCTACACTGCATATGCTGCTGTGACCTGTATCTGGAACCTACCATGCCTCGTGTCACTGGGGAAAGTGCCCCTGCCTTCACCGTGGCGGAATTGGAGCGACTGGTGGATGGGTTCCTACCCCAGTACCGAATGCTGTATGGGTCTCTAGACCAACAGGTGAGTACACTGTAAGCACGATGCATGGGGCATGAATGCATGGAGTAGTGTGAGTGAAGGCCTCGTGTGGGGGTGGTTCGTGGAAGGACATTGGGCAGCATGCTGCATGTATGGCGGGCCATGTCTGCGCCTGAGGGGATGTGAGGGCTAAGGTGGGCCATGAGTGTAACAGGCAGGACGGTCTGACGGATACCTTTTCCTGTGTGTATTTCTCTGCAGGTCAGCTCCCATCAGAAAAAGGGTATATGGTGTGCCATCACCAAGGACGTGCAAATTACTACTTGTGCATGGTGGGGTGGCATCTGGGTGGGGGATGTGGGCCTGTGGTTGCCCTTAGGCCAGGCTGGACATTGCTGGGTAGGTCCCATGTTGGGCAGGGTCCTGATGTAAAATACCTCCAACCAAGCTAGTCGGCATCCACTACCGGCAGGGGTCTGTGGGTCTCAGATATGCTGCAATTGGCGTTAGGTGTCCCTGTCCTGGGGCTGGTGACTAGCATTGTGACTGTTAGTGCATTGCCTAGTGCATAGGGCTGTTCCCTGTGTGAGTGTGCTGTGTACGCCAACAGTGGTGTTGTTGCCGCCATTGACCAAACGTATCCTTTGTCTCTCCCCGCTTTTTTGTTTTGTCACCCTGTCCTTATGTGCATTAGCATCATCTGGCGTACGAGCAGAGGCACCGGCGACGGGGAGAGCTGCATCCCACAGGGCCCAAGAGGCCGAATCCACCGACGGGGTGCCCGCTCAACTACAGGTACAGCCGCCACCCCCGTACCAGCACCGCCCTCCCGGCAGCCCCTCAACGTGTTTCCCATGCCTGCTCACCCAGGAGGGTGGGCATCTCCTTCGCCCCAAGCACCTCAGGCCCTGCCCCAGTTAGCCCTGCTGCCCTGAGTGAGGAGGCTATTGACCTCCTGCGATCCATCTCTGTTTGGCAGTCAATCATTGTGAATGCCATCCAGGGGCTGCCAGCCCATTTGCAACAGACTAATGCATTCCTGGAGGGCATTCACTCTGACATGGCGGCCCAACAGAGATCAATCCAGGCTCTGGGCTCCTCCATGATGGCAACAATTGTCGCTATTTCTAGCCTACCCCTCCAACTTCCTCTACCCAATCCCATTCCCCTCAACCCCAACCTATCCCAAGCACACAGGCAGACCAGCATGCACACAGGACAACACACAGGAGTGGTTCAGGCAAACACAAGCACCACACATCATCCCATAGGCACTCACACAAACACCATCCAGAATCAGACATACCAACATCTACTGCCTCCACTGTGTCCCCCTCCTCCTCGTCATCCATCTCCCTCCCAGTAGCATCTACACTCACACCTGCATGCACTACATCCTCATCCACTACCACCATCACACCTATCACTACACGCCCCTCACTGGCAGTCACCACCCCCACATCCATGCACACGTTGTCTGTGTCCTCTCCCACTGTGTCTGTGCCCCCTCCTCCCAAAGTACATAAACGCAAGCACTCAGACACCCAAAAGCCATCTACCTCAGAACAGCATCCAGCCCATGCACCTGCACCCAAAATCAGCAGACACCTCCTACAACCACTTCCTCTTCCTCCACTCCCAAACCTTTACCCTCTTCCTGCCCAATGTCCCTAAGAAGCTTTTCCTCTTCTCTGTTGACCTCTTCCCTACCACTCCCCCCCTGTCCTTCACATCAGGCCAGGGTGATCAGAACCCAGGCAAGCACCTCAGCCACCCAGTCTACGGCCACAGTAGTGTCAACAGTTTCTGCAGGTGGGAGAGAATCCCGGGCACCAGGCAGCCACACTGAAAGGGTGCCTGCACCAGCAGCATCTATAAAGGACAAGGAGGCACCACCAGCTGTGTCTAGGAAGGGCAAGAAGGCACCCCAAGCTGCTACAGGGAAGGGCAAGGAGGCACCCCCAGCTGCTACAGGGAAGGGCAAGGGGGAATCCCCGGCTGCTGACAGGAAGGGCAAGGGACCTGCACCAGAAGGCAAAAAGGACAAGAGGCCTGGTGATGCAGCCATCCGAGGCTGTAGGGGAAGGGCTGGGGCCTCCTCTCACCACTGCCAGCACCACCACCAGCACCGCCACCAGCACCGCCGCCAGCACCGCCACCAGCACCGCCACCAGCAGCAGCAGCCCCAGTGGGCAGCCGTCTGAGGCTGCAGGGGAAGGGCTGGAGCCTCCCCCCTCTACTGCCAGCACCGCCACCAGCAGCAGCAGCCTCAGTGGGCAGCCGTCCGAGGCTGAAGGGGAAGGGATGGAGCCTCCCCCCACCACTGCCAGCACCGCCACCAGCAGCCCCAGTGGGCAACTATCCCAGGCTGCAGGGGAAGGGCTGGAGCCTCCCCCTACCACTGCCAGCACCAACACCTGTACTGACACTGCCACCACTGAGCAGTCGTCACTGCCGTGGGCAGTGTGTAGTCCTGCATCCATGGGCTGTTGTGCGGCCTGGCCCCTGCAAATCCTGTGGGTCTGACACCCAGGTGAGAGACTGTGTCCTTGCACTCCCCAAAACCTGCATCACTGGGTACAATGCCCCCTCCAGAACCAGTGGAGATGCCATCCACTCACTGCATCCTTCCAGGATGAAGCACACTGGGCACAATGCCCCCTCCAGAACCAGTGGAAGAAGCCATCCACTAGAGAGACTGTGGTTTTGCACTCCCCAGGACCAAGCAGTGGGCAAACCACCCACTTGAGAGACTGTGGCCCTGCACTCCCCAGGACCAAGCAGTAGGCAAACCACCCACTTGAGAGACTGTGGCCTTGCACTCCCCAGGACCAAGCACAGGGCAAGTTGCCCCCTCCAGAGCATGTGGGCAAATCACCCACTTGAGAGACTGTGGCCTTGCACTCCCCAGGACCAAGCAGTGGGCAAACCACTCACTAGAGAGACTGTAGCCTTGCGCTCCCCAGGACCAAGCAGTGGGTATTTAGCCCCAGCCAGGACCAATGGCGTTGTACCTTCTTCCGGCTGAGGTGCCCCCCCATTCCCCGTCCCCCTGAGGTGCTTGGCTATTTTCGACCTGATGCTCCTGCAGTGTTCTCTCCGTGTTGTTGCAGGAGTAAGGTGGAGCCTTGGCCTATGTGATGTGGCCTTGTAGCCCACGGACATTGAGGACTGGGCAGTGTCCCTACATTTGTAAATATGTATATACGTTTGTGAATATTTACATTTGTAAATATCCATATACGTTTGGATTTTGATGCACTTATTCCTAGTATTTTTTCGCATTACGCTCACTTTCTTCAAATCATTTTGTCCTTGCATTATTCCTGAGGGATACGGGGGGAATATGTAATGTTACTGCATCTGGTTGTGTGTATGGTGTTGGGGGTGGGGGTGTTGCGTGTTGCATGTGTGTGCCACTCTCTTTTTCCTCGCCCCTCCCTTGTGTGCTAGGCGGCAGTACTCACCGTGGTCGTCTTCGCCAGGCGTTGATGTTCATAATGCAGCAGAAGGTAGACGAGCATGGGGAATATGTGCAACTCGGGCTCCATGGTGTTGTGGTTGTTCCCTGAGTCTCCACAGGTGAGTCTTTTGACTTCTGAGATCTGTTTCCACCAGGCTTTTGATGTCGTTGGTACCGTCCCAGAAAAGGTGGCAGATAAGCCGGTAATGATAGAATGTGTGGTACATTGTCTTCTGCTTAGCTGTTGCCAGTTACCGCCGTGCTGCTTGTTTATTCCGCTGTGGCGGTCGGTGTGTTAAAGTGGCTGTTTGTCTGAGCGTTTTCTGCCGTGGTCATAATTCCATTTTTGTTACCGTCGGCCTGTTGGCGGTATTACCGCCGCTTTATCACCAACCGCCAGGGTTGTAATGAGGGCCATAGTCTCTCCACCCGGGCCAAATCTGACGCTGGCAGTGACCTCATTATGAAGCTCTCTCAGGAAATTAACAATGTACTGGTCGACCTCCATGTCAGTCAAAATACTCCAGAGCTTGCACCTGTTGACAGAATCAAAAGCAGTACTCAGGTCCATAAAGGCCAAGTACAGCTTTCCCTTCCTAGCCATGGTGTACTTACTTATGAACAGATATAAATTAAAAGACTGCTCCATGGTTTCCTAAACCCGGGGGGAAGCAGAATTGAACCTCTGATAGCACATTGCATTCATCGGCCCAAGTGTGTATTTGTGCCAGTTTTTTTACAGTCTTTTCTCATTCTAGGACTGCTCCATTGGTAGTCCATTGGCATGGATTAATATTGAAATACTTTTCTCTTTCCCATCCTCTAGTATTTGGATTGTTAGGTTTATCCTTCTGTGACTCAGCTCCTACTATCCTGTCTTTACCAAGGTATTTGTTTATGTTTTGTCTTTTTCCTCCTATTTGTAACCATTCATAGAGGCAATTATCACTTTCCTTGTGGTAGTCGGTACATAAAAGACCTTATAACTACAGGAAGAAGTCACCCTAACCTATGTCAAGTAAGGAGAGAAAAGATGGTGTACCTTTGTGTCCTGCGATTGACAGACAATGCTTCAATGACAGGAGGAAATATGTTATTAATGATGCAATATCTAAACGCCGTTATTTCCTTCCTATGCATATACATTTATATTCCAAACTTGGTTCATTGTTTCATCTTTAAAACGAAAGCCCCAATAATATGAAACTTAAAGATAAACATGAGGTTACGCAATAGGTTTGCAAAGTCATGATCTGCGTCCCATTTTCTTCAGAGACATTTTCCTTCGAACTTAAAAGATGGTTAAGTCTTCTGCAGTGGAGGAGGTTAGCAGTAGACACAGAGGCCCTCATTACGAGTTTGGTGGTGCAAGGACTGCCATGGTGGCGTTGGCGGTTGCAGCACCGCAGGACCAGCAGAGAAGACCACCATATTATGACAATGCTGGTCTTCTGAACCAAACACAACCAATCCACCGCCAGGACCAGCAGTGTGGATGGACTGTGGTGGACGGCGGTAGGCATCTCCAGGCCGGCGGGACCTTGTTTCCACCGAGTGTATTACGAGGTTGCACACCGCTAGGATTTCCAGTGCAGTTGTACCACTACAAAAACCCTGGCAGACATGAACCATAGAAAAGGTCACCTTCAGGAACACAGACACGTATGGAGCTGCCATGGAACCAGAACTTGAAGTCTTCCCACTGTTCCTGATTGCCCTGCGTCTCCCGCACCAGCGACGACGAAGACGACAACAACTGTAAGTACACCCACCTAGCAGACACTGGAGGAAAAGGTATTAGAACACACATACACACAACATACACATGAGAGACGGCTAGCAACTACCACATACACGTGCAACCACACACCCATACCAAGACACACACACGCATGCATACACAAAAGACACACATACACGACCAATACACACACAAGGGCCAACACACATGTGACATACACACACCACCCCGCACACACATCACTGCCACAGGCTAACACACCTATACACAACACCACTGACCACCACACAAATGTGTTGCAAACCCATAGAACTGCACACCAACACATTACAACACATACTGACAACACGCAAAGACTACTCACAACCAATCAACAATAACACACACCCAATTAATGTACCAAATGTCACACCATGCCCACACAACATACAACGAAAATGACAAAGCCATCACCACACACACGGATTCACACACAACAACACAATCGTACACAACAGTACCACAACACATCACACTACGTACAAAGCACAACTCAGCAATACACATGCATGGGGTTAGACAATCATATCAGAGACACAAAACACACCAATAGCAGTGGGACCAATGGCAGGCTCACACACACACATGCAGCCCAAGCACAACAGCTAGCACAACCAACACACACAGCTCACACACACAAACCAAATCCCAGAAACACAACACATCCATGTCGAAGGAAAGGAAGGACAAGTATGTCACCATCAATACCAACTGCAGGCCGGTCCAGATGTATTAAATTATCAGAATTTTGGCAACAAACTATATATAAAATAATACCATTGGCCAGTCCATTGTCAAGTGTGCCCATGGCACATATGGCACAAAAGAGTGCCCCAACTTGACTCCTTACTGCAAATTACCTCCACAGTGTAGGGGCATCCAGGAGGCAGGCAGGCAGGCACCTCAGGGATGTTTGGGAGGTGGTGGTGGTGGGCTTGGGATCCTTGGGTTTCGGTCTGGGTTTGGGTGGGTGGGCTTTAAGATGAGTAGGAGCCACCTTAGCTTTTGCCTTGGGAGGTGGCACCTGGGGTGGGGGGTGGACTTCACAGTAGGGGGAAGGGCATGGGAACACCAGGGGTGACAGGGGAGGACTGGTAGGTGGAAGGGCTGGTCTTGTGGAGGGATACAGGGTGCTTTGGGGAACCATGAGGTGGGGGAGGGGTGGGGAGCACGGAAACTCATAAAGGAAACATTTCTTGGGGACACAGTGGTAGTCATAGGAAAGCGTTTGGGAGTGGGAGTGGTTGTAAGATGCGTTCTTGTAGGTGTCTTGGGCACAGGTGCGTGTGTGCGTGGATTGAATGTGTGTCCTGTATGTATGTTGGGTGGGTGAGTGCAGGTGTTTAGGTGTCTTGGGAGGAGGGGGAAGGAGGTGCTAGGGGATGCCATGCCGGATGGGTGACTGTCTGTTGGGGTGGTGGTTGCAGGTATGGACGATGTGCTGCATGTGGGTATGTTGATGGTTGTGGTGAGTGCTCATGTGGTGAATGAGGTGGATGTATGCAGGTCTGTTATTGTGCTGACTGTGAGTATGATGGTACAAGTGACTGGAATGGGGAGTGTTAGTGTTGTGCCAGCAGGTGTGAGTGGTGCAGTGTCTGTGAAGGAGGGGCTGGTGGGAGGGTCACTGCAGGGAGTGGATGTTGTTGTGTGTGCAGGTGGGTGTTGTCTGTGTGCATGCCGGTGGTGGGTTTTGTGGTGGCTGGTTTTGTCACTGCAAACCGTGTCTGTTGAGGTGGATGAATGCCTGTGTGAATGTGCGCTCTGGATGGGGGAGGGTAGAGGGGTTTGGAATTGGGAAGAGGTAGGTGGAGGGGGGACAGGAGACAAAATGACAATGGCGCAGTGAGGTGGCCAGAGCCTGAAAGGATCTCTGCAGGTCAGCCAGGACACTGTGAATGCCTTCCAGGAACACATTGCTCTGTTGGACTTGAGCTGCCAGTCCCTGGATGGCATTCACAATGGAGGACTGACCCACAGAGATGGACCTCAGGTCAATAGCCTCCTCACTGAGTGCAGCAGGGCTGACTGGGGCAGTGACAGAGGTGCCTGTGGCGAAGGAGATGCCCACCCTCTTGGGTGACAACACACACCCAAATAACACAGGCAACTGGGTGGGGAGCTACAGGGAAGACAGTGATAGTAAGGGGGGTTGGCAGACAATGATGTGGCTGGGGTGGTCCAAGAGGGGTCTGCCACCATCAGGGAGTGTCCATCGAAGGAGGACTATGAAGATGATGTGTTCAACCCAGTCTCCCCCGTGGAACTCCCCTCGCCTTCCCACTGGGTCCCTCGGTCTCACTGGTGTGAACCTCTTGGGTCCTGTGGGCTGCTGCTTCCCCACTCTCCTGTGTCCCTTCTCCTCCGCATGATGATGCTGATGCACACAAAGAGAGAGAAAGAGAGGGAGGGAGAGAGAGAAAGATAGGGTGGATAAGGGTCAATACATACCTCCCATAGACACATATCAACATGTACATCTCTGACATAACATACAGTGGCAGGGCATGCCGTTACAATTGCACCCCAAGTCTGCTACTACCTATTGGCCAAGGCAAGCTGTAATGATAACTGAACAACAGATGTGCACACAAGATGACATAGTGACATGATGTGACTCTCCATAGCACCATTGTAATTGCCATTGTGACATGTGAAACAATGGTGAAAAATCAGGGACCTCCCAGGGGAATTACCACATCTAATACCATCCCATTGTTGAAATGGCAAGTCCAGACAATGATTGGTTCCAAAAACGATGTTGCTGGGCAATCTGCCCTCACTGAATCACATGTAGCAGTATCCCATTGTTGTTTCCCTGCACATTTCGTACACTCTGAAATTAACATATGACTGCATAGTCAGATATCATGGCAATACTCCTGTCCCATTGAGGCCCTTCTTGTGGTGGAACTGTGAAGCCAGCCCCACAATCAGTCAATGGCAGCTATAGTACAATATTCAGATTGTCTCAGTTATTGCAGAAGACAACTACCGATGCGATTGCACTGACACCTCTGATACACTGATGCAGATGGATGGAGCTGGTCACACACAATGCTTTGGGGGTCCAGACCCACTCAACCATGGAAAATCTGAATAGTACATCCACTGACAGCATAATATTGTCACACATCAACGATAGTGAGCCTGCCAGGGTGATAGATACCCATTGTTGATTTGGCTGTACCATTGATCGCATGCACATCTTGCCACTAGCAAGCCACCCAATTCCAACCAAGGCCTGACATGTGTGAGGTAACAGTCAGTACTTACCAGCTTGTGGCTACTGTGCTGCCTTCAAGCGCCCATCCACCTAAAGGTAGGCCACCACCAAAATGCGGCCCATTAGGGGGGTCAGGGTCCGAAAGGCACCCCTCCCTCCTTGGGTGGACATCCCCAGCTGGGCCTCTGCGTTCTTACGGGCCCTGCATCTCCGGTCCTCCTACCGCTTTCTGCAGTGAGTACTTCACCAAGCATGGACCCCCAACGTCCACACTTGCTTGGCAATGGCACACCAAATCCCCTTCTTCTGATGGGCGCTGACCTGCCTGGGTAACACAGGCAGAAGGAGAAGGCCATGTAAAGTGGCACCACAGCAACAGCAGTGGACAACACACATCAAACACATCACATGCCCACACAAACCTATTGTCAAGGTACAGATGCATGTACTCCATGAACCCTGCATGTATCCACTCCCTGTCCAGTGTGGCAATGCCTTTCACCCTCACACACACACCCCTATCACACAGGATGATGGCATTGGGCTCACCTGCTCCTCTGGTGCCCCATACAGCTGTCCATACAGGGGTATGACCCCATCCACAAGCTGGGGCCCTATCACCTGCAGGACGTGGCATGGTGGCTTCCAGAGACAGTCCACAGCAGATCATTTCATGGAGGTCTTGCTGGCAGGAGTGTCAGGATTCAAGTGAACTAGGCGCCAGAAAATGCCGGCCATGGCTGCCGTGTACATGACCGTTACCGCGGGCGGTGATCATCATTGCCCCAGTCTCCCACAGGCAGCAATGTAATCCAATGAGGAGTTGCACGGCGGTTGCAACCGCTTATTGCCATGATAACATAGTCCAGCGGAATTAGGTCACTTCCATCTGTCCAGTGCACGCAGGACAGGCGGATGCCATTTTAGGCACATTTATTGGTTTTAAAAGGAAAAATAAGTGACTCATGCTAGACATATGTTCAGAATGCTGTGTAGGCCTATGTTCTGCCATCATGGCTGGGCCCATACATGTGATATTCATGCCACAGTGGTGTACGATGGGTGGATATCAATTCCAGTGCATGTCCAGCGGCTCGGTACTGTTAGGGTTTGTGCACAGCAAAGAGCATGTCCCCTCTCACTGCACTAGTGGGTTCTGTAATAGCTCCCTTTTAAACTTACTATTGAAAGCCTTTCTTGTTATCTCACCTTCCCCCCCCCCAGGCTTCTGTGTATGTTGTTTAATGTGCTGTTTTGTTTACACATTCGGCCTTGCTTTTACCAAGGCTTCTTTAAAACACTCCTCTCTAGGCCATGTGTTAATTTAACTCATTTGCATTATAACTGAAACTCTGCACACCTTTCAAGAACATGTGCAGCATGTGAGGACCACACCCAGCTCTTCAAACCACACCCAGCTCTGCACACCTTTCAAGAACATGTGCAGCATGTGAGGACCACACCCAGCCCTGTCTATAAAAGGCAGCCCTCGAGCCTCGCCCAGTGCTTGTGCTCGTCTACCTCCCGCTTACCTGAGGACAGATCCCTCGTCGCTGGCACTCCTGCTCTCTACAGACGTTCATTGTCTTCAATGGGCGCAGCTGCTGGCTCTTCCTTCTTCCGGTTTCCGGTTCCTCCTTGCCTCAGCCTCTCTCCTACAAGCAACCTGCAAAAGAGAAAGAAGACAAGGTTAGACTGATCAGTATCTCTTGCCAGCAACAAGTAAGTGCAAAACTTTTATTACCTGAAAGAACTTTGACAACAATTTCTGGATTCGTGTATAGACAATTTGAAACAAGATACCTTCCACGAACATTGTGATTCAAACTCTTTGTTACAACAATTCTTTGCGGAACTTTGTGAAGCAAACATTTTTTTATGGAACTTTTAAGAATCGAACCCTGGAAACCATTAACAGCAAGGCAAACAGTAAATCAAGGACTTGCACAAATTACATGCTGTATTTTGACGTAAAAGTACAGTATTTGTTTTATAAAAGATTCTGGAAATATGGGAAAAGTGAGTCTGCTATTGGCAATTTAGGCTTTAGTTATATTAAGATGAATGTTTGATATTGATAATTCTGATAACGGTATTTGTTTAATGTTTTAGAAGCTTTAGAGTAATAGAAAGCACATCCCAGAGCAGTAACACATTCCAAACCTGGAAACTAGAGACCAGGATCCAAGAGGTACTTTTAGAAGAAAATTTCTAATAAATAAAGGGATAGTCAGGAACCCAGTTAGGAATAGGATGTACTTATCTGTTCTTTGTTTATGTTTCATTAGGCACCAGTTTCTACCGAAGTCAGAGAGGGCCGCAGATTTGTGCAGCACTTCAACGGTGGAAACGCAAGAACGCTGTTGTCTCTTTATTTTATTTTATCCACTTCCCCCCTTCCCTTGAGCTTCTGTTCTTAGTGCACTGTTTTAAAAAACTAGTGTGCTGGAACAAGCAGTTTCAGGGTGGGGTCGGATTGTCTTCAACCTCCATCAGAACTGAACAAGGACTCAGGTGAGCTGGGCTTTGACAGAAGCACAAGCCTTAAATAAAAAATAAAAAATTCAGTTCTGGTGGACGATGAATATCGGGGAAGAAATAGAGGGCATTGACGTCACGGATATGGCGCAGGCCCTAAATGAGTACTTGGCTCATAATGAATCAGTGTCTGGCATCTTGCAACATATGCAAGAGGAAATAGAGAGATTAAAGATGGAGAATACCTCTTTAAAACAGGATTTAAGCAGGTATAAATTTAGGGTATCTCAGTGGAACACAGCTTTTACGCCTTTGTTTAAAACCTCCTCAGAGACAGGGGCGCCATCAAAACATACAACTTTGCCTCCCCCAGTTGAGGTCACTGTTAATGTTCCTAATGCTGTGCCCTTAGCAGCACCTGAACGTTTGCACGGAGATAGTAACAAATTCCATGTTTTTATCAATCAATGTCAATTACACTTCGTTTGTAAGCCACAACAGTTCCCTACTGATGCTACGAAAGTGGCATTCGTCTTGTCTTATTTGGGTGGCACAGCAGCCAATTGGTCAATTCCTTTCGTGGAGAGAGATGATCCCATCCTCCATAATTGGAATCAATTTAAACGTACCATGACCAGCCTTTTTGCAAAACACACTTTCATGCAGGCAAGTGATAATGAGCTTTTAAATCTTAAACAAGGTAACAAGGATTTATTGACCTATCTCACTAGTTTTAATCGTTTACTCACCGAGACACACTGGCCAGAAGAAAAGCGTGTCTCCCTTTTCTATAAAGGTTTGAGAGACGAGTTAAAAGACGCGCTGGCTCATATCGTTGATTTGCCAGAAGACTATTCGGACTTTGTAGATTTAGTTGTGAAATTAGAACATAGACTAGGAGAAAGAAAGGGAGATAAATACAAACTGGAATCACGGTTAACTTGTATTAGACACGAGAAGAAAGACCCAGATAATAAACTCCCTGAACCTGAACCTATGCAAATAGGGACACTCAGAGGTTCACTCACATCAGAGGAAAAAGAAAGAAGGAGAAAACTTCAATTATGTTTATATTGTGGAAGGGCAGGTCACTTTGCCAGAGAATGTCCAGTAAAGCCTAAAAATCCACGAAAGGGTGCTGTTTCCTCCACCTCCTCAACTGAATCGGGAAACGATTAAGCTCGACAAGGGGAGAGGTTACTTGTTCGAGAAAACATCTTAATCAAACCTCTAATGCTGCAGCCTTCATGGTACCGCACATACCTAGACACTTCATAATTCAGGTCGTTTTAATTGTTACTACCCAAGTGAGGCATTCTCTCCCTGTCCTACTGGACTCAGGCGCGACAGGAAATTTTGTGGATAATAAGTTAGCTGAAAACTTAGGACTTCCTATGTGCCTAAAGCCTTGTCCAGAAGCAGTATGTGCAGTGGATGGGTCAGAATTGACCTCTGGATTAATCACAAAACAAACAAGTCCACTTGTTATGGTCTGTCAGAACGGGCACACAGAGGTGATTAGCTTTGATCTGATAGATACTCCTAATTTTGGTTTGATTCTCGGGGTACCCTGCTTATCAACTCATAACCCAAAAATTGATTGGGTGAATAGAAATGTTACTTTGGATTCCTCTTTCTGTAGAACCAATTGCTATCAAGAAGCAGGTACAGAACAGAGCACAGTATTACACTGTGCTAGTGTTATACAAGATGAACCAAGTCTCCCTCCTGAATATTCTGACTTTAAAGACGTCTTTGATCCAGTAAAGGCTAGTGTGCTGCCCCCACATAGGTCTTATGACTGTCGTATAGATCTTATCCCAGGGGCCCCTTTACCTAATAACAGAGTATATGCTTTGACTGACGAAGAAACCAAATACTTAAGAACCTACCTAGATGACCTACTACAGTCTGGGTTCATCCGTCATTCCACATCTCCGGTGTCATCTCCACTCTTTTTTATCCCGAAGCCGGATAAATCCCTGCGCGCGTGTATCGATTATAGAGGACTAAATAAGGCTACAATAAAGAATAAATATCCTCTTCCTCTAATACCTGTGTTGTTGGATCAGTTAAGACATTCTACTGTATACACTAAACTACACCTGCGGGGAGCTTACCACCTGGTCCGAGTAAAAGAGGGGGATGAGTGGAAGACAGCTTTCAAGACAAAGTTTGGTTTATTTGAGTACACAGTAATGCCCTTTGGGTTATGTAATGCCCCTGCGGCCTTTCAGTTCTTTATAAATGAGGTCCTACACAAATTCCTGGATGTTTGTGTCATAGTATACATATACGACATCCTCATTTACTCTAAGAACTCAGAAGAACATACCCAACATGTTCGTGCAGTATTATCAAAGTTAAAAGAAAATCATCTTTTTGCTAAGTTAGAAAAGTGTACTTTTAATGTCAGCAAGGTGGACTTTTTAGGATACTGCCTGTCACCTCAAGGAATAACTATGGATGTAAAGAAAATCAGTGCTATTGCTGATTGGCCAGAACCATCCTCTGTAAAAGATATTCAGAAATTTCTGGGTTTCGCCAATTTTTATAGGAGGTTTATTGCACATTTTGCAGACATTGCGGCCCCAATAACTACCTTGTTGCGGAAAGGGCAACGATTTCTTTGGACTGATGAGGCGGCACACGCCTTTCAACTCCTAAAACAAAAGTTCACTTCAGCCCCAATTCTGAAACATCCTGATCCTGACTTGCCTTTTTTTGTTGAAGCGGATGCTTCACAAGTAGCTTTAGGAGGAGTTCTCTCTCAACGAGATGCAGTAGATGGCCAGTTACATCCTATAGCCTTCTATTCCAAAAAGTTATTACCAGCTGAACAAAATTACACTGTGGCTGAAAGGGAACTACTAGCTATCAAAGTAGCCTTTTCAGAATGGAGGCACCATTTAATGGGAGCCAAGTACTCAGTTACAATCTTTTCTGACCATAGGAACCTACAGTTTTTTGGATCACTTAAAGCACTAACACCACGTCAGATGCGCTGGTTAAATTTTTTTAGCACATTTGACTTTGTAATAACCTATAGACCAGGAGCACAACAAATTCAATCTGATGTGTTATCTAGATACAGACATACTTCAGACATGAAACAAGATAAAATAGGAGAACCCATTATTCCTCCCCAAAAGTTTTTGGCACCAGTACAACAGAAGGATTTCATCACAGATCTATATAATGCACACATGCAAATAGCACCTCAGGATTGGTTAAAAGATTCCCATAACACAATACAACAAGGTTTATTGTATCACGACAACATGCTGTTAGTGCCCACCTCTGAATTACAAACACAGGTGATAATTTGGCATCACGCCTCACAGTTGGCAGGTCATCCTGGATGGGTAAAAACCCTGGAAAATGTGCAAAAACACTTTTGGTGGGACACTATAAGAAAGGACATTAAGCAATTTGTCACTACCTGTCCAATTTGTGCAAGACATAAATCTTCTCATAAGGCCCCTGACGGTTTGTTAATACCAATGCAACACCCAAGCAACCTTGGCACACTGTGAGCGTAGACTTTATTGTAGGTTTACCACCTGTAAAATCTTTCACAACAGTGTTGGTTATAGTGGATTTTTTATCTAAAATGGCACATTTTGTACCATTACGGAAATTACCCACGGCGGCAGAATTTGCCGATATTTTTATAAGGGAAATTGTGCGTTTACATGGTTTGCCAAGCAAAGTGGTGTCAGACCGAGGGAGCCAGTTCAACTCTAAATTTTGGAAAAAATTATGTAAAAAACTGAAAATAGATGTGGCATTATCCACTGCTTTCCACCCAGAGACAGATGGACAGACTGAACGACTGAACCAAACCTTACTTCAAACGCTACGTTGTTTATTGGCTGATTATTCTAGTGAATGGTTGGAAGCTCTCCCTGTAGCGGAGTTTGTTTATAATAATACTGAGCATTCAGCTCTACTTTGCTCACCATTCTATTTCTTGCAGGGGTATCATCCAAGAGCTATACCCATTTTGTTAGAAGATTCTCTGTTACCTACAGTAACGGATAGACTAACAAGGTTAGGTGACATACAAGACAAAGCCAGGAAACATTTATTAAAGTACAAGGAAAGCATGAAAAGACAAGCAGACAAACACAGATCTGAGGCCCCTATGTATAAAATCGGTGACAAGGTATGGCTCTCCACAAAGAACCTAAACATAGAGGGATCCCGAAAGCTGCAACCACGTTTCATTGGACCCTTTAGTATAACTGCCATAGTAAACCTGGTAACAGTAAAATTAGATTTACCAAAAGAATATCCAGTACATACTACATTCCATGTGTCCTTGCTTAAGCCGTACAATCCAAAAACCCGACCTGAACCACCACCTCCACCCATACCAATTAAGAGAAATCTAGAATATGAAGTGAAAAGCATAAAAGACTCAAAAAGAATTAGTGGACGTCTGTTTTATTTAGTAGATTAGAAAGGATATGATAAATCTGAGAATTCATGGGAACCAGCATCATATGTACATGCCCCACAGCTGATTAGACGGTTTTATTTAAAAAATCCAGGAAAACCCCGTCCTGTAGGAGGGCCTTTGAGGGGGGCAACTGTTAGGGTTTGTGCACAGCAAAGAGCATGTCCCCTCTCACTGCACTAGTGGGTTCTGTAATAGCTCCCTTTTAAACTTACTATTGAAAGCCTTTCTTGTTATCTCACCTTCCCCCCCCCCCAGGCTTCTGTGTATGTTGTTTAATGTGCTGTTTTGTTTACACATTGGGCCTTGCTTTTACCAAGGCTTCTTTAAAACACTCCTCTCTAGGCCATGTGTTAATTTAACTCATTTGCATAATAACTTAAACTCTGCACACCTTTCAAGAACATGTGCAGCATGTGAGGACCACACCCAGCTCTTCAAACCACACCCAGCTCTGCACACCTTTCAAGAACATGTGCAGCATGTGAGGACCACACCCAGCCCTGTCTATAAAAGGCAGCCCTCGAGCCTCGCCCAGTGCTTGTGCTCGTCTACCTCCCGCTTACCTGAGGACAGATCCCTCGGCGCTGGCACTCCTACTCTCTACAGACTTTCATTGGCTTCAATGGGCGCAGCTGCTGGCTCTTCCTTCTTCCGGTTTCCGGTTCCTCCTTGCCTCAGCCTCTCTCCTACAAGCAACCTGCAAAAGAGAAAGAAGACAAGGTTAGACTGATCAGTATCTCTTGCCAGCAACAAGTAAGTGCAAAACTTTTATTACCTGAAAGAACTTTTACAACAATTTCTGGATTCGTGTATAGACAATTTGAAACTAGATACCTTCCACGAACATTGTGATTCAAACTCTTTGTTACAACAATTCTTTGCGGAACTTTGTGAAGCAAACATTTTTTTATGGAACTTTTAAGAATCGAACCGTGGAAACCATTAACAGCAAGGCAAACAGTAAATCAAGGACTTGCACAAATTACATGCTGTATTTTGAAGTAAAAGTACAGTATTTGTTTTATAAAAGATTCTGGAAATATGGGAAAAGTGAGTCTGCTATTGGCAATTTAGGCTTTAGTTATATTAAGATGAATGTTTGATATTGATAATTCTGATAACGGTATTTGTTTAATGTTTTAGAAGCTTTAGAGGAATAGAAAGCACATCCCAGAGCAGTAACACATTCCAAACCTGGAAACTAGAGACCAGGATCCAAGAGGTACTTTTAGAAGAAAATTTCTAATAAATAAAGGGATAGTCAGGAACCCAGTTAGGAATAGGATGTACTTATCTGTTCTTTGTTTATGTTTCATTAGGCACCAGTTTCTACCGAAGTCAGAGAGGGCCGCAGATTTGTGCAGCACTTCAACAGTGGAAACGCAAGAACGCTGTTGTCTCTTTATTTTATTTTATCCAATTCCCCCCTTCCCTTGAGCTTCTGTTCTTAGTGCACTGTTTTAAAAAACTAGTGTGCTGGAACAAGCAGTTTCAGGGTGGGGTTGGATTGTCTTCAACCTCCATCAGAACTGAACAAGGACTCAGGTGAGCTGGGCTTTGACAGGTACTTCATAGGTGGTGTAACCCTATAGGGCACTGGCAATAGTACATACGTGGTCCGTGCTGGGGCAATATGCAGCTTTTACACTGAACATTATGCATGTTATGTGTGTGACATGCTGTTGGTCAGGGCCTACAATGAGCAGCTACATGAGCTGTCTATATGGCCAATATGGTATGTGGCAACTGTTGGGGCATGTCTACAGTGTTCGTTGTGTGCAACAAGGATCTTGTCACCTAGCATGTGTAGAGTGCTGATCTAATTGTACATTCTCTCCTCTCTATCCTAGATACCCTGTATTGGGGAGAATGAGACATGCACCACTGTACCACCTCCTAGTAGACCTTTCTACCCCGGAGGAGAGACACATCATACTATCGTCTGAATCATCAGACCATAATGGATCTATGTACTGTAGGAAAGTAACCTCTTTTTAGCTTGGTTAGACTCACTTTTGGCCTCTTTGTTAGCGTGTTTGACTGTGTCTACCGGGATACAGCTAACCAGGACCCCAGTAGTTATGCTCTCTCTCTGATGTTTAGTTGTTGGTTACAGTTATCATAGAATATCACCCACAATTGGCACACTAGTGCCCCATTATAAGTCCCTAGTATTTGGTACGTAGGTACCCAGGGCATTTGGTTTCCAGGGCATCCCTATGGGCCGTAGCATGTATTTTGCCACCCATAGGTAGCCCATGCAAAGGCTTCTGCGGGACTGCCATTTCAGCCTGCGTAAAATGGTGCAAACACCCTTTTACTGCCATTTTCCACTACACCAGGTCACTTATAAGTCACCCCTATGGCAGGCCTTCTAGCACAGAGAGCAGGGTGCAAAGTACCTGTGTGAGGGCACTCCAGCACTAGCAGAGGTGCCCCCAGAAACTCCAGGCCCAGTTTCCCAGACTTCGTGAGTGTGGGGACACCATTATAAGTGTGTACTGGACATAGGCCACTACCTATGTCCAGCTACATAATGGTAACTCCGAATATAAACATGCTTGGTATCAAACATGTTGGAATCATACCCCAAGATTTTTACAAACAGTGGTTGTATGATTCCATGCACTCTGGGTGCTCCTTAGAGGACCCCCAGTACTGCCATTACAGCATTCTGAGGTTTTCCGGGCAACCCAAGCTGCTGCCACCTTTCAGACAGGTTTCTGCCCTCCTGTTGCTTGACAAGCTCGAGCCCAGGAAGGCAGAACAAAGGATTTCCTTTGGGAGAGGGGTATTACACCCTCTCCCTTTGGAAATAGGCGTTCCAGGATTGGGAGGGGTAGCCTCCCCAAGCCACTGGAAATGCTTTGAAAGGAATATTTGGTGCCCTCCTTGCATAAACCAGTCTTCACCGGTTCAGGGACCCCCAGTCCCTGCTCTGGCATGAAACTGGACAAAGTAAAGGGTAGTGACCACTCCCCTGTCTATCACCATCCCAGGAGTGGTGGTCAGAGCTCCTCTAGAGGGTCCCTGGGTTTTGCCATTTGGATTTAAGGTTGGCAGGGAACTCTGGGAGTATCTGAGTTGCCAGTGCCAGCAGGTGACGTCAGAGCCACCTCCAGATAGGTGGTCACCCAGCTAGGTGATTGATCAGGGTTATTTAGGGCCTCTCTCTTGAGTGGTTCCTCAGATTCGGATTGCAAGACTCCAGCAGGAATCCTCTGCAATCTCCACTTCAACTTCCGACCAAAAAACTGCATCTGGACTCTTCAGGAATCCCACAAGCTGCAACAAAGAAGAAAGACGCCTTCTGCAACACTGTATCTCCTGCTCCTTAGAGCAACTGCAACATTTCCCCGGTTGACCATCCTCTGAGGACAGCCCATCTTCAGCCTGCATCAGAAGGAAGACGGAATCTCCCTTGAGGTGAAGGAGTCACTCTACTGCTTCTGCAGGCACCAACTGCGACGACAACCAGTTGTGTGGATCCTCTTCCTGCTGAACTGCATGGATCCTGCATCACGGGTGGTAGACTGAAGTGCTCCTGATGGTCCTCTCTTCCAACTGTCCAACTTGGGTGGAGGTAAGCCCTTGCCTGCCCATGCAGGACAGTCTTTCCATGCATCATGTCCTTTGCAACCAAGGCTTGTTGGTGTCCTTCCTCCAAGATCTTCAGGCATCCTGAGGCTCAAGCCCACAGCACTCCTTCCTGCGACGCTCAGCTTCCTGAGTGGTTCTCCGGTTCGTGCAAGCCTTTCTCATAGTTCTACGTGGGCCTCTTCTGCAACTCTTCTGTCCATGTCCTGTGGGACTCCTGTGGGTGCTGCTTGGGCTTCTGTGGGTTCGCTCTGTTGCTGAGGGCCCCATCTGACTGCGTCTCCTGGGTAGAGTCGACCTGGTCCTTCCTGGTCCCAGGCAGCTCCACATTCTGCTAACTGCAAGTTTTGCGTGTGCCAAGGTTTGTTGTCGGAACCCAAACATGCAAACCCAACTGCAATCCTCCTTCCGGCGTGGGATATCACCTGCATTCTCTAGGAACCCGACTTTGCCTTCTGGGGTGTAGTCTTGACTCTTCTTCCTCACCGGTGGTTCACTTCTTGCACCTTCGTCCTGGTGGGTAGGGGCTCCTGCCCTTCCTGGACTCTGCTGTGCCTCATGGACTTTGTCCCCTTTTTCCACAGGTCTTCTTGTCCTTGAATCCACTGTTCTGTCTTGCAGTCTCTTCTGGGCTTTGCATAATTCTTCTTCTTTTGTCTGTGTGTGATCAGGGAATCTATGGTGATTTAATCCTGTTTTCCTGGTAGCTGGGGTGGGTTGTGGTACTTACCTTTGGGCTTTTCTAGTACTCCCAGTTCCCCTCTGCACTCTGCACTTACCTAGGTGGGGGACCAGCTTTCGTATTCCACTTTCTTAAGATATGGTTTGTGTTGTATTTAGATGGTATAATGAAGAATATTGGGAAGCTGCTTAGCAACAGCAAGTGGAATGTAGAATTGTTGTAGTTTGTAAGGCAGAAGGCAGAAGGCAGTTGCTGCTGTGATCTGCCAGGGTTGGATGATTTTATCTTCTACTGAGAATAAAACTTGGAACAAGAGATAAAGGAGAGACCCTCTTCTTTTTATTGGCGAAGAGGATGGGATCAAGTTGTGCAAGCGCCCTGGCAGAGTACAAGTGAAGACCTCGTGTCTTGGGCAGTGTTCAGATGAGGAGACGTGTGTAACAGCAGCGGGAACAGTCGGATGTTAAGGATAGCGATATTCAATATTGAAACAGTCTAGTCGTTGGAGGACTGGATATTATTATTTTTTGGGGGGGAGAATCTATGCCTAAAGTCGGAGTGCCAAGGCAAGGACGTGCTTACTGCCAATTTGAAGGGCACAAGGAAGGGATATTTCGTGACATTTATTTTTGTCTTGTGGTTTTTTTTTTTTAACTGTATTATGTTTTCATTACGAATGCTGGACATTGACTTCCCCCGCTTTGTTGTACATTGAGAATTGTGAGGATTCCAGGGGTGCCCCACGTGCTGGTACAGAAGATTGCAGAGCTGGGCGGCGTGCGTGCGTGCTTACCGTGCATTAGCTTAGCCAGCGTTGTTACACTTTGAAGATCGTGGGACTTCCAGAAGCGCCCCGCGTGCCAGCACAAGAGGTTTCCTCTCGTAAATAAACACGCACAGAACACGTACAACACCCGAACGTCGGAGAGGCAACAAGGAAGTGACGTATGTATGCGTCGGCACCATGGCAACGTGCCGGCACTGAAATAACTCGTTGGTGCTAGCGTGACTGTATCCATAGTGACTCATCGGCAACATTTTACCGTATTTGCATAAATCATACTGTAATACGTTTATACGGTGTTTCATTGACACTTGAAAACATCGAGCTGACACGATCGTATTCCAGCATTGGAACAGAAGCAATTAGACGACGGTGACTACTTTTTTTGTTTTAGTTTGTTATTTTGGGGTACAATTAGAGGGTTAAGTGTAGTATTTGAGGTACTGTAGTATTTAACCATGTAAGCTATAGAGCCCCCAGCCACATTTCTATCTGTTCCTGGTGAACCATGTATGTCTGGGGAGGACTGGCAAGAGGCTTTTGAGACATATTTAGAAGCGTTGGGTGGAGCTATTTTTACAGCAAAAAGGAAATTAGCACTACTGAAACATAATCTGGGGGTTGAAGGGAGGAAGGTTTTGAAAACGCTACCATATGAAAATGGTGTGGTGAATGCAAATGCAGGATCGGATGAAGAAGGTGATGAAGATGATGTGTATAGAAATGCAATGTTAGCTTTGCAAAATCATTTTGGACGCAAATTAAGTATTGTGGTAGAACGTCATAAGTTTTTCTCTAGGGCACAAGCATCTCACGAGTCAATAGATCAATTTGTGAGTGCACTTCGGATGCTAGCGATTACATGCAGATTTGGAGATTTGCAAGAAGGAATAATTAGAGACCAATTGATCAACCGCACTAAAAGTTTACGTATCCAGGAAAAACTATTAAGTTTGAAGGATCAATCTTTAGATGAGGTTAGTACAATAGCAAAACGTGTAGAAGATACTTCGAGATATGTCAAAGAATTGAGAAATAATGCGGAAGATGTGTTGGAACAATCAGTTAATACTGTGAAATTCACGCCTAACAATAAGATGGATGGAAAAAAAAGATGTTTTAGATGTGGAAGTATGAAACATTTGGCTTTTTCTGCCAGTTGTCCTGCAAGGAAGGCCATATGTTTTTTGTGTGGTAAAGTGGGTCATTTTTCTAAGGTTTGCAATAAAAAAAGGGGATCATATAAGAAAAAGAATGTCAATTGTTTGTATGGGGATGATGTGCAGGAACAAAATATGTCAGAAAACAGTGGAAATGTTGAGAATCATATAGATGTACTCATGATAAATGGCAGTCCAGTGCAGGTACAAGAACAAGGGGGTGAAGTGTGTAAACTCGAGAAAAATCAGTATACCCCCCCTGAGTGTGAAATTTATGTGAATGGCATTGTAGGTGGTAGATTCATGTTCTCCTTACACATTGATTGACAAAACGACATGGAAGAAGATGGAGCAATGTGATTTATCCAATTCCGATGTTGAGTTGGTGGGATATGGTGGCAATAGAATTCCCGTTATGGGTTGTTTCTGGGGAAAGGTAGTTTTTAAACAAAGGGAAACTGAGTGTTGGGTGTATGTTGTGGGGAAGGGTTGTTGTTTGTTAGGTTGGAGAGACCAAAGAGCGTTAAAAATATTGGATCCCAACAAGGAGGAACAAGTGTTAGCTGTTGAACAAGATGAAGCGGAAAAGTGGAAAAGTGAATTTCCAAATTTGTTTAATAGTAAACTAGGTTGTTTGAAAAAAATTAAACATAGGATAGTGTTAAAGGAAGGAGCGTTGCCAATTGTACATAAAGTCAGAAGTGTACTGATAATTTTGAAGGATGCTTTGAAAGAAGAACTTACGAGATTGTTGGAGTTGGGCGTGATTGAAAAAATAGAGGCATCAGAATGGTTAAGTCCAGTGGTTTTGGCTCGTAAACCAAATGGTAGGATTCAAATGTGTGTGCACTTAAGAGATGTGAATGACAACATATGGGTATATAGGCATCCTATCCCCAATATAAATGATTTATTAGCCGGAGTGAAGGGTGGTAGGATCTTTTCGACCTTAGATTTGTCAAGCGCATATCACCAGATCATGCTGCATCTGGAATCTAGGAATTTAATTAATTTTATTACACCAGAGGGAGCATTTAGATTTGTTTGCATGCCGTTTGGTCTTGCATCTCCATCTGCTGTATTTCAGAGAGTTATGCAGAGCCTATTAGGTCAATTGGAGCATGTAAGATGGTTCCAAGAGGATGTACTGGTGAGGGGCAAAAATGTGCTGGAACATGATAGTTTGTTGAGGAAGGTGTGTCAGATATTGGAAAATGCGGGTTTAACAGTTGAAGTGAATAAATGTAAGTTTGCACGCAATTGTGTAGAGTATTTAGGTTACACAATCACATGGGAAGGAATAAAGCCCAAGAGGAATTTAATGGATGTCATTCAAAAGGCACCCAGATCGGAGAACAAAGATCAGTTATGGTAATTTCTGGGATTAGCGGAATACTATTCCAAATTTGTAAAAAAGATTGCGATGTTGGCACAGCCGTTACGTGTATTATTGAAGAGAAATCAACAGTATGTATGGTTGGATGAATGTCAGCAAATGTTTATTAAATTAAAAAAATGTATAGTTGATGCCGTTGAATTGAAACCATTTGTGGTACAAGATCATATTATTGTTTCAACAGATGCTAGCATGTATGGATTAGGTGCAGTACTAATGCAGATTCACAAGGGAAGAGGACACGTAATTGCATTTGCATCACGAACCTTGAAAGGAGCGGACACATCATATTCGGTGATTGAAAAGGAATCCCTAGCTTGTTGGTGGGGAATACAATATTTTAGAAATTATGTGTGGGGGAGAAGATTTGAGCTGCGTACGGATCATAAACCGTTAGTGGATTAGTTCACTACAAGAGGTACGGGTCGTGCGTCTTCAAGAATTGCAAGATGGTTGTACAAATTACAGGAATACACATTTAATGTGAAGTATGTGCCGGGCATTGCTAATGTGAATGCTGATTGTTTGTCAAGGTTACCGATTGAAATGAAATCTGAGGAAGAAGATGAAAAATGGTTGGTAGCAAGTTTGGAGGACAAGGATGGTATGGCCATAAGTGAAAGTGTGTGGAAATTGGCTGTACAGGAGGATAAAGAGTTGCAAACTGTAATGAATGTGTGTAAAAGGTGGTCAGAAGTAGGAGAAGATTCTGGTTTGATAATGAATTCCAAAAATGTATGGTCAGAGTTGTCAGTACAAAATGATATGTTGTGGAGAGGGGACAAATTGGTTGTACCATTCAAATTAAGACAAGACATTTTGAAAATGTTGCATGATGGACATAGTGGAATGTCTGGCATGAAAAGGAAAGCAAGGGAGGATTTCTGGTGGCCAGGCATGGATAAAGATGTGGAGAGGTTTGTAGGGGATTGTGTGAGTTGTGCACAGTCACAAGACGCATGTAAGTGAAAAGGCACCAGTTATTCCTGTTCCTTTTCCACTGAATCCTTGGCAGAGAGACGGAATGGATATTTGTGGGCCATCTGATTTGGTGGGTAGTGGAGGAGGTTTTGTAATTGTTATGGTTGATTACCATTCCAAGTGGCCAGAGGTCAGTGTAGCGAAGGACATTAGATCGTCCATGATTATAGCATTTTGTGAGGACGTTTGGAGAAGAGAAGGTTATCCCACAGAATCAGTGACGGGTAATGGACCACAATTCACGTCTAATGAGTTTGAGGTGTATTTAAATGGTTGTGGAGTTAAACATGTAAGCACTGCGGTAGCACATCCCAGTGAGAATGGATTGGTGGAAAGATTTAATAGAGTGTTGGGGGATAATATCCAGTTGTCTCTTCAGAACAATCTAGATTGGAAGACTGAGTTAAAGAATTTATTATGGAGTTATCGTACAACTCCTCATTCTGTAACGTTGGAAACACCATTTAGGTTATTGAAGGGCAGAAAACCGTGCACAAAAATTGTTCCAGGATGGATGGGAAGAGCAGGTAGAACATACGTAAATAGTGAATAGTTGCTTCGTTGTGTGGAAGAAATGCAGGGAAGGTATGATGGATGGTTCAGGAGTAAGGTAAGGATGTGCATGATAAAGGTTGGTGATTGGGTACGTACCAGATTGGTGCGTGATGTGAAGAAAGGTTTGTCCAGATGGTCAGATCCTAAACGCATTGTGGGAGTGAAAAGGTGTAGTGTGGTTGTGGAAGATGGTAAGAGATGGAACATGGGTGATGTGGTAAGGTGTAGTGATCAAAAGATAAGGGTATGGTTGAGAGTGCATCAAGGGCAGTCAGGAGATGAAAGTAAGACATTGCCGAGAAGGTGGTGTCTGGAGAAGAGGACTGTTAAAAGGCCCAGAATATTTGAAGGATTACTACACAAAGTAATGTGCTATTAAGATTACTAAAAACTATTTCTGTATATAGTTCTCTATGTAGTGTCTTTTGTGCTTGTGCATTGTATTTAGTTTACTCCATTGTGTAATTTTTTTTTAGGATGATATATATTCGTTTTTTTTTACTCCCAGTTCCCCTCTGCACTCTGCACTTACCTAGGTGGGGGACCAGCTTTCGTATTCCACTTTCTTAAGATATGGTTTGTGTTATATTTAGATGGTATAATGAAGAATATTGGGAAGCTGCTTAGCAACAGCAAGTGCAATGTAGAATTGTAGTTTGTAAGGCAGAAGGCAGTTGCTGCTGCGATCTGCCAGGGTTGGATGACTTTATCTTCTACTCAGAATAAAACTTGGAACAAGAGATAAAGGAGAGACCCTCTTCTTTTTAGTTTATGCTCCCCCTATGCCTATTTCTAACTATTGTGATTTTCACTATTTGCAGTGTTTTCTAACTGTTTTTATGCCTATTTCTGCATACTAGAGTATATCATTTGTGTATTGCTTACCTCCTAAGGGAGTATAGTCTCTATGGTATTTTTGGTATTTATGTCACCAAAATAAAGTTATTCTTGTACCACTGAGTGTTTTCTTTCATGTGTGTAAGTACTAAGGCCCTCATTATAACATTGGCAGCAAATGCTGCCTACCGCCACGGCTGCCAACATACCGTCGCCGTGGCTACCAACCATCCACCAAAATATGACCATCACCGGAATTAAGCCAGAAGGCTGGGGGAATTCCGGCTATGGTCATGGCGGCGGACGGCGGTAATGTGGCACTGCTGGCAGCAGCAGCACCATGCCAGCAAAACGCTGCCAACCGTATCATGAGCCATGATACGGCCTGGCGGTGTTCTGCTGACGGACGCTGCTGCTGGCAGCAGCGCCGCGTCCCGTCTCCTGCTGGAGGACCCCTTGCAAACAGGTAAGTCGGGTTCTCCAACAGGGGAGGGAGGTGGGGCTGTTGTGTGTGAGACTGTGAGTGTGTGCGTGCCTGCGGGTGTGAGGCGTGTGTAATATGTGTGTGCATGAATGGTTGTGAGTGTACGTGTATGTTGTGTTGTGTGTTTGCTAGTATGTTTGTGACTGTTGCTGTGTGTGTGTATGAATGTATGCATTTGTGGGTGAATGTGGGTATGCGTGTGTGTATGCGTTTGTTTTGACGTGTGTGCATGTGTGTTTATATTGGGGGGGATGGGAGGGGGACAGTGGGGGAGGACTCTGGGGAGGGAGAGGGATTTACTGGCACTAATAGTGCCTACAGCCATGGTTTTTATGGCAGTACAGAAGCCACAGAAACCATGGCAGTGGGCGGTGTCATAATGCCATGGACGGCCTAGTGACGGCCGGCGGGCTGGAGACTGTAGTCTGCAACCCGGCAGTATTTACTGCCGTGGCGGTCGGTGTGTTAAATTGGCGGTTTGGCTTTAGCCAAACTGCCAATGTCATAATAGTGGCGGTATGTACCGCCAGCCTGTTGGCAGTACTACTGCCACTTTTACACCGACCACGGGGGTCGTAATGACCCCCTAAGTGTGACAGTGGTATTGCATGAGCTTTGCATGACTCCTAGATAAGCCTTGGCTGCTCATCCACAGCTACCTCTAGAGAGCCTGGGTTGTAAACACTAACTACACTACACTAACAAGGGATACCTGGTATAACGTGTAATTGCTATTGGTACCTATCACACACCAGGCCAGCCTCCTATATTTACCCAGTTGGGACCAGATCTATTGCCTGACATTCATAATCCCTATGCCATCCCTCCCACAGTACAGATTTTGTCTGTGCTACACTTCCTTGCCTCTGGCTCATACCAGATTACAGTGGGCTTGGCAGCAGGGATGTCACAGCCCATGTTCAGTGGTGTGTTGACAGATGTACTGTCTGCTTTACTGAAATACCTGGACAGCTACATGAGGTTCCCCCAATGTGTGAATTTGCCTACTGTTAAGACTACCTTCTATTATACTGAATGCATCCCTCATGTGACAGGGGCCATAGATGGCACCCACATTGCTTTGGTACCTTCCAGGGCCAATGAACAAGTCTATAGGGACAGGAAAAACTACTACTCTATCAATGTACAGGTGGTGTGTCTCAAGGACCAGTACATCTCCTAAGTGACAGCCACGTATCCAGGATCTGTGCATGACTCCTTCATTCTGAGGAGCAGCAATGTCCCACACATGATGACAGAACTAAAGAGAGAGAAATCTTGGCTCATAGGTATGTATGCATTAGGATGTGTGTCACTGTAATGTCAACTGTCTTCCCATTCTACCCTGTGCCTCTACCGGTATTGTTACAGCTCCTACCCTTGTGTACACAGGTGACTCTGGCTATCCTAGCCTTTCCTGGCTTCTGGTACCAGTAAGGTACCCTACCATGGATGGGGAACACTGTTTAAATGAGGCCCATGGCACACCGAGGTGTGTTATTAAAATAACTTTTGGCATCCAGAAGGCCAGATTCAGGTGCCTCCACATCTCTGGAGGTGCCCTCCTCTACACTCCACTAAAGGTATGCCAGATTACAGATGCCTGCTGCATGCTACACAATCTGGCCCTGAGGCGTCAGATTCCATTACTGACTGATGAGTAGGAGGCAGCTGGACCAGTGGCTGATGATGGTGACATGGAAAGTGATGAGGTGGCTGATGAGGAAGGTGCAGCTGATTCTAGGACTGAACTGATCAATCATTTCTTCCAGTATCATACAGGTATACTGTGTGTGTATTTTCAGGTGTCTTATTTCCAAATTGCCTTCTGACAGTGTTCCTCCTGGTCAGGTACATCAGTGGAGATGTTCAGTGTACCTATCCCTCGGTGTGGCTTGTGGTGGGAGACAGATTGCCCATCAGGAGCTATGCTACTGATATCATGTCTTTGACATGTGTGGGCAATGCAGTTTGCTTAGTTGACATTTCCTATGTTCAGGCATGTGATATGTCATTTGTCCTGCAATCTCCTGTGCAGATGTATTCCCAACTATAGATTGTGTAGTGTGTATCACTTCTTTTCGTAACTATTGGCTGTTGCATTCATGGACACTGGCATTTCCTAACAGTCGTAAGTGTAGTTTTTACCCCATGTCAGCAGTGAGCTACTGAGTAATAGTAATTTGATTCTTGAGATTGTGGATGTGACATTGTTTTCTGTTTTCCACTGTGTTGTTGCCACCCCACCCTGGGCACGACAACAATGTATTAAATATGTGCTGTGACTCCCACCATGCCTACTATCCTGATGTGAGTCCCTATCGTGGTCTATTTGTAAGTTGGATTTGTGGATCTACTCTGGTGAGTGTGTGACTAGTTACTCCCTTGCAACTGAATTTTGGAACATGTATGTTGTACTGTGTCACCTGCAGGAAAAGCCTTCCTCTGCTGTCCATCTAACAGACTTTTTGTGAAGGGAAATAAACACACATTACATTTTGGTAGGATTTACATTTGTACATTTTACAGTAAATACATAAAGGCAGTTCCTGTGTTCTATGCTGTTAATCGTGCGCATTGTGTCGGACAGTTGATGAGTAGGGTCATGGTTGGAGTAATCATCAGAATAGGTGGCCTAGCTGTAGGTAGTACAGGTCCAATATCCAAGGGCCATGTGAAAATGGAGACATGAAATTGAACCGCCTACAGGGTGTTTCAGTGGCATAAAAGGGAGAATGTTCAGGAGAGGGTCATGTCCTGGCAGTGGGTTTGGTCTTGGCATCTGCTCCTGCAGGATGTCTGGATGGACGACCATGTTTCTGGGGGTGTTCCTCAGCTACAGAGGGTGGGGAGCAAGGGGCCTGTGGCTCCTCTGGTAGGGCTCTATTCCACTAGCTGAGGCTGATGTTGATGATTCAGTTGGTATCTGGCTAGTGGAAGGGGCCTGCTGGTGGGTGGAAGAAGCACGCAGGATGGTGGTGAGCTTCTTGAGCACCCCTTCAATGGAGGCCATGGTGGCATTATGTGCCTGCCACTGCTGCATGGCCTTCTGGTATGCTCCCAGGACTTGGGAGATGGTTTCCTAGCCAGTTGAGTCCTTTGGGGGCCCATCCCCTGGCCAACAGGTGCCCTCCCACGTCCCCTGACCCCCTGTGCCTGTGCCCCTGGCACAGTGTGCCTACTCCCAGTTACCCCAGGACCTTAATTGTCTTGGGTGGGTGGTCAACTCAGGTTCCTGTACTGTGTGGCACACTACTGATTGACCAATCCTTGGGACCCAGGTTTAGGGATGAGGATTTGGCTGTGATGTTGATGCCACAGATTGGGGGGTTGGATGTGGGGAGGGTGAGGCTGGGATTGGAAGACTAACCGGGCGTCCCAGATGGGCCAGGTAAGTCGTCAATGTCCAGACATCCTGAGGCATTATCCTCACTGGGGTCTTCATCCTGGGAGGGCTAGCTGTCTCTGACATCCTCTCAATGGTGGCAGGGGCAAGGATGCCTGTGAATAAAGTGGGAGAGTATCACATGGTGGAGGTGTGAATGTTGGTCTCTTTGTCTGATGCATACAGTGGCTTGACTTGATTCCCAGTTATGGCAATGACAGATGCAGCATTGCAGATATTGTTTTTGGGTAATGGACAGTGAAATGTGTACCATGTTACACTGGAGGTTGATTAACCCCTTCGCTGCCAGGCCTTTTCCCCCTCCTATGCCAGGCCTTTTTTTGCCTATCTGGAATAGTTCTCGCTTAGGCCCTCATAACCTTTTGTCCACATAAGCTATCCACGCCAAATTTGCATCCTTTTTTTCCAACATCCTAGGGATTCTAGAGGTACCCAGACTTTGTGGGTTCACCTGAAGGAGGCCAAGAAATTAGCCAAAATACAGTGAAAATTTCATTTTTTTTCAAACAAATTTGAAAAAGGGGCTGCAGAAGAAGGCTTGTGATTTTTTTCCCTGAAAATGGCATCAACAAAGGGTTTGCAGTGCTAAAATTACCAGCTTCCCAGCTTTCAGGAACAGGCAGACTTGAATCAGAAAACCCAATTTTTCAACACAATTTTGGCATTTTACTGGGACATGCCCCATTTTTACAATTTGTTGTGCTTTCAGCCTCCTTCCAGTCAGTGACAGAAATGGGCGTGAAACCAATGCTGGAACCCAGAAACCTAAACATTTCTGAAAAGTAGACACAATTCTGAATTCAGCAATGGGTAATTTGTGTAGATCTTACAAGGGTTTCCTACAGAAAATAACAACTGAATTAAAAAAATATTGAAATTGAGGTGAAAAAAACAGCAATTTTTCTCTACGTTTTACTCTGTAACTTTTTCCTGCAATGTCAGATTTTTGATAGCAATATACCGTTACGTCTGCTGGACTCTTCTGGTTGTGGGGATATATAGGGCTTGTAGATTCATCAAGAACCCTAGGTAACCAGAGCCAATAAATGAGCTGCACCCTGCAGTGGGTTTACATTCTATACTGGGTATACAGCACTTCATTTGCTGAAATATAAAGAGTGAAAAATAGCTATGAAGAAAACCTTTGTTTTTCCAAAATAGGCACAAGATAAGGTGTTGAGGAGCAGTGGTTATTTGCACATCTCTGAATTCCGGGGTGCGCATGCTAGCTTGTGAATTACAGGGCATTTCTCGAATAGACCTCTTTTTTACACACTCTCTTATATTTGGAAGGAAAAATTTAGAGAAAGACAAGGGGCAATAACCCTTGTTTTGCTATTCTATGTTCCCCCAAGTCTCCTGATAAAAATGATACCTCAATAGGAAATGCCCCAAAACATAACGTGGATACATCAAATTTTTCTACAGAAAACAGGTGTTTTTTGCAAAGTTCCTAGCTGTAGATTTTGGCCTGTAGCTCAGCCGGCACCTAGGGAAATCTACCAAACCTGTGCATTTTTTTAAACTAGAGACCTCGGTGAATCAAAGATGGGTGACTTGTGGGGCTCTCACCAGGTTCTGTTACCCAGAACCCTTTGCAAACCTCAAAATTTGGCAAAAAAACCACTTTTTCCTCACATTTCGATGACAGAAAGTTCTGGAATCTGAGAGGAGCCACAAATTTCCTTCCACCCAGCGTTCCCCCAAGTCTCCCAATACAAATGATACCTCACTTGTGTGGGTGGGCCAGGTGCCTGCAACAGAAAAAGGCCACAAACTTGTAGAGATTATGGGGATAGCACAGCGAGTTGATAAGCACATATTCTTCTTTTATACATCTTTAGGCTGACTCTGCTTTGGGGACCCACACAAGTGAGGTGTCATTTTACTTGGGAGACTGAGGGCAACGCTGGGGAGTAGGTATTTTGTGGTGGAGCGGTGATCGTACAAAGAAAAGTCAGGAAAATATGCTTTTTTAAGCAAATTTTGAGGTTTGCAGAGGTGTCTGGGTAAGAAAATGTTGGGGGATCCACGCAACCCACACCTCCCTGGACTCCTTGGGGTGTCTAGTTTTTAAAAATGTCTGGGTTTGGTAGGTTTCCCTAGATGAAGGCCGCACCCAGGACCAAAAACACAGGTGCCCCCTCCCGGCAAACAGAAGTCAGGGCACTTGTGAATAAAAGTTCAATCAACCATGTATTCTGTATCTTGTTCACAGTCATCCAGCACAAATCGGACCAGGATACAATGCAAAAGGTTCAGTTTATTCTTGAGATGAAGTGTCCATTTAGAGCAACAACAGCCAACACGTGTTTCGTCCTATGAGAAAATTTATCTCAAAGACTTCATCAGGGCTGTAACAGATGCAAATTGTAACCATAGTTATAGTCAAACCTATCCCACTGATCATTCAGTATCATCATCCCGTGACATTTGTAAAATCAACTACTATATGGGACAATTCGTGGGCAGTGAACGGTTAAAAAACAGGTGCCCTCCCCCCCCCAAACATAGGTGGTTTTGTAATGTATCATTTTGATGTGTCCACATACGTCTGTGATGTGCCAAACACTAAAATTGTGAAAAGAAACGCACTTAGGTTATGTGAAAAAGACCCCTCACCCACCAACCAAGTTGGTGGCATGCTTCATCATCGGGGTCCCACCTGAGAAACCTAGCGTGTCACAAGTGTGCTGCGACGCCTGATTACAGCGGAGCAGGTTTTTTAATTTTTACCACACATACTGGTTGGATTGGGCACGAGGGTGAGTGATGGTTCAGTAGATCCAATTTTATGAACAAGAGATTTCACAAAAGTGAAATGCACTGTTAATAACTGAAAGGCCAAAAAACTGAACCAATGACTCACTGCTCATGAGCTGTAAAGCCACCGCAAGGCACCAACCGCTTTACAGTCCATTCACACACCTTTCGTACATGACATGCACAAGACCATTCACGCCGCCAGCCACGGGCCCAGCACATTACAACGCTCGCATCGACAGACAGCGCCACTCAAGGGCCCATCACTTTCATATGCCGACATGCCTGATACAGCAATCACACCAGCTGATGAGTGTGTGGACTGGCGATTGGCTGACACCGCCAGCCAAGCGCCACCCCACGCACACTGCCAGCCAAGCGCCACCCCATGCACACCGCCAGCCAAGCGCCACCCCACGCACACCGCCATCCCTTTTTTGTTGTTGTTTATAAACACAAAAGCTCTAACTAAATACATGACAGTAATGCCAACCGTGAAACTGAACATACGAAAATATAAAATTGGTAGTTTACGCTCACGATATTTCCCAAAAGTTTTTCTTGGTGTGGTAACTTCTAAAACAGCTGGGCACACACAGCCCAGGCTTTGAAGGGCAATCAGGGCAGTACATCCGGCTCTCCCTCTGGATTGCTCTCTGGGCATATACTCTACATTTCTTTGTGGGCAAGTCTTTTTTGGGAGTTGGAGGAATGTGATCTGGAAAGTGCCGATCTTTCAATCTAGCCACATCCTCCACCACTTCTACTCTAGGAACCCTTGCTTGTTCCACCACAATAAGGCTCTCTATCACTGACTCCGGAAATTTAACAAATGTCATCCTTGACTCAGGCGAACAATCCTTGAACACAATAAAAGCATTAAAAGTTGCCAAATGAAATAAATGTAGGGCCAAATTTTTATACCACACGTAAGACTTACGAAGAGCAGTGTAAGGTTCCAACCTCTGATCTACTCTATCAACACCACCCATGTGCCTATTGTAGTCCAAAATGCACGCAGGTTTGCGCACTTCCGCAACCTGACCCCAAACAGTCACAGGGGAAGTACTCTCATCATGGATGGTAGATAGCATGTACACATCCCTCCTGTCTGAAAATGTAAGAGCTAGCAGCTCATTAATTCCGCAAGGCACTGCACTGTCCCCTCTCGAGTTTTTTACAGACAAGCTCCCTTGGATAGCCTTTCCGGTTAGAACGGATTGTGCCACAAGCAACAGTGTCCACTCTAAACAACTCCTTGAACAACTGCACTCCAGTGTAGAAATTATCTACGTACAAATGGTGACCTTTGTTAAACAGTCGTCTACCAAGTTCCCACACAATTTGTTTGCTAACTCCAAAAGTGTCCGGACAGCCAGGAGGGTCAATACTGGAATCCCTACCAGTGTAGACCCAGAAATTATACACATATCCTGTACTGCTTTCTAACAGCATATACAATTTAATCCCATACCGTGCCCTCTTACTCGGAATGTACTGCTTAAAAACTAAACGCCCCTTGAAAAGGACCAAAGACTCGTCCACACTTATCTCTTTGCCTGGAACATAGACCTCTGAAAACCGATCTACAAAATGATCAAGGACAGGCCTAATCTTAAAGAGACGGTCACAATCAGGGTGATCTCGTAGCAAGGCTAAAGCATTGTCTGCAAAATGCAGCATACGAAAAAGAAGCAAATAGCGATTACGTGTCATAGTTGCAGGAAATATAGCCGTTGCCATCAAGGGACTAGTAGACCAATAAGAAGCCAGTGACGGCTTCCTGATCAACCCCATCAAAAAAGTCAAACCTAAAAACTTTTTCATCTCTTCCAGATATGTGGGAACCCACTGAATAGCTCTAGACTGAGACCTAAGTTAGGCAGCCTTGTCCCCTCAAATATTGCTCTGCATACAAATTAGCCTGCTCCACAATCTCTTCCAAAAATACATCGTCCATAAACAAGTGAAAGAAATGGACAGGCAAAAAGTTTTCCGTATTAACTCTACACCCTGGGAGACCAGTAAATGCAGGTAACTGTGGCTGCTCCATGTTTGGGGCAATCCAGGTGTCAGGTCTTCTAATGGGAAACCCTTCAGCCCCAGGGTGCTGCACTCTTGGCACATCAATGTCCTCCTCTAAAACAGGCCCTTCATCTGCACTGAGAGTAGCTTCCTCATCAGAAGAACCCTCTCGGACAGAAAACTCACTGCCAGAATCTCTCACTTCCTCCTCTGCCTTAGATGCAGAGTCAGTCTCGTAATCATGGTCTGAAGATGACTCAAAGAGCATGCCAACAACCTGCTGAGCGGTCACTCTGCGGCTAGCCATGATCCTCACTAACAACAAATGGATTGCCAACAACAACTAGCACTAAAATAAGTAATAAACAAAGTGTAGCTTTATCACAAAGAGTTATGTACTAAAAAACTATACCACTCACTTGCCTGAAAAAGCTACTCACCAGCAACTACTCTGCACGGACACAGCAATCACCAATGATATCCCACTAAAAAGAAAAAAGAAAAAAGCAAATTAGACATATGACAACACAAATATCATTGTGCTCAAATCTAAGGACAATTTCACACACAATACTGCATTTAGTACACCACCTACAAACATGTCATTCATGCATGTCAACAATATTCCTTTGGAATAAATTGTTTTCACTTACCTAAAACAGGCAACTATGCAAACCGCAGGACAACTACTGCCAAAACCGCAAGGATCCACAGCAAAGGAAGCAAAAGCTTTGAACTAAAACAAAAACAAGAAATAAACTTTTATAATCACAAATACAAATACTTCGCCAGTTGACAAACACCCCGCCACCAAGAACTTAGAAATTGTCCCTGGTGCCTTAGTGGCTTCTGCCCCACTAGGAAGCAGATGGGCCTAAAAAAATAGGCTGATCTGCCCCAAGTGGGGCAGAAACGGCCAACAGCGCTGTACCCTGTTTGGGGGGTGGCCCTTGTCAAAGGGGGCAAATGGGGGTGCCCCCAGCACACAAAAAACAAAGGGAACCAAAAAACAAAATCTCTGACATCTTGGTGCCTTCTGCCCCCCTTGGGGGCAGATGGGCTTAAAAAAAATAGGCCGATCTGCCTCCAAGGTGGGCAGAAATGGCCATCACTAATGTGCCCCCTTTGGGGGGCGACCCTTGCCAAAGGTGCCGCCCCCCCACACAAAACACACGCACACAGGATCCCTGGCACCTAAGTGGACTCTGCCCCCCTTCAGGGAAGATGAGCATAAAAAAAATTGGCCGATCTGCCCCCAAGGGTGGCAGAAATGGCCAACAGCTCTGTGCCCCTTTAGGGGGTGACCCTTGCCAAAGGGGGCAAATGGGGGCACCCCCAGCACAAAACAAAAAAAGGGGAACAAAAAGAAAATCCCTGGCGTATTGGTGGTTTCTGCCCTCCTTGGGGGCAGATGGGCCTACAAAAATAGGCCCATCTGCCTCCAAGGGGGGCAGAGATGGCCAATATGAAATTTCCCCCCTCTGGGGGAGCGACCCTTGCCCAAGGGGGGCCCCCAAACACACAAAACACACACACACACACCACACAATCCCTGGTGCCTAGTGGGTGTCGACCCCCCGAGGGCCAGATCGGCCAAAAACATGGCCGATCTAGCCCCAGGGCGGGCAAAACATATAAAAAATGATTGCCCCTGGGGCAGCGACCCTTGCCTAAGGGGTTGCTGCCCAAAAACATAAGGAAAATTATTTCCCTGGTGTCTAGTGGTTTTCGGACCCCCCCCCCCCCCCCGGGGGCACATAGGCCGAAAAATCGGCGATCTGCCCCCAGGGGGGGGCGGATAAGGATTAAATATAGCCCCCAATGGGAGCTACCCTTGCCCAAGGGGTCGCTCCCAAAACTAAGCCAACAAAAAAATACCTGGTGCCTTTCCCCGTGTCTGTTTCCCCCCCAAAACCCCCAAAAAGGGAAGGACTCACCTCTTCAGGGTCCTCTCCCTCGACGCGCTGGAAGCAAATGGCTTCCAGCGCGTCCTCGGCAATACTTGATGACGTCCGCGCACTCGGAGCACGCGGACGTCATCAGATTGCCGAGGGGGGTTCGGGGTGGAAGGGGAAGGGATTCCCCTTCCATCCACGACCAGGGGGTGTGGGTGGGGAGCCCACAGGGGAGCGCTGGCGCTCCCCCTGTGGGCCGGGTGCAGGACGAGGTGATCTCGTCCAAGGCACAGGGGAACCGATGCCTTGGACGAGATCACCTCGTCCAAGGCACACAACAGGTTAATGAGGATTGCATTGTCCTTGCCATGTATAGGTCCTCAGTTGTTGCATCCTGTTGGTGTTGCAGGTGCGATAGTTGTACATGCAGGTGTTTCACTGTGACATGGACATATCAGCTTTTCATGGGTATGCGCAGGTGCATTGTGGGAGTTGATGGTTATTGGCAGTGCTATCCGTGCACTGTGCAGGGACTGTCTGGGCATTGTGGCTGGGTGGTAGTATGGCTTGCAGGGGAGGTGCTTTAGGTGGTTGTGTGCGAGGTGTAGTGGGAGATAGGGTGACTTGGGAAGTGATAGAGTGATGGGGTTGCATGCTGGACCGGACTGATTAGTGCTAGGGGAGTGTTAGATACTCACCAGAGTCCAGTCCTCCAGGTATTCCAGTCAGGCCCCCAGGATGCTGGATGTCCAAGACCTTCTCCTCTGGGGGAGGAGGTGTGGGCCCACCGCCAGTCTTCATCACAGCAATTTGGTGCCTGAATGCCATGGAATGCACCTTCCCCCGTAGGTCATTCCACCTCTTCCGGATGTCCTCCCTTGTGCATGGATGGTTGCCCACTGAGATGGCCCTGTTGACGATTCTTGCCATAACTCAATTTTCCTGCCTATGGATGTTTGCTGGACCTGTGCTCCAAACAGTTGTGGCTCTATCCTGACGATTTCATCGACCATGACTCTCAATGACCCTCAACTCATCATTTATGAAGCGTGGGTGATTTAGACAGGACATCGTGGTTGTGTTGTGAGTTGGAGTGTGTGTGTGGTGTGCAAGGGTACAGTGTAGGGTGCTTGGTGCGGTGGAGGGTGCTTGGTTGTGTGTGCTGTTTTTTTGGGGTGTTGGTGTGCTTCAACGATGTGTGTATTGTGTCAATGGTGCAGTTGTGTGGTGTGTGCTGAGTGTTGTGTGTGATAGTGCTTGTGGTGTAGGTGTGTGCTCCTCACTGTCAGCGTGTGTCTTTTTCAATCAATCAATCAATCGGTATTTTTAAAGCGCGGCTACTCACCCGTGAGGGTCTCAAGCCGCGGGGCATGGGAGGGTCCTCATCTAAAGAGCCACGTCTTGACGTTCTTCCTGAAGATGGTGATCGACGGGCTTTGTCTGAGGTGCAGGGGGAGGTTGTTCCAGCTCTTTGCAAGTGAAAGATCGACCTACGGCTGTGGTTTTGCAGGTGCGAGGAACAGTGGCCAGGGCCATCTGGGCGGAGCAAAGGGATCTGGCGGGGGTGTCGAAGGAGACACGGTGGTTCAGGTAGGCTGGTCCTGCATTTTGTATGGCCTTGTATGTGTGGGTGAGATTCTTGAAGGTGATTCGCTTCTCGACTGGTAGCCAGTGGAGGGTCCTCAGGTGTTGGGAGATGTGTTCTCGGTAAGGGAGGTTCAGAATGAGTCTGACGGCGGCGTTCTGGATGAGTTGAATTTTATTTTTGCTCCTAGTAGAGGGCGTTGCCATAGTCGAGCTTGCTCATGACTAAGGCGTGGGTGACTGTCCTGCAACAGTCTGCTAGGATCCATCTGAAGATCTTCCGAAGTTTGTGGAGTGTGTGCCAGCAGGAGGAGGTGACAGAGTTTACCTGGCGGGTCATGGATAGGGAGGATTCAAGGATGATTCCTAAGTTGCGGGCGTGCTTGGTCAGTGCCGGGGGGGCGCTGAGGGATGTGGGCCCCAGGAGTCCTCCCAAGCTGAGGTGGCGTTTACGAAGATGATGATGTCTTGTTGGAGTTGAGCTTGAGGCAGTTTTCTCTCATCCAGGTGGCAACGGCTTCCATTCCTGCGTGAAAGTTCCTTTTGGCCGTGTCTGGATATTCAGTGTGGGAAATGATGAGTTGTGTGTCTTTGGCATATGACATGATGTTCATACCGTGGCTTCTGATGATGGTAGTAAGAGGGGCCATACATACGTTGAACAGTATGGGACTCAGTGAGGATCCTTGGGGGACTCCGCAGTTGACTCCTGTGGGTCTGGAGGGTAAGGCGGGAGTCTCACCCTCCACACTGAGAGGAAGGAGTGGATCTATTCCAAGGCTCTTCCATGGATTCCTATGTCGTGAAGTCTGGTGCGCAGACTGCTGTGGGAGACCGTGTTGAAAGCTGCTGAGAGGTCGGGGAGTATGAGTGCTGAGGTGTGGCCTAGGAGTAATAAGATGTCATCAGTGGCTGCTAGGAGTGCTGTCTCTGTGCTGTGATTGCTGCAAAAGCCAGACTGGAAGCTGTCCAGGGAGTTGTTGGCCTCAATGAAATTCCGTAGTTGTACGTTGATTGCTTTCTCTGGCACTTTGGTGGGGTAGGGTAGCAGCGAGATGGGCCGAAAATTATTTAGTTCTGATAAGTTGGCCAAAGGTTTCTTTTAAGAGAGGGCATATTTCAGCGTGTTTCCAGTCCTCAGGGAAGGTGCCCGTGCTGATGGAGCAGTTGATTGTGTTACAAACTCGGGGGCGATGGATGTGCTCCCTTTGATGGACATGTGGTGCAGGCAGGGGTCAGAGAGGACTCCGAAGTGGGTGAAGTTCATGAAGTTGACTGCTTACTCTGTGCTGATCGTGGACCAGACGTGAATGGTCTGGGTGGGTTCTAGGGGGGTGGGTCAGTCGCAGGTTCCGGTGTCAGGATTTTCCAGGAGGAAGATGTACTGGACCTTGTGGTGGAAGGCAAGTTTGTTACAGAGGTCCTGTGACGGGGAATGCTGGTGGCTTCGGAGGGGGGATCTGTGAACTTGTTGATGACTGAGAAGAGTTTCTTTGAGTTGTGTGCGGAGGAGTTGATGCGCTCCCGGAGTGCGTCCTTCCTTGCGTCCTTGATTTTTCATTGGTGGGCAGCGGTCGTGGCTCTAAATGAGGCAAAGTCTTTGCTGGATTGGCTGTTCCTCCATTTTTTCTCTAAACGTCTGTCGTATGCTTTGATTCTTGGAGTTCGGTGGTGAACCAGCTGGCCTTCTTAGGTATGTGTTTGCCCGATGTCAGTTGGAGAGGGTCTAGAGTGTTGGCACATTCGGTGATCCATGCGTTGAGATTGCATGCTGCTGTGTTGGCGTTGTCAGAGGGGACAGGGAGGGATTTGGTGAGCGTATGAGGTGAGTTGCTTGTTGGTGATTTCATTCCATTTCCTGTGGGGTGCCCTGGAGGTGTGGGTGCGGCTGCTGGGTGCGGTGATTGTGAAGTGTATGCAATGGTGGTCGGTCCAGTCTAGGGTGGAAATGGTCTTGAGTCATGAGACTCTCAGTTCGTCCCAGCAAAGGCAGAGAAAGCAGCAGCTAGAGGAGCTGGGGAGGGAAGAAGACGCTGACTAGCAGGTCATTGCAGTTTTGGGGTTGTGGGTTGTGTGGGGGGGTGTTTTATAGTCCTATGTGTTGGCGTGTCTGATGTGTGTATGTGCGTCAGGTGTGGGATATTCAGTTTGTCCAATGTGGTGCTGTGTTCTGGTGGAGGTGTATTGTTGACCGTGGCAGTTCCCACCGCTGATGGTTTTCCACCCTCCAATGACCGCTGTGCTGATTTGTAGGTCGTATTCTGGAGTACGGATTGTAGTTGGCGTGGCGGTGCTGGTGGTGGGACCACCTCTATCCCGCTCTAGGTCATCCTGGTGATGTCAGATCTGTGCCTGGTTTTTGGCATTCTTCATGGTGGACTCTTAATCCAGTGGGTGGAATAACTCCAACACCGGTAGTCTTTTGGTGCTGCAACTGCGGCAGTCTTGCCAAAAGAACGCCAAACTCATATTGAGGGCCAGAGTGTGGCTGCGGTATGGACTGAAGCTTTGCATCTGCAACATTTTTATTACACAAAATACACAATGCCATGGGACTCTCACAAGACTTGCAACTATAATGGCCATCTTGAATAAATAAAGTCCAAATCATGTTTCAGGGTATTTCTTACTAGGAAATTGACATAATTAGTTGCTGCAGCCAGGGCCTTCATGACAGAACAATGTAACCCCTCATGTTTTCGTCTGGAGTTGGCTTACTGGATTCAGAGAAACATTTTGGATAACATTACAGATTCATGATTTAAACTTTGACTTGCACATTAGTAGTAGAGTTCACTTCCTAGGGTTACAAACTCTATTGCACTTGCTATTTCATAATAGGTGAAATTTGAATACTCAACTCATGCAAACTTTGTTAACATATTTTTCGAGGTGCTGATAGTATTATGGCATTGAAGTGTGAAGTGTACGTATATTGCCAGTAGTGAACTTACAATACCAATATTTTGGCAGTATGCCACAGTTTATGAATTTGTTACATTAAATTTATTTCTTTGGATAATTAGATGCATTTCTGTAATGTATTCTCTACTGTATAGATAAATACATTTTTGGTATTAGTTAATTTTGAAGCACAACATTTTCCCTAATGTCTACAGTTTGGGGGGAGGGGCTTGATCCCCACCTCCACCTCAAAGGCAAACATTCTCCCCAATGTGATTAAGATTTTAGTTAATCTGAACCTCCAAAATCCAACACTTGCCCCAGTGTGGCTAAATTTGAAGTGAGAAGAGTAAATCTGATCTCCCCCCAAAAGTCTAACACGTTTCTCAATATGGTTATGTTTGGAACGGGAATAGTAAATATGAACCCCTCAAAGCCCAACACTTTTCCCAAAGTGTTTACAATTGGAATGACAATAGTAAATCTGGACCCCTCAATGTCCAACACTTTTTCCAATGTGGTTAAATTTTGAGGTTTTATAGTAAATCTGAACCACCTAAACTTAAATACTTTCCAGAATGTTGTTACGTTTGAAGGGGGAATGGTAAATCTGAACATCCCCAAACATCAAAACTTATGTGGTTAGGTTTGGAGTTAGAATAGTAAATCTGAACCCCTCAAAGTGATGGTCTGCTAGCCTGATTTCAATGAGGGCAGACCATGGTTTGGCCATGGCAGAGACTACCCCATTTGCACCTTGGCCAAACTTTTCCGACAGCTCGTTGGAGTAAGGACCATCAAAGAATTGGCTATTTCTCTGCCCATCAAATTTAGATGGGCAGACATATAGCCATTTTTACTGTCCATCTCATCCTGAAAAACCCTGGCAGTAACGGGCAGTAAAAAATAAAAAATGCCCTCCTCGCCATGGGAGATAATAAGGGGGTGACAGGTAGAGGGGCATATTTTATTTTCAAAAGGAATATCCCACTTTAAGATTTTCTTTTTAAAATAAAAAAAACATTTCATGGACTGCTTTGTGGTGTTGATGGAGCTATGCATCAAACTTATTAAAGCATTGACAGGAACCGTCATGACAGCGGTTCCGCCATTGCTTTAGAAATGACTGCCGGCTTGGTGATCACTTCTAAATTTGGTGGTAGGGGCTTACTCAGTTCAACAGAGTAATATACTCTATTGCCCTCACAGAATTAACCCCGTCCACCTGGGACTAATACATTTGATAGCAATAAATTGTTAAAATGTGTATGTTAAAATGTATACCCATTAATAGGATACATTTTTTGTTTTTCTTTCAATGTTGTTTTTAGAAAGTACTATTTTTAATTACTATACACATTTTCTAAATACCTTTTTAATAATACAATTTTTACTGTGCATTCTTTTCCAATATGTTTTCTTAATGTTTTATATTTCCATGAAAAGATATTGTTTGCTTCAGACTAATTGTACTTACACATTACACAGTACCCAGTATACAAATTTTTGTAATTTTACTAATACATTTTTTAAACATGTTGTACAGTATTTTGTTAAAAAACATAGGCCCAGATTTACAAGAATCTAGTGCCATCTTTCTTGCGCCCCCCTAGCCACCTAAAGACACCATGAGTGCGTTGTATTGACAATACTAGGGGTGAATATTTGATTTGCTCTGCATTCCATCCTTCATCTGTTGTTTTTGTATTTAAAATATGGCGCACCATGGCGCACGTAATGCCAACATCTTTTATGCTATTGTGTCGCTTTGCTGCACTAGCATCAAAAAGTTTGACTCTAGTGCAGCCAAAGTGCAAGGAGGCCAATCGATTTCAATGGGTGCGTCCTTTTAACACCTGCTTTGAACAGGCATTAAAAATGACACCAAAAATGGAGCAATCTTGTAGATTTCAGTCGGCTATTTTTGCTGGCCTCCTAATGCCGGAACACCGCCCAGGCATACTTTATGCCTGGCACAGGCATAATGTGGCGCAACGGGTCACAAGGTGGTGCAATGCATGCATTGCAAGGAGGTGTTAAGGGCCTTGTAAATCTGGCCCATGATTTTTTATATTATTCCAATTTTATTTTCGTATGCAGTCTGTAAATATGTTTCAAATTTATTTTCTTCTCTTGATTCACTTCTATAAAGACGTTTTCTGTATCAATACACTGTAACAGCCAAGCTCCAGCCAACCTGTGTTTCGTCTTTTGGGATGTAACCCTCTGACTTCATCAGGGCTTTTAAAATATGGATCCAAATATACTCCTAGTTTTGTCTCCAAGTCTCCAAATCCATTCCTAATACAAAAATTGTCACCTTCAATATTCCATCGCACCACAATAAAACTTCCTACTCACCACTCATGTTGGGGACCCGTTTTTGTATATTTGTATTTGAAATACTGGGTCAGGCTGAGTATCACTACCAACACAAAAACACAAGTGGTCTGTCACCCAAAAATGATTTATTTTCACTGTACAGCCTATAGGCTGCAAATATGTCTGGACTGTAATGGCCAAGAATGACTAAACATTGATTCACTTGTATAGCTATCCCAAAGTACTGTCCACCTGAGCATAGAAAAAAGGGTTATGTCAGACCCTGTATCATAGGATAGGAAAACAGATAGGTAGACATTGTCCCCAGCTTGACCCTTATCCCATACCAAAACCATGTCTATCCAACTTGACATACCCCACGACACAGACAGAGGACAGCACAATGGTCCCTAGTTTGAGGCCCATCCTATTACAATGGTTAGGCATCCACTGCCATGTCACACCCCTATGTCAGTGTAATATCAGAGCCACTGTGGCCTGCAACGAGGAAACACATCGATAGCTACATACATGGCATATAGTAACATTGTCAACACAATGCGAAGGAAGAATGCAAAGATTAGCCACAATGACATGTCACAATGGCACATGACCACACACATGAGACCATTGGATAAACATACCAGGGCAAACAGGTCCATTCTCAAGCTCCCACTGTCCAGGCAGCGTGGGCATTGGTTCCCACACAATCCAAATTTGTAATAAACAGTACCTGGATCCATTTCATGGCCCATTCACATGTCAGACTAGCCACTTCCACCTGCCAATGACACAACTCTGAAATGTCACTTGAGGATGGCATAGAGCTCAGACCTGGAAGGAAAACGTCACATACAAGGAGTTTAGGGAGGCAAAGACATTCATGAAACACAAAAGTCAGTAAAATCCGTAGTTTCACTGATAGTGAAATATGACGGCACAATTCAAAGGAGGTGCTCAAGAGAAGGACATCTTCCCGCATGTCTCCACCTTCATCCTCATCACTGTCATCCTCACTTGGCATTTCCGGATTCTCACCCTGTGGGACTGCCAGCTCCCCCTCTTCAGGAATGTATGGGATGTTCCTCCTCAGAGCAAGGTTGTGGAGCATGCAACAGCTCACAATGATTTTACAAACTTTTTGGGGTGAGTAGAGGAGGGCTCCACCTGTTTTGTCAATGCTATGGAATCTCGCCTTCAGGAGTCCAAAAGCCCAATCCACGACACAGCGTGTTCTCCTGTGGAGCTCGCTGAAGTGGACTTCCCCTGGCATAGTTGGGTTTCTCACTGGTGTCAACAACCAGGGAGACGATTTGTGTATGCAAAATCCCCTGTAAGGCAAGGCAACATGTGTGCAACCATAACTACAGAGCAAATTGTCACTAACAGCAGACATGATACATGCATGAGATATGTGACTTACCAACCAGCCAGGCTCTCTCTGTGTACAGTTGTATCATCAACTGTGGAATAGCGCTGTTCTGCATGACGAAGGCATCATGGACTGAACCTGGGTACAGAGCACAGACTTGGGAAATGTGGAGGTCAGACAAACACACTACTTGGACATTGATAGGATGGAAGCTTTTGCTGTTCCAATAGACCTGTTCAGTACCAAGCAGTGGAACCAAGGATACATGGATACCATCAATGGCTCCAACAACATGTGGGATTTGTGCCAAACCATAGGATTCTGCTTTCACATGCGCAAAATCCTCAAGTTGGGGAAACCGAATGTAGCTTTCCAGGTGTTTCAACACTACTAAGAGGAACTCCTTCAATACCAAACTGAGCATAGGCTGTGATATCCGAGCAGATAGGGCCACTGTAGTTTGGAAGGACACTGTCACCAGGAAGTGCAACACTGACATGACTTGTACAATGGGTAGTATAGTATTTGGATGACGGATGGCTGGCATCAGATCTGGCTCCAACTGATTACATAGATCCATGATTGTCTGTCTATCCAGGCGGTAGATCTGAATCACTAATCTGTCCTCCATGGTCTGCAAGTTAGCAAGTGGATGGTACACAGGAGGGAGTCAGATCCATCTCCTCCCAGGGTAACTATGTGAGTCAAAAAACAAAAAAGGCAGTCACCAAATGTGTCTCTTACATTTAACATGTAACATGTTTGATACGTGATATCACATGTTATGTGTGTCACTGTAAACACAGTAAACATGATCTGCAAACACACCAGGGCTAAGCCTTGAACTTCTTGGGGCGCTAATGCCCTTATTATTAACATGTGTGTAACAATCAACTTTATGGAACAGGAAGATCATGGTCAGATAATATCTGATCTTCCTGTGATGTAATGCACAACCACCTATGTCACACATATGGAAGAGGGTGGTGGCTGTACCTCCAATCATGTTGTCACATCTGCATGACTTCAGTCACATGTGGTTTCATGGCAGCAGGAGGGTTGATGACATGTTGCGTGCCCCGAAAAGGCAAACTCAAGCCCACCTTCCCAAAACTCAACCCCGCCCCCCTTCGGATAATCCCTGAGGTGCCTGCCTGCCCCATTGATGCCCCTATCTGTGGAGGTCATTTGGCAATAAGGATTAGAGTTTTGGGGCCTGGATGGTGCCTTTTGTACCTTCTGTGATTGGTCTGGCCTGTTGGACTTGTTTAGTTATTATTTATTTTTTCAAAAACTAAACCCAACCTGTTGTTGGAGTTGGCGTAACACCTTTGTCCTGCATTTCCATTCCTAGGTTTCTATAATTTCTGGCTGATGTTGTTTGTGTGCATGTAGTTATGTGTTTTTGAGCTGCTTGCTGCTGCATGTCATTTTTTCTGCTGTCTCTGAGTTTGTGTGCGGTGCTTTTGTCCCCCAAGCATAGGGTGTATGTTGTGTGATGGGTATGTGTATGTAGATTGAATGCTGGTGTAATGGCACTGTGTTGTGTGATATGGGCATGTATGGTGTATGACTTGTTCCCCTGATATGGGCATTGTGTACATGTGGTGCGTGAGTTCTTGATTTTTGTCACTGAAAATCTGGAGTGTATGGAGTTGTGGTAGTTTGCTTAGCATTTGAGTGTGCATGTGTCCATTAGGTGTGCGTTCTATGTCACATGGAGTGTGAGTTGTGTGTGCTTTGTTGCCTTGCCCTTCCCCATTGTAGGACTGTGCTTGGCAATTGTAATCAGTATTGGTGTTGTGTGCATAGCAGATGGATGTATATGTGTGTTGTATGTGTGACCAGTCCCTGGGCAGTGTTGTGTGTGTGTGGAGTGTATTTGTATATGTGCATTAGTTGTGTTGTTGTTGCTGTGTATGTTGCGTGGCCTTCGGTGTCCCTGATCGTGAGCTGTGTACCTGTGCGTATTGTGCGTAGATAGGCATGGAAGAGAAAGATTTAGCCATGGCAAAAGGTTTACTTTGCCTGGTCAAATTGGCAATTTAAAACTGTTCTCTAGGCTACAGTGGCAGGCCTCAAACAGGGTTTCAAAGCCTACTTTAGTGGGTGGCACAATGAGTGCTGCAGGCCCACTAGTAGCATTTAAATTTCATGCCCTGGGTGCCTCTCCCGCTAGTAGCATTTAAATTTCATGCCCTAGGTACATATGGTACCATTTACTAGGGACTTACAAGTAAATTAAAGGTGGCATTGGGTATAAAACTAGCTTATCATTTTTGAAGGAGAGAGGACAATCACTTTAGCACTGGTTAGCAGTGGTAAAGTGCAGAGAGGCATAATGCCAACAGCAGTGAATTCAGCAAAACAGGAGGAGTGAAGGTAATTAGCTTCGGGAGTGACCATGCCAAGGATACCAAGTCTAACACATTTCATGAAACGGACGGTTTTTGACTATCTATTTTTAAAGTCATCTGAAAAAATAAAAAAAATTATATCAAGTGTATGTGTTTTTTTTTAAAGTATAAAGATACTGATGGCATGTGCTCTAAACAAAGTATTACAAGAATATGAAATTTCCTTGCACCTATGAACGTAGTTTGAGAACTTTCAAAGTGCATGAATCCACACAAATGTACACAGCAGGCTAAAAATATATTAGTTGAGGGGGTTATGGATTAAGTGGGTGGTGGCTTGCGTGGTCATCTATTAACCCAAACTAAGGGTTATCCCTGACAGAAACAGAAGACCCACCTGACATAAAAGACCACTTTCGGGAAAAAGTTTTAAAATTCAGAATGTCAATTTCGTAATGTTTGGCACTCCAATGTCTTTCAAAAGAAATCACCAGCCTGCTAGGAAATCGCAGATAAAACACAACAAGCATTTGCAATGCAATGGGTCTCGCATTTGCTCGAGTTAGAGATATTGGCGTTGTAAACACCTAACCTGACTTTTCTTGCCACTAAAACTGAAAATGAAAAGATAAAGTTTCACATAGGCGAGTCGATAGCCACCATGAGCGCGAAGCAAAAACACAACAGGAAACAGAAGTTAGCTCGCAGTGAAACGCATCGGCAAAAGTGCAATTATCCAAATGATCTATGTAACAGGATCCATGTCATGCAAAGCACGCAACTACTGCCCAGCGAGATCGCGCTACCTACGAAATAAAGAGAAAAAGTAGTACAGAAACCATTCGTATGATTTCAGTAGTTGGCCGGTGCGCTTGAGGAGGGCTTAACACCAGAAAAGGCATGACATATGCATGCCTTTCACTAATCAAATCAAGCAAATTCATAAAGGCAAGCCCACGAGCCAACCAAACTGATGGGCGTGGACACAAGCCGTAGAGAGATATCTACAGGGACGGAGCCTTTTGTGCGCTCAACCCTAAAAACGCTGAAATGTTCATACTCCGAAACTCCTCGTTTTTGGCAAACTTAGTCACCCTGACAGTTTTTGAACTCGTTATAAAAGTGTACTCTTCGAATTTTGACATACGCCTTTGATAAGTTTGTAAGTTAGTCCACTTTTTTTTTTAGTTTTTAGCTGTGGTTATGACTAAAATTCAGACATTTACATGCGTATTATGACATTTATTACTACTGCTGAGTGTGGCAAGGACTATAACTCATGAGAGACGGGTTCCTGAGTGGGTCATGATGTGCTTTTGTGCCTTCAACAATGCTAATAAATAGGAAACTTTGTTGCACTGAAGTAATATTAATAATCTGTCCGTTATATATAGATAGATAGATAGATAGATAGATAGATAGATAGATAGATAGATAGATAGATAGATAGATGTCTTGGTATTGTCAATTGACTTGAACAGACCCATATTGAGTAAAATGATCAGAGAGGTATATGATTTGAAAAATGAGCTTCTTCCCTTTCGACTTGTAATTTATCTCTTCATGGATATTCTGCTTCTGCGAATTGAATTGTATATTTTGTTATATTACGAATAATAGTAGGATAACCATAGTAATATGATAGTTGTATTTTGTTATTTTGTTTCGTTGAGGAATATTATGAATTTAGCAGCAAATATCCTTATATTCCTACCACCTCCATTCTACTGGCTAAGCAGCATCACTTCTTCAAAAAGCAGGCCGAGCAGGGAGATGGAATGAGTGGAGCTGGGGTTCTTTCTCTTATAGTTTTAATTATTCATCATTAAGTGTCTTTCTATGTGGAAAACTGTCTTTAGTCACCACTGAAAGACATTGGCTTTTATGGTTGGCTGTGACTTTCTGTGGCACAGTGGTCTCTTTAACATTAGTAGTCCACTCTATTAGTATTAAAAGGTCAGTCGTGACAGGCATATTCGCTCCTCCAGTATTCCAAAGATAAGGCTACAAAAGGGCAAGCACCACAGAGGCCACTGTTATACACATTCTAGTTTCCTGCAATGACTGTGACAGGAAAAAATTACGTCTGATGATGACCTTGAAATGCTTGATGGTCTGAATGAACTGAGATTGTATGACCTCTTGACATATCAGAGACTGTCCCAGCGTGCTGCTGCTGTCATTGAGAATAATGATGCAAGAGACAGCCATTTATCGCCTTGCCACATGCAGCAGAGGGTTGCATACCGACTGATTTACACCCTGCTGCACCATTCTCTCAACGGACACAGCCAGTACGCAGACTTAAAGGGGGTTGTCAGTGGCGAATTTACAAAAAACAAAGTGCTATGAAATATTTCCATATTTTAAAGGATAACTAGGTTAGCACATCTTGCAAGACCCTAGTTTACATATCTCAATTTGGTAAAGTTAAAGGGAATGTGGCTCACACACAAAAGGGCGCTCAGGAGAACAGAATGATGGAGAAAGCTCTGCTCCTTGTTATATGTGACAGAAACAGCCGAGGTTCCAGTAGAACCCCCTTCAAAAGAGCAGAAGCAGGGAGGAGATAAATAGGTGTATGTGGTGAGTCCACTTACGGTGTCCATTAAGAATGAAGAGATTGTACTGTGGGACATATTTATGAAACCTTTGGGTCTTGCTTGCACCACTTAACGTGGTACATGTGTGATGCAAACCTCTAAGTCATTTTTGAAGCCACAAAAAGCCACTATGCCTGGCTTTGAATGGCTTCCAAAATCTAGAGTAATGCAATGCATTGCAAATCACTGCTTTGCATTACCCTGCACAAGGGAGGCATTCAATGGATTGGTGTTGAAGGGATGTTCTCACACATAACAGTTGAAAGGACTTTATTTTTAAAACGTGTAATTAATTATGGGAACTCAAGTTGCATGGAGAGTTCTGTGTAATTTGAAATGAAGATAATATAATTGGAGAGAAAAATATGAGTAAATGAAAGGAGTCTACGTGTACTGAAAAACAAAAACAAAGTCTAAATGAATGAGCAACTGTAAACAACAGGAATGTGTGTAGAACAAACAAATTACATGAGAAAAAGAAAAAGTGCCTCAATCACAGAGCCTGCACTGATGCCCAAATTAATCTGTACTTCGTCCGTGCGCCATGGAGAGATTAGGAAGTGATTTACGGCCAGCGCTGCCCAATGAAAAGGTAGCAAAAACAGTGACAATAATGCCAATGAATGGTAGCTATGATTGGGTTCCAAGCCCATTATTAGATACAAGAGTCTCGCAGGTGAGAGCGCATGCGCTAGCACGTGCTCTCACAGGCTCAACCTAAAAATGACAAGTAGTGAAATAATACTATGACAAAACATGCAAGTTTATGATGCATAATTCACCTTTTTGTTGCTGCCTCATTTACAAGAATCGGATGCATCGCCATTGATACGTTCGATTTCTTGCACTTCCTGCACATCTAACCACACCACGGATGCTCTGTATTTACAATATAAAGCTCCACACTGCATATTTTCACAGATGCGTCAGAATTTCTGATGCATCTGTTGTCGCTAAACTCATGGATTACAGGAGTAGCATTGTTAAACTGATGCAACTCAAGCAATGAAAGGAATCTCCCATAGGAAAAAGCCCTGCATCAATTTTACGCCTGTTCTGAGCAGGTGGTAAAATGAGTGAGTGGTACATAAACCTGTGAAGACCTTTGGCGGCATTTCAAGCAACCCCATAAACTAAGCTGCTCTCTGCTGATTACGGGCTAAACCCAGAAAAACGTGTCCAGAGATACACAGTACTTGCTCCAGCTACTAAGGTGAAAGACATTAGATTTTTTTATCAATACAAAACGAATTTGACTGCATTTACCATGATGCATTGGGGCTAACTTTTTGCTGGAGTGTGAGGCAGTGTGCCCCCTTTTTCTGTTTCTTTGTCCAATGATAGCTCCCTTGATGTAATGAGCTGACGAGCCTTGGTGAGGCACCTGTGCGCCAGTGAGTGGTACATAAACCTGAGAAGACTTTTGGTGGCATTTCAAGCAACCCCATAGACTAAGCTGCTCTCTGCTGATTACGGGCTGAACCCAGAAACACGTGTCCAGAGATACACAGCACTTGCTGCACCTACTAAGGTGAAGGACTTTATATTTGGTAATCAATACAAAACACATTTGACTGCATTTACCATGATGCATTGGGGCTAACTTTTTGCTTGAGAGTGAGGCAGTGTGCTCTCTTTTTCTGTTTCTTTGTCCAATTATATCGTAGGTGCTGCACGTCGCCCTTTTTGCAGGGACAGCCCTGATCTTTTTGCCGTCTTCCTCCTAATTTTTCTGTGCAAAAGACAACTGTCAGGGCGCTCATGAACATAGGATTAGAAGTTGTTGATGTATAGAATCTTCAGTGTGGAAAGGACATCACACCATCAACAGTTCAGATTAAATTTAATCTGAACTGTTGATGGTGTGATGTCCTTTCCACACTGAAGATTCTATACATCAACAACTTCTAATCCTATGTTCATGAGTGCCCTGACAGTTGTCTTTTGCACTGTTAGTTTCCCTTGAAACATTGGAGGATTAAGGAAGATCCTCTTGCCAGGAGCACCATGCCGCAATTGAAATGTTAATACTATTATATGGACTCACTGTGAGCGCCCGAATCCTATGACTTTCTTCCTAGGTGTTTTTGTTTTCACTCCTAATTTTTCTGACCTGTTTTTCTTGGCTTTGGGACTCTGGGCACTTTACCACTGCTAACCAGTGCTAAAGTACATATGCTCTCTGTGTAAACTGTATTGTTGAGAGTTTTTTCCATGATTGTCATATTTGATTTACTAGTAAGTCCCTAGTAAAGTGCATTAGAGGTGGCTAGGGGCTATAAATCAAATGCTACTTCTGGGCCTGCAGCACTGTTTGTGCCACCAACATAAGTAGCCTTGTAAACATGTCTCAGACCTGCCACTGCAGTGTCTGTGTTTGCAGTTTCAAACTGCCAATTCGACTTGGAAAGTGTAACCACTTGCAGGGCCTAAATCTTCCTTTTTTATACAGGTAAGCCACCCCTAAGGTAGGCGATATGTATTCCCGTGGGCAGGGTGCAGTGTATGTTAAAGGTGAGACAGGCACTGATGTGTTTTGCATGTCCTAAAAGTGAAATACTGCCAAATTTGTTTTTCACTGTTGCAAGGCCTATCTGTCTCATAGGGTAACATGGGGGCTAAATATCATTAAAGCGCAGATTGCCTTTGGGAGCATATAGAAAGTTGGAGTTTAGGATCTCTGAACTCACAATTTAAAAAGACATCTTTTAGTGAAGTTGGTTTTTAGATTGTGTGTTTGAAAATGCCACTTTTAGAAACAAGGTGTTTTCTTGCTTAAACCATTCTGTGACTTTGCCTGTTTCTGGATTCCCTGTCTGGGTCAGTTTGACAGTTGGGCTGTTTGCACCTCACCTCTAAACAGTGACACAAAGGGAGCTGGGGTTTAGCCTGCATATGTTGATGGGCCATCTGGGTTGAGGAGAGGTGGGGAGTGGTCACTTACACCTGAAAGAGCTGTGCTTGCCCTCACACAATGCAGACTCCAACCTCCTGGTGTGTGTCTGGGGCCCGGCCTGGGCAAGGCAGGATCTTGAAAACAGCAGAGACTTCCATTTGAAGTAGGCCTACCTCAAAGGCAGAAAGGGGTATAAGAAGAGCACCCAAAACCCCAGAAAATTAGATCACTTCTGGAATCATGAGGAACTTCTGCCAAGGAGAAGAGCTGAAGAGCTGAGAAGTGCTGCCCCTGCCTGTGACTGTGCTTTCTTGGGCTATCCTGCAGTTGCTGCTCCTGCCTGTGAAAGGGGACAAAGACTGGGCTTTGTTGTGCATTCCTGCTTGAGAAGAATTTCCAAGGGCTTGAACTGAGCTTGCCTCCTGTTGTTGAAGTCTCAGGGCCATCAAAGAGATCCCCTGCCAGCACCTGGACTCTGCTGAGACTCCTGCCCTGCCAAGTGGTGCCCTCTCCAGTCCCTGGGTCCTTGAAAGGTGAAGCTGGCAGCTAAGAGCTGAAAACCGACGCAAAGAGCGCTGTGCGGCAAAACTTTCAACGTACCAACCACCCACCTTGCAACTGCTAAAGGATGCCTCGCCAACCTAGCGGCTAAAATTGGCTGGAGGATTGATGCAACACAGCTGGAGAAACAACGCGCAACACCTGCAGCGGCTGCTGTTCACCACGCAGCGTGGTTTCTTGACACCATGTGACCAAATTTCAACGCAACATCGCTGGGCGTGAAAAATCAATGCAAAGTCTGCTCGGACCCGAAGTGCCTGTCCGGATGACACAGCTCTCTTGCAGGAGAGAAGAAATGACACACGCCGACCTGACTGAAGATGGAACAATGCACGTTCTTGCTTGCTTGTGAGAAATCGATGCATCACTGGCCTTTTTCGACACACACTCACCAGTGCGGCTTTATTTTGACACTACCCAGGTACTTTTGTGCGCTAACAGCGTGCTCTCTGTTTTCTAAGGATTAAGACTATTAGGAGGTCATTATTATCCTGGCGGTCACAGTTGCGGTTGGACCGCCACCAAAGTGGCGGTCCGACCACGACATTATGAACGTTGCGGAGTCACCACAGTCCAACCGCAAAAACCTCCAGGCTGTCACCAGCCTGCAGCCTGGCGGTCCCGGCGGTTATAATCCGCCATGGCAGCGCTGCAAGCAGCCCTACGCTAGAGATTATGAGTCCCCATCCACCAGCCTTTCCATGGTGATAAACACCGCTATGGAAAGGCAGGCGGAATGGGGGATTCAAGGGGGCCCCTGGGGCCCCCATGCACAGCCCCATCGCTCATTCCACTGCCCAAATTATGGGCAGTGGAATGCGTGATGGGTGCTGCTGCACCCGCTGCACTGCCACATTGCAGCTAACTCCATTGGGATCCGGCTGCAATGTTAAGGCCCTGATCCCCTCTCAGCCAGCGGGCGGAAACACTGCCTCTGTTGCCCGCCAATACCCTTTTAAAAATTCACATCTTGACTTGTGTATGTTGGATTGTTGTCCCTTTGTTCTTGTTTTGTTTAGATAAATGTTACCTATTTTTCTAAACCTGTGTTGTCTCAGTTTGTAGTGTGTTCACTGTGTTACTGTGTGTGTTATTACAAATACTTTACACATTGCTTCTGAAGTTAAGCCTCCCTGCTCATGCCAGGCTACTAAGGGGGTGAGCAGGGGTTAGCTGAGGGTGATTCTCCTTTACCCTGACTAGAGTGAGGGTCCTTGCTTGAACATGGGGTAACCTGACTGCCAACCAAAGACCCTATTTCTAACAATAGGCAATAACATCCAATCAGGAACAAAAGAGAGGAAATGAAGAATCAGTCATGGAGTACAGAGCGTAGTGAGATCCTCTTAAAACGTAGTGTGTGGGGTCCGCAGTTCACCAAAGAGGAGCAATGAATAGGCAGTAAGTCAGGCAACAATATCACTGAGTGCTGCAGCCGTAGCGTTGTGTCTATCGGTGGTTGGTACTTATGTCAATGCCACATAGCGCCCTCCCAGTGTCTTCTAGTGCTCCAGATGTCAGTGGGCTATATATTTATATATATATAAATATATATATATATGTATATATGTATATGGAGATACTTTCTGCCCCTTTCCCTGTGTCCAAGGTTTTACGTTCCCTCTCGCTAAGGCATCTGCAAGCCTATTCATTATAAAACCCCAAGTAGTTGGTTCTGAGCTAAATAGGTCTCCTGGAATTCTATCTAGTCCTGGTGCCTTCCCTTTTTTCATACTAGAGATTGGTGTAAGGGTTTCCTACATTTTAAATGTGAAGGGCAGCATGCTGTCCTGAACCTGGTCTAGTTCCATGATGTGTCCTCTATTTTCATGTATTAGGCTTTCTGGTTGTGCAGAATATAATTTAGTGAAATGGTGCTCCCAAGTATATGGCTGTGTATGAAAGTCATCTTCATTTACAGTATAGGGTACTCCCTTTGCAAGAAGATGCCAGAAAGGCCGACTGTCTTCTAATAGGGCCACCCTGGCCAATTCTCACCAATTATCTTCCTCCCAGGTTCTCTTAGCTATAATATGTTGTTTTTTTTGTAAAAAAAAATCCTACTTTTAATTATTTCTAATCTGCCCCCACCTTTTACAGCCAAAACCAGCTTGGCTTTAGCCAATTTACAGTCTTCATTAAACCATTCTGCCACTTTGCAGCTACATTTTTAGTATTAGATACTTTATAAAAAGTAAGCCGTCTTCAAGATAAACAGGTCTGTTTGTGAGTATTTCCATGACTGTTAATTAACTTAACACTGGATTCATAAACAGATTAGGGCATTTTCAACGACAGTGTATAATCGAGCAAGAGCATCCATGTTCCTCTAGACCTGAGGCTTTACCCTCCTGCCATCATTCGTTGTTATAATTGACGGGTCTAGCTTGTACCCATCCTGATCACTTGATAGAAAAGGTGTGCTTTTAGATCAAGCCATTCTGATCACTGTAATTTCTATTGATTATCTCAATGTCATGGAAATTTGCCCGTGGATTGAAATCAAGTAAAATGTAATGTATCCTGCTTTTAGTGCTTGCCCTTTTATAAGTATAGTTTGCCCCTCTATCCGATTTTGAATGCCCATTACATGCTGTTAGGCCATTTGTAAGGGTGATTGAAGCTAGCTGCAACACAACTTTGGTACTTCTCTTCAGTGTTGGATTCACCAGGCTTGGAATGCCCCTCTTCTCATCTTCCAGCATTAAATCTTGTATAAACTCTATAGTTTCAAAGGTCATGATCATGTCACCAGCTATAATTAAGGGGTTCTTTGTGAAATCTTTTGACAAAAAGTCTGCAAGTACTGCCAATGTTTCAGATTCATGGTATGGATTAGCAACACGATTGTGCAAGTTAATCAATCTTATTCCAGAGTCCCCTTTTGTTGCTTTAATATCTACACCCAAAATGTCAATGGAGTTAAGGTTCAACCTTTTAATCCTGCAAGCAAGAGAGGTCTTAACCCATATTATTAAGCCGCAAGCCGGGCAAACGATAGCTGACAATCTAACTTCCACACTAAAGATTATGGCCCTCATTATGACATTGGCGGTAAATCCCACTTACCGCCATGCTGACTGCCACCAACATACCGCCGCAGTGGGTGATAACCGTTCACCATATTATGACACACACCAATCCGTCACTATACAGCCACACACACCAAAGGTCAGTGATAAACTGGCGGTATCAAAACCCACACCGTTACGCCAACAGAACAACGCCCACAACATTATGACCCACGAATCACAACGACGGACATTCAATGGCTGTGGACCATTGGTGGTACATACCGCCGCGCTCAAAATACACACAGACATACAAAACAACACCACATTGGACAATTCAAACTACACACACCTAACACCCATACACACATCACACACACACACCACTATAAAACATACACCCACATTACCCACAAACCTTTATGAATGCAAACCATTGCCAACAGAGAGAGACAGCAAGAGAACACACACAACCAGAACCACATACCACCATCACCTATACACCACCCACGCACCTTACATCACACACCCCAACACATCACCCTACACACCCTCACCCACTCCACTCACATTACACCCATGACACCACAACGACACTCCAGATTCTCTGAGTAGGAGCTCAAGGTTATGATGGAGGAAATCATCTGGGTAGAGCCACAGCTATTTGGATCACAGGTGAAGCAGATATCCATTGCTGGGAAAACGGAGCTCTGGAAGAGGATCGTGGACAGGGTCAACGCTGTGGGACAGCACCCCAGAACAAGGGATGACATCAGGAAGAGGTGTAACGACCTACGGGGGAAGGTGCGTTCCATTGCAGCAAGACACCAGCTCACAGTACAGAGGACTGGCGGTGATCCCCCACCTTCTTCCCAACAACTAACAACATGGGAGGAGCAAGTCTTGGCAATCATGCATCCTGAGGGCCTGGCAGGAGTAGCAGGAGGACTGGACTCTGGTAAGTCAACTCTCTATTACTATCACCCCCTACCTGCATGCCATCACATTCCCCGACCCCACCCTCACTCCCATAACTCCACCACCTCCCACACACCCCACCATCACAATCCACTCATCCCAATGCCAAGCCCAGCATGCACTACCAATGCATGGACACCACTCACAGACCTGCATGAACACCTATCACTAAAGCATGCACACTAGAGAATCACCTAGCACACCACATAACAACTCACACAAGGAAAAGCTGCCTGGGCAATAACAACTATAGAGGGCAACCCACCCATACACAATATGTCACACACAGAAATAATAACACTGCATACACATCTCCACAGGTCTCCCAGCAAATGTCACTGGAGCAGAGGTGACAGCAACATCCAGTCCCCCCACAGAAGAGGCCCACAGTGATGACAGCGACTCGGCTCGCCTGGATCTGGATGACCAACCTGGCCAATCAGGGACCTCCGGACAGTCACTTACCCAGGCACAGTCCCACACCACCACAGTGCCTCCCCCCTCAGGAAACACCACAACAGCACCTACCCAGCGTGCCCATACCTCTGTCCCCAGGACGCATCAATCAGCAGTGTCTCCATCACTACAGGGACCCCATGGCACACCACAAACCCAGGACAATTAGGGACCTGGGGTCAGTGAGCACACGGTTCAGGGGACAGAGGCACAGGACAACAGGGAAGCTGGGAGGACTGTTGTGCACCAGGTGGAGGACAGACCCAGGGAACCGAATCTCCAGGAGGTACTCACCGCAATCCTGGGAGCATACCAACATTCCCAGGATACCCTGGGCCAGATCCTGGACAACGTGCAGGAGAACAGGTGGCTGCAGGAGGGACAGTACCAGGGGACAGGGAGGACTTGAAGGACATCAACACCACCCTGGTCACCATTGCAGGGGTGCTGGCAGCCATGGCCAACATTATGAGGGAGGCAGTGTCACACCAGCGGGCCCCTGCCACTAGCCAGACTACTGAACAGCCCTCCACCTCCGCTGCCACTAGTGGACAGGAGGCCCGCCACAGGACCAACAGGCTAGCAGCACCCTTCCCTCTGCAGAAGGAGAACCACCCCTCAAACGTTCCCTGCAATCCAGGCAGAAGCCAGAGACTATTGCCAAGACGCCCACCAGGAAATAAGACTCTCCTGATTGTCACCCTTGTGTACCACTCTGTCACCCTGTCTGCCTTGAACTGCCATTGCTCCCCTTCCTATGCCCCCTTGGACAATGCACCAATCGACTGGACTCTACCCTGGACTTTCCTCCATCATCAACCCAGCCCATTGCACTTCCCACTTTTCTTCAGGGCACTGCAATAAACACACTTTGAAAAAATACAAGTACAGAGTATGTCAAATGATTTAAGTATGTATTCATTTAACAAGGTTTAAACATTGCAATTCAACTGTACAGTAATGTATACATAGGAAAGACCTGTAGTTGGCTGCTGTGAACACACCAGGAGCGATAGTGGGGCACCAACATCTGCAAAAAGAGTTGCCAAAGGGTGCAGTGAGTGGGCATAGAAGTGGGAATTCACAGCCTGTCAGTGACAATGTCAAACACAAAACTGTCAATAAAATGTGAAGTTACACTCTCTTACCTATGTGTCATTGGAAGTATTGTCTAATCACTGCAGTTGTGTTGTCCTCATCCTTTGCCTCCTCATCTTCACTGTCCACAGGGTCCACTGCTGCCACACAGCCATCTCCAGCCTCCTCCGCCTGCAAAAAAGGCACATGGCATCTAAAGGTTGTGCAACATGCAGCTTGCCATGATTAGCTGGCAGACCTTCTTGGGTGAGAAGCACAGGGATCCACCTGTTAGATGGAGGCACTGAAACCTGGCCTTCAGTAGGCCGAAGGTACGCTCTATTATCCTTCTTGTTCGCCCATGTGCCTTATTGTAACTTTCCTCTGCCCTTGTCCTGGCATTCCTCACAGGGGTCAGTAGCCATGAGAGGTTGGGGTAACCAGAGTCACCTGCAAATATCGAGGGACACCTGTTAGCACACACTATGCCATATGGCCCACACCATACCCATACACCAACATACACTGGGTGGGAACCAGGGCTCACCTATTAGCCACACCCTATGCCTCTGGAGTTGGCCCATCACATTTGGGATGCTGCTATTCCTCAGGATTAAAGCATCATGCACCGAGCCTGGATACTTAGCACTGACATGGGAGATGTACTGCCTGCCAAACACACCATCTGTACATTTATCGAGTGAAAACATTTTTGATTACTGAATACCTGTTCATTCTGGCGGGGGCACAAATGAAATATGTGTTCCATCAATTGCCACAATTATGTTGGGGATATGTCCCATTGCATAGAAGTCAGCCTTTACTGTGGCCAAATCCTCCACTTGGGGGAAAGCAATGTAGCTGCACATGTGTTTAATCAGGGCAGACAACTCTCTGGTCAGCACTATTGAGAACATTGGCTGTGACATTCCTGCTGCCAAGCCCACTGTCACTTGGAAAGAACCAGTTACAAAGAAATAGAGCACTGATAGCACTTGCACAAGAGGGGGTGGATCCCAGTGGGGTGGCGGATATCAGATATCAGGTCAGGCTCCAATTGGGCACACAGCTCCGTGATTGTGGCCCTGTCAAGTCTGTAGGTGAGGATGATGTGCCTGTCCTCCATTTTTGCTGAGTCCACCAGGGGTCTGTACACGTGAGGATGTCTCATCTCCTATTCATCCACAGCGGTTGCAATCTATGGGGCAAAAGAGTAATGAGCCGGTCATAATCTGTACATTGTAGCCACTACAGTTCAATGCATGATGTGATTTGTTAATGTATTAGTGGCATATGTCTTGAATGTACAATTGTGATCTGTGACGCTGTTATGATCCATGGTCTACCACCCCCTGAAATGGCGTCGGCCTGTCCTGTATGGAAGGACAGGTGGAAGTGAGGTAATTCCACTGACATTGTGTGTCGTTGCAGGAGGCGGTCTGGAACCGCTGCGCAACTCCTCATTGGTTATTATTGGGCCCTATGGGGTACAGTGGCCAGTGGTGATGTACGCCAGTGGACGTCACCACCATTTTCTATCAGTTCACTCACTTGCTACCTGACCTTCAACAGGAGAGGACCTACACTGCATGTGCTGCTGTGACCTGTGTCTAAAACCTACCATGGCCTGTGTGACTGGGGAAAGGGCCCCTGCCTTCACCTCGGTGGAGTTGGAGAGACTAGTGGATGGGGCCCTACCCCAGTACGGACTGCTGTATGGGCATCCAGACCAACAGGTGAGTACACTGTGAGAACTATGCATGGGGATGGGAGGGCTATGATGGGCCATGAGTGTAACAGGCAGGACAGTCTAAATAATACCTTTCCCTGTGTATATTTCCTCTGCAGGTCAGTGCCCATCAAAAGGAGGGTATATGGCATGCCATCGCAAAGGACGTCCGGATCCTGGAGGTCTACAGCAGGCAGAGCACCCACTGTCAGAAATGGTGAAAGGACCTGAGATGCTGCACACAGAAGACGGCAGAAGGCCCAGCTGGGGATGGCCTCCCAAAAAGGAAGACGTGCCTGTCCAACCCTGACCCCATTGATGGTCCACATACTGGCGGTGGCCTAGCTGGAGCTGGATGGGCATTTGGGGGCATCACAGCAGCAACAAGGGGGTGAGTACAGTGCCCATCATTGCTACTTATGCCTGGTGGGGTGGTATCCGGGTGGGGGAAGTGTGCCTGTCGGTGCCCCTAGGCCAGGGCTGACATTGCAGTGTAGGTCCCATGTTGGACAGAGTTCTGATGTGATATTCCTCCAACCTAGCTAATAGGCATCCACTATTGGGCAGGGGTGTGTGGGTCTCAGGTATGCTGCAATGGGTGGTATGTGTCCCTCCCCATGCCCTGGTGACTAGCATTGTTACTGGTAGTGAATTGCATTGTGCGTAGAGCTGTTCCCTGTGTGTGAGGGTGCTGTGTACTCCAACGGTGGTGTTGGTGCAGCCATTGACCAAATGTATCCTTGGTCTCTTTCCCCTGTTTTGTTTTGTCATCCTGTCCTTATGTGCATTAGCGTCATCTGGCGGAGGTACCGGCGACGGAGGGAGCTGCATCCCACAGGACCCAGGAGGCAGAGTCCACCAACGCTGAGGGCACCAGTGGGACGGAGGTTGAGGGGAGCACCATGGGGGAAACAGGAGGGGACAGTTCGGACATGGATACCTCCTTTGATGGAAGCTCCCTGGTGGTGGTGGACACCTCTGTGACCACCCCAGCTACAGGTACAGCCGCCACCCCCGTACCAGCACCACCCTCCCAGCAGCCCCTTAGTGAGTTGCCCGTGCCCACTCACCCAGGAGGGTGGGCATCTTCTTTGCCCCAGACACCTCAGGCCCTGCCCCACTTAGCCCTGCTGCCCTGAGTGAGGAGGCTATTGACCTCCTGCGATCCATCTCTGTTGGGCAGTCAACCATTGTGAATGCCATCCACAGGCTGGCAGCCCAAATGCAACAGTCCAATTGTCAACACCAGAGCAGTACGCGCTCTATTGGCGACAAAAAATGCAAAAACCCAGCACTCTCAAAACAAAGTAATTTGTGCATTGTGATGATAGGTTGTGGTTCAACCTTTTGCATTGCAGAGTTCAATCCTGAAAACTTATTTTTAATATGCTTACAAATACTGTTCCTTTGCAATGTATTGCTGCAGGTTTTCAGAGTGTGTTAGGGTGTGGCCCCTTTCCAGGGCCTTCCAGAGACCTTCCCTGCAACATGCCTGGGCGTGGTTCTGAGCTGGGACAAGACTCTATAAAAGAGAGCCAGCCCAACTCCCAGTGCTCACTATTCAGAGGCCCCGGTGCAGAGCAGCAGCTTCTTCCTGAGCTCCTGTCCCGGCGACCTATTTGGATCTTCCAGTCTTCTGTCCTAATCCTTCATTGGTGATCATTGTTCCAGGCGGTAAGACGGTGGTTGGACTGTCCCGACACCGTTATTTAGAATTTTCATATTCTTGGTTTAAATTCTTAAATGAGTAACAGATTACTTGCGCGCTATTATTTCTTGACATTTATATGGTAGTTTACAAATAGGAAAGACGCGCAATTGGTTTCATAAAGGTTTGACTTTGTTATTAATTGCGTGCTACCATTTCTTGACATTTACATGGTGGCTTAAGAATCGGCAAGACGCGCAATTCGTTTTATGGTGTTTAAACATTGTTGTTCATTGCGCGCTATTCTTTCTTGACATTTACATGTCAAGATACACAACTCGTTTCATGAGCATTTAACTTTGTTGTTCATGGCTCGCTACCATTTCTTGACATTTTACATGGTGGCTTAAGAATCGGCAAAAGAAGCGCGATTCGTTTCATTGTACTTTGATCTTGTTATTTATTGTGAGCTGTTATTCCTTGACATTTACATTGTGTTTTACGAATCGGCAAGACGCTCGATTCGATTAATGATGATTCGACTTTGATATTCATTGCGTGCTACCATTTCTTGGTATTTTACATGCTAACACTCGAATTGGCAAGACGCACGATTCTCTCCTCGAGTTTAATTCATGTTGTTTATTGTATGCTACTATTCTAAGATGTTTATTATGTAATATTCGAGTTGACAAGTTATGTGATTTGTTTCCTGAATCCATATTGTGTTATTCATGGTGCACAATCCTTTAATGGTGTTTACTATATATATATATATATATATATATATATATATATATATATATATATATCTCTCTGCAATATGCGCAATTTGTGTTGAAACATTTTAAGAGTACACAGAAGGCCAGAGTTTCTAGATCCAATATTGTATGGTCCTAGTATACATTCTCAAAACAGGATTTATATGACTGGTTTAAAATTTAGTCAGAATGTTTTTTCTGATTCTCATGTAAAGGAAAGTACTTGAATAAGAAAGTTTTCATTTAATTCATCTTGATTCCCCTACAGGTATCCGGCCATCTTGAAACTTAGTCATTTTAAACTAAACTCTTAGATTGTTCATGTTTTCAGAGTGACTAGGCTTAGAATCATAGTCTAGTATTGATTTCAGGAGATATAATTTTCATATTGTGTGTTCTAACCTTTTTCTTACTACAGGTCTCCTTCCCAGCTGTTCCCTTCCTAATCCCCTCTTCCCCTGTGGAACTCTCTCAGTCTCTGTGATTTATATATCAGAGTCTTGGAGCTGTTCAGTGGTGGACGTGTTGGGAACGTGCACAGACCCCGAGGATCTGGTGACTCTGACACCAGTGCATTTCTGGAGGGCATTCACACCGGCTTGGCGGCCCAACAGAGATCAATCCAGGCTCTGGCTTCCTCTCTGATGGCAGCCATTGTCCCTGTTTCCACCCTCCCCCTCAAACCTCCTCTACCCAGTCTCATTCCCCTCAACACCAACCTATCCCAAACACACAGGCAGACAAGCATGCACACAAGAGTGGCACAGGCAAACGCAGGCACCACACATCATCCCACAGGCACTCACACAAACACCATCCAGATGCAGACATACCAACATCCACTGCCTCCACTGTGGCCCCCTCCTCCACCTCCCTTCCAGTTGCGTCGACACTCACATCTGCATGCACTACATCCTCATCCACTACCTCCATCACCAGCGCACCTATTAGAACACACACCTCACTGGCAGTCACCACCCCAACAGCCATGCACATGTCCCCTGTGTCCTCTCCCACTGTGTCTGTGCCCCCTCCTCTCAAAGTACACAAACGCAACCACTCAGACAACCAACAGCCATCCACCTCACAATAGCATCCAGCCCATGCACCTGCACTCAAACACAGCAGACAGACACCTCCTACAACCACTCCCTCTTCCTCCACTCCCAGAACTTTCCTTCTTCCCACCCAATGTCCCTAAGCAGCTTTTCCTCTCCACCCTTGACCTCTGCCCTACCCCTCCACCCCCATCCTTCACGTCTGGCAAGGGTGTGTAAAACCCAGGGAAGCACCTCAACCACCCAGTCTATGAGCCCAGTAGTGTCCTCAGTAACTTGTGGTGGGAAGGGATCCCGGGAACCAGGCAGCCACACGGAACGAGTGCCTGCTCCAAGTGCTGCCAGGAAGGTCAAGGTGCCACCCCAGCTGCTACCGTGTAGGTAAAGGTGCCACCCCCAGCTGCTGCCAAGAGGAGCAAGGAGCCATCCCCAGCTGCTGCCAAGAGGAGCAAGGAGTCGTCCCCAGCTGCTGCCAAGAGGAGCAAGGAGCCATCCCTTGTTGCTGCCAAAAGGAGCAAGGAGCCATCACCAGCTGTTGCCAGGAAGGGCAAGGGGCATGCACCTACAGGCAGAAAGGAAAAGGAACCTGGTGCTGGAACTCACTCAGAGCCCCCACCACCAACCATGGTGGTGCAGCCATTGGAGGCTGCAGGGGATGGCCATGGGTTTCCCCCCACAACCACTACCAGCAGCAGCAGCACCACCACCAGCAGTGGGCAGCCGTCTGAGGCTGCAGAGGATGGGCAGGAGCTTCCCCCCACCACTGCCACCAGCAGCAGCACCACCACCAGCAGTGGGCAGCCGTCCGAGGCTGCAGGGGATGAGCAGGAGCTTCCCCCCGCAACCAGCAGCACCAGCAGCACCAGCAGTAGGCAGCTGTCCGAGGCTGCAGGGGATGGGTAGGAGCTTCCCCCACAACCACCACCAGCAGCAGCAGCACCAGTGGAGAGCCGTCCGAGGCTGCAGGGGATGGGCAGGAGCTTCCCCCCACAACCACCACCAGCAGCAGCAGCCCCATCACCAGCAGTGAGCAACCGTCCGAGGCTGCTGGGGATGGGCAGGAGCTTCCCACCACCACTGAGCAGCTGTCCCCGCCGGCAGACAGTGTGTAGTCCTGCGTCCATGGGCTGTTGTGCGGGCTGCCCCTGCAAATCCTGTGGGATTGACACCCAGCTGAGAGACTGTGACCTTGCACTCCCCAAGACCTGCATCACAGGGCACAATGTCCCCTCCAGAACCAGTGGAGAAGCCATCCACTCACCCCATCCTTCCCAGGATGAAGATCACAGGGCACAATGCCCCCTCCAGAATCAGTGGAGAAGCCATCCACTCACCCCATCCTCCCCAGGATGTAGATCACAGGGCACGATGCCCCCTCCAGAACCAGTGGAGATGGCCTCCACTCACCCCAACCTCCCCAGGATGAAGATCACATGGCACAACGCCCCCTCCAGAACCAGTGGAGAAGCCATCCACTCACCCCAACCTCCCCAGGATGAAGATCACATGGCATAGTGCCCCCTCCAGAACCAGTGGAGAAGCCATCCACTCACCCTCTCCTCCCCAGGAAGAAGATCACAGGGCACAATGCCCCCTCCAGAACCAGTGGAGAAGCCATCCACCGGAGAGGCTGTGGCCTTGCACTCCCCAGGACCAAGCACAGGGCATGTTGCCCCCTCCAGAGGCAGTGGGCAAGTCACCCACTCGAGAGACTGTGGCCTTGACTCCCCAGGACCAAGCATAGGGCATGTTGTCCCCTCCAGAGCCAGTGGGCAAGTCACCCACTCAAGAGACTGTGGCCCAGGACAGCGCACAGGGCATGTTGCCACCCTCCGGAACCAGTGGCGTTCCATCATCTGGCTGAGGTGCCCCCCCTGTTCCCCATCCCCTTGAGGTGCCTGCCTATTTTCCAACTGATGCCCATGCAGTGTTCTCTCCGTGTTATTGCAGGAGTCAAGTGGGGCCTTGGACTTTGTGATGTGGCCCTGTGACCAACTAACACTGAGGGCTGGGCAGTGTCCCTTGATTTATAAATATGTATATACTTTTAGATTGGATGCACATATTACTACCTTATTTATCTTATTACAATCACTTTTATCTATTTGTGTTGTCTTTGCATTTTTCCAGAAGGGTATGTGGTGTATATGTTTTATTACTGCATCTGCTTGTGTGTATGGTGTGTGTGTGTGTGGGGTGTGTGTTATGAGTGTGCGTGTCACTCTCTTTTTCCTCCCTCCCTCCCCTCTGTGCTAGGCGGCTGTAGCCGTTGTTGATGTTCGTGTTGGAGCAGGATGTAGAACAGCATTGGGAATATATGCAGTTCAGGCTCCATGGAGGTGTGGTTCTTCCCTGAGTCTCCACAGGTGAGTTGTTTCCCTTCTGTCCAGTGTTTCCACCAGGGTTTTGATGTCGTTGGTACCGCCAATGGTGGGCGGAACATTGACTTCCTCCTGGCTGTCGGCGGCTACCGCTGTGGTGCCTGTTTTTTCTACCCTGGCGGTCAGTGTGGTAAAGTGGCTGACGGTCTGAGCTCTTTCCGCCATGGTCATAATTTGGCGGTAATTACCACCAGCCTGTTGGCGGTATTACTGCCACTATATCACCGACGGCCAGGGTTGCAATGAAGGCTTGTATATTCAATCTTATAGATACATTTTGTGGTCAATGTTTCTTGAAACATACATGTATGATACCTATCTGTAAAGGTTCCTCATTCAGATTATATTATTTTTGATCCCCGCTAAATTCCATGAAATCAATCTGAGTTGTAGACTATCATCCATATTTTGTACATTAAGGTTTCTTTGATTTCCCTTTCCTATCTTCGTCCTACCATCCTCTTTCTTGCATATCCTGATCCTGATTCTGAAAGGAAATAAGAGATCTGTGTGTGAGTTGTGGTGTAGAACCACATTTGCCTGTGGCATTGCCTGTATGTATTGGCACAGGTGATAAACCCCTTGTAATTCCAGCACTACCATCCTGAGTCAATCTTGTTGAGGTCATCCCCCTTCTTATTTGCTGCAACAGGACAAGGGGAGACAATAATTTGGTTTGTCAGTGGCAACATATTCCTGCTGATGCTATTGAAATCAGTAGAGGGGGGATTATACTTAAACTGGATTTGTGAACCCTTTGGTGGACAAGTGTGCAGATCCAAATTCACAAGACCTGCTCCGTACTACTCTCTGCTAAGATCAAGGGTTTTGTAGTTGAACTGTCGATTCTGCTGTGAGCAGCGCTTCACCTCCAATAGATCAGCTATGATCACAGAGTAACAGTGTCTGTAGCTCCTCACCCATTGCATCACCTTATTTTTGAGGGAATTACTTTTCTCTTTCATTCCTGTAGGTAATTTGGGGACATTAACCATGTAGAACCTTTTGGTGAATTTCCATTGGAGGTGGTCTGGGTGGCAAACTTCTACATCTTTTGTTTGGCCCAGTACCCACGATCTGACTTTGGCCATGGGAACTTGGGGACTGCAGAGTACTCCTATTCAAACTGGCATCGCCAGTCTGTGGTTGTTCATTGGGCTCTCAGGCACAATTATGGTGTCTGTGCTGAATGCTATGGGAGCACCGGGCTTCACTTCCTCCCCTGTCTTTATAACATTTTGTGTAACATTTCTTTACTCAATTATGCGTAGTATTGTAATCCTTCTTCTGGTGTTTCCCTGGCAGTTCGCCCCCCTCCAAGTGACCACCTGATGTTTGCCTGATTACACCCTCATTGGCATTAGACCCAGACCAAGAGGTTCCAATACCTTGAGACTTAGCCACACCCACCTTCTCAATACTCTGCTGTAGTAAGTATACTTGTGAATTCAGGCTACTTATTTCTCCTCTTAATTGATCAATAAGGACCCTCAGCTTTTGAATAGAATCACCCTCTTCTACTGCCCATGAATGATTGTCCCCGTGACTCCTTCCTTCCTGATTACTCAATTTATCCTCATCGCTAGCCTTACTAGCAAGCGGACTGAAACGATTGGTACCAGGCACCTCATAAACAATATTAGTTCCAAGTTCATGTAGTCCTTCTATGCTATTTGTGACCTGACTCTCCATAGTGACATTCCTCTGGTTTGGTTTAGCTCAATAAGAGCTTCACTCCCTTTATCATGCTGAGTCTTCTCCAAGCTTTGAGCCTTGGGTTTGTTAGACGTTTGTCCCTTTTCAAATATAGCTGCAATTTTTGGTTCGTCGTTAACACAATCCAACTTCTTCACCTTGTCAAAAATAGTTGAAACTTCTTCAATGAGGTTATTGTTCTCATCAATTATGCAGTTTCCCGCTGCATGTTGGGCAATTCTTTTTAGTTTTTGCTGTTCATTGCAGGCTGCTCCTGGCTTTTGTCTTTCACACAACTTCACCAGACTGCTAAAAGGACAGGAGTCAATGGGGACAATAATCAGGCTGATTCAGGAATGCAAGACATGCAGCAAGGTACTGCTGTACGTTGTTCACAGGGGTCGTGCTCTTTCTCTTACACCTCCTTAAGACACTTAGGGGGTTATTCCAACTTTGGAGGAGGTGGTAATCCGTCCCAAAGGTGACGGATTTACCACCAGCCGTATTACGAGTTCCATAGGATATAATGGACTCGTAATACGGCTGGTGGTATATCCGTCACTTTACCGTCACTTTTGGGACGGATTACCACTTCCTCCAAAGTTGGAATAACCCCCAAAGTTTTAAAACTATCAATCAAAAGTCAAAGATGGCAAAGCACTCACCATGCAACAACAGCAGGTCAAATGAAGGAGCCAAATGGCAGGTTGAACTGGAGTATCCTGGGACAGCATCTACTTCATGGGTTAGGGTTTGGACGGCAAAATCTGAGATCCCAATTAAACAGGCTGTGCTAGAGGTTAAAACATTCGATTTAGAGTGTTGAAGTTCATGGTTGAAGTGTGTTAAGAGTTGGTTGTATAAATTGTGCATAGATGAAGTGTGGAAAAAACCAGAAAACCTAAATGAAGGGATTTAAGCTATCTTGAAGCCAAAAGACTGGGCATACATACCATGGAAAACAGGATATTTTCAATGACACATGGCACTTTATCTAATCACTTTATAGATATCAAAAGTATTTTAAGGTATGAAGCATTTATGGACTGCATAGAACCTCCTCATGCAAGGTCTCTGTTCTTAAAATTCAGATATGGGATTCTTCTGGTAAATGTGGCAAAAGCTAAATGTAAACCAAGCACCAACACATCGGCATGGCCGGTGTGTAACTGTACTATTGATACCCTGTTTTTTTGCCATGCCTAAATAAAAACTAGGAGGAGATAGATCATCCAAATTTGCAGACTATTATCTGTTTCACAGGCATGGTTCCCTTGCTCGCTGCCCCACTGGATGCAAGCTAGCCTGGCTGAAGAGGAGTGATACCCCAAAACCGGTCCCAGGATGCTTGTTTCTGGGCCAGGGAGGATCTGGCTCCTCAAGGGGGAGCAAGGTCAAGACTGATTTGCATATAGCTGGGTCGAAACTGGTGTGACATGGACAGCAAAATAACAATGGATTATAGCCAGATCTGTGACTGAAGGTGAGTGTTTGAAAAGTTTCAACACTTCATCCATCATGTTGTTTTGTGATGTTGCTCCACACCATCAAGTCATGTTTCTCAGTCAAGTCCTGAATGCCCAACAATTTCCCCAGTACTACTGACGGTGAATAAAGAATGTGGTGGTTCTCCCCATGCACAAACCAACACCAGCAGACCTGTGCAATCACCATCAGGTTTGATCTGTGTTGTGACTGACAATCCGGATCCATTAACCAGGTGTAAACACTTGTCTCACCCAGTATCATTCGGATGGCCACCCACTCAGGACAAGAAGTCATGTTTAGCCAGCGCAGCAGCAGCCATTGTAGCTGTGCCACCACATAATACCTTTCAAAGTTTGGCATGCCGAGCCTTTCTCAATTAGGGGTCTTTGTGCATTGACTAGATCTACCTTCCCCCCATTCAACTCCTAAAAAAACATTTGGGGCGCATGCTCGGAAGTGCTGCAAAAAATGCAGTAACCTGGGCAGCACTAACATTTTAGCCATTGCTACTCTCCCTAACAGAGAGAGGGGCAACAAATTCCAAAAGGAGAGGGATTCTCAAAACAGTCATAGCCCCCTACCCATGTTGCCCTCCTTAAGATCCCTATCGGTGTGATATATTCAAATGCCTAGGTATTTAAATGTATCATACCACCTTTTGAGCTGATGTTAAGTTGAAGCATCTCTATGAAGCACAGGAATTGAATAAGAGTTAACAGGCAGGATTTGGGCCAATTGACCTTGAGTCCAGAGACAACCCCAAAGTCAACTAATAAGCACATTATGCTCAGAGGAGAGGCCCCAACTTTGAGTAAGAAGACCATGGATCATCTGCATAAAGTGACATGATGTGATGGATGTCCAGTTCCTAAATCCCCCAGTCCTGGGTAAGCTGCAAGATAGTGGCTCCATCGCAAATAGCAATGGTGAAAGTAGGCATCCCTGTCTAGTGCCACTCTTGACTTTAAACCTGTCCGAGACAAACTGGCCTGTCCGAATTCTAACTGTTGGGTTTGAGCACAGCATGCAAATCAAACCCAGAAACTCTGGTATGAATCCCATGCTCTCCAGAGTTGCCAACAAAAATTCCCAGTTTTTTCAATTTCAAGAGACACTGCCATGCTGCAGTGTGCCTCCGACGGGGAACCATGGATGAGAACACAAAACCACCAGATATTAAGGAAGGTGCTATGCCCACATATGAATCTCGACTGCTCATTATGCACCAGTTTGTCGATCCCAGCAAGCAATCGGTTTGCAAGCACCTTCCCCAAGACATTACAGTCAAGGTTAAGGATAGTGGATGGTATTAGCACACATCTAGGTGGTTGCATCTCGGTTTGGGGAGTACCATGATCAACAGCTTATTCATCGAGTCTGGAAACTGGCCTTTTGATTTTGCTGGGTAAGCAGGGCAGAGAACATGGTGTACTATTCAATTGGTGGCCCATCTGTCCATGGCATTTTGTTCTGGGCAGTTTGAGCTATAGCTGTTCTTATCTCCTCCTACTGTATAGGCTCATCTAAAGTCCTCTGAAGCTGAGACAGGTGAGGCAGTGGCATCCAGCCTAAGACCCTACCCAACAGATCAGGAGCAGGGGCATCCTCAGCTCCATACAGAGTGTGATAATTGTTCAGAAATGTATCATTAATACCAGCCTATGGATTACCAGTGAGCCATCTTTGCATCTAATGGCTCAAACTGGAGAGTGTTGTTGGTCTTGTTTAATCAGCCACACCCTCAACGTGCATGCCAAGCTCTCTCTGCATGGAACATGGCCATGTGACACTTATAGTTATGCCGGCCCAACCTTATTTCCGCCCTCCTATACCATTTAAAGGAGTTGACAGACAGAATCAACCCCTGTCATGTGAGCAGCCACTTCTCTCTCCAAGGGGTGTAGCTCCATTTCGATTGCCATCTATTCATCCTGTAGCATACAACATACCCCTCCAAGTGGCAGCCATACAATGGCCCCTGACAACCACTTTTGGGTGCATCCCAATCCAGAGCCCTGGATGGGATGATCCCTTATTAAGATCAAAGTTTTGAGTGATACACGTCGCTAGATCTTCCTGAAATAGGGGATCAAGCAGCACTTCAGTCTGTAGCTGCTAGATGGGAATTCTCTGGCATGGTCTGCCCCATTGCAGAACTACCTGCAAAAAACAGTGATCCAGTAGATTGCAGGCCAGATAGTCCAATCAGGTATTCTGTGTCCCCAGCCAGGCAGTTCTTAGACTCAGATCTAGTCTGGTGTGAATGTTGTGAATCGGGGAGTAAAACTAATATTCCCAATCTGCTGGGTACCCTAAGTACTACTCATCATATAAGTGCCTTTGAGTCAGCCAATTGTGGAAGTGTTGTCCTAATAAATGTTGCATTGTGCAAGTGAGGAAGAGAAAGGTCCCAGTTCAAAAGAAATCTTACAGATTAAAGTTAAATGTATAGATCCCCATTAGTGGCAACCAGACCCCATCCAAGTGTCCCTCCAGTATCACGGATCTGCCCCCAGCATCCACAGTGTGGTAATCAACCACGTATAGGACTCCTGGAGCAATTAGTATAAGCACCCCTCATGCATATGCTAATGAGGATGTGCCATGAGCTGTCCCCACCACTTCACATGGACCTTCTGCAGTTCTGCAGCAGTTTTGATCATGGCAAAATGTGTATGGTGGCACCTGAGGTAGGCAGGAGTTGCCATACCATGCATATTCTATGTTAACACATTATACAGTGGGTGTAAGACTTTCCGTGCGTATTCCCATGATCTGGAATGGTAATGTGTGTTCCAAGCAACAAGCTGATGCCCCAAATCGTCACCTACCCCATGTCTAACACTGCCCACACTGGTGCATTGTAAACCTCTCCAACACCGATATGCATGCCAAATATACTTGACTGTATACAAAGGCTCCATAAAAACAAACATAAAACAACAGAAACAACATAACAATTGTTCCACCCACCCCAGATCAGGTGACAATCGAGTCCGTGGCCATATGCCCTCAACATTCTCTGTAGAATGTAGAAAATCTTGTGCCCAGCTTCACCATGGTGTGAGCCCGATTAGGAGTACTCAGCATCCAGCCCATTCTAATCTCAGCAGCTTACCTTGAAGATATCCAGTTATGCTAGTAGACCAAGTGTACAGGTATGCACCTATGAGGCTCAGACTTGTGTGCTACAAGTCATCTGCTGATCGTGGAGTAATTTTTGGGCCCTAATGGACACTAGCTCTCGAAGACACAGAGCCACCCATGTACGAGCCAGACTCTGATAAGTGTTCCATTCGCAAAAGAGCAAATGGATTTGTGGTGTGGTGTGAGGCCTCTTTCACTACCCGTGGCCATTCCTCCACTACCTGATTTTGAGAGGGTCAGGTTTTGATAGCTCTCCACTTCCCTAGTCAAGATCAGGGCACCAACCATTCCTCTGCATTTGAGTCCATGGGAGGAGCCTGAGCCAGTTCCTTGGTGTGTAGCCAAGCCCACAGGTTCTCTGTAGTGGGAAAGATATGGGTTGTTTCACCGTCGACTAACCTGAGTTTCACTGGGAATAGAAGTGCATATATAAAGTTCAACTCTCTGAGGCCTTGTTTGACACTCACGTAGGAGCCACAGAGACATTGCACTTCCGCTGTAAAACAGAGTTCACCATGATCACAGCAGTCTCATAGTGCCAGAGGACGTTTGCCCAAAACTGTTGCAACATCAAGTTCCTGTTCCGATAATTGAGAAGTCAGGCAATAACGGGTTGGAGTGGGGCTCCCGGTGGGGGCAGCATTATCAGTATCTGATGTGATCTTCCCACAGAGAAGCATTTAGGCATTTTGTCCACTTGTATCTTCTCCATCAGCTAGCTTTTGATGAATAACTCCACACTGGGGCCCTCAGATCATTCAGGGAATCCCAGCAGGCAGACACTATTGTGCATAGAGTGTCCTTTGGCATCATCTGCCCTGCTGTATAAAGAAGCCACCTCCTCACTCATCATTTTCAACTGCAGCTCTTGTATCGTGGGTCCCAAGGCAGTTAGGAGGGACTCCGCTTCATCTACCAGGACAGCCAACTGTTTATGATCTGCCTTCAACAAATTCACATCCAGTAAGACATTGGCAATCGTGGTCTCTGATGATGTTTTAGTGCCCATGATTGAATGATGCATGTTCTCAATTTGAGTGTAATATGTGTGAAGAGTAGCTTTGAGGTTACTTAGACTGCCTAGGGCCTGGTCTGTGGAAATAGAGGGTGGTGCTGGGCCACTGAGATCCTGTGACAAAGACTTAGAAGACTTAGGTTTCACCATCATTATTTCCTTCAGCATGGCCCCTTTATTGGAATTAAGAGAGCAGCAGGCATGTTAGCTCTCTAGTCCTCACAGATGCACACACCAAAAGTCCAGTGGCAGAGTAAAAGGAAGCGGGAGCTCACTCCTAAGCACCAGTACCCAGGCAGAGGCCATCACCAACTTTAGATAAAGCCTGTGGGGCCATGCCCTGCAGCAGGTATCAGACACCTTCAACCGGTGAGTAGGATCCGCAAGCCTCCAGTCTATATCAGTGTCAATGGCCCCTAATGCAATGTGACAGGGGCAATTTGAGAATGACCAGGCTGAGACAAGCATCCCCCTTAGGACTAGCAGCACAGTCCTTGGCATCACTGGGGTTCGTAGATCAAAAAAGGCAAAAGGAGAGTGCACCTGTGTTAGGGGATAGCTGGTGCAACACTACTGTCCAATAAGCAAATTCCAGGATGATCAGGCTGTGAAAGGGGCAAGTGGTGTCAAAGAAGGAGGGAACATATCATGTTGCCTCACATTTCTCCAGGGCGCTAACAACTTTCACCATACAGCGTGCCCACAGCCATTCCCAGTTAGTGAGGCCCTTCGGCAGAGCTATGAGCAGGGAGGCCTATGTACCATGATGGGTCCCCATCAGGTCCAAGACCAGGCAGATGAAAAGTGGGCCAGTCACAGGTCACCGGGAGGTCTGTTATGCAGGGAGCAAGTCTCAGAGGGCCAGAAGTGGAGAGCATCACTGTAGGGGACTCACCACAGTGCTCTCACACAGACAGACATCAGAGTTGTGCTGGTTCTCGTCTTCTATTTGGTGCAGCCGGCTTTGTTTTTCTTCTCTCAATATTTTTTGTGCTATGTTTTCAACTGTACACATTCTTGTTCAGCACAGGCACTGCCAGGTCCACGCACCCCTCCTGCGATGGAGGTCAAAACTGCTATGCTGGCCAGCCGATCCTTTTAGGTGCCTCTGCACCCTGTTGTACATTGGACTGTAAGAAGGCTGGTAATCGAGCGGGGGTTGTACGCTCCGTGCAATACATCCTTGCACATCTTCTCAGGCCCTGGCAAGCAAAGGAACACACACATGGGGGGCATTGGTTTGTCCTCCTGAACATCCTAAGGAGATTGAAGGAGGCCATCCATTCTCTCCCTTCCCCGCACCCGCTTCTTCTGATCACAGTCACTGTATGGCAATTGGACTGCATCACCAAAGGCCCTGCTCTAGGCCTCGTCCCCAGATGCCACTTCAAGTTGCCCAAGGCATCAAATCGGAGGCAAAGCACACTCAACTACTCCTCAGTTTGTGACCTATAAGAAAGCAGGCAATCTAGGCAACAACTATCACTGAAATGTGGCTGGATGGGGAGGATTAAAGGAGGATTTGCATAGGCCAGCCTCGGAGCTCGCTAAAGTGAAGGAGCATTCTAAAGCTTCAGGGAGGTGATACTGCAAGGATCAGACTGTAGCACTTAGCGGTGCCAAACCTTCTGGTCACATCCTGATATTTGATGATTAAAATAGCTCAAACACAGAATGATCACAAATTGCTGCCGTTGTAGTTTTACTTCCCAATAGAAGAATGCGAGTCATGTGAGGATTTGAGTATCAAGTTTATGTGACTCTTGCTTTTCTTTAGTACCTGCTGGTGTGGGGATTGTTCAGGTAAAATCTAGGTAGTACCAGCCCCCTCTCTCCTGCTACCTTCTCTTCTCAGCTTGGTGATTCTTTGACATTGATGGAGAATATAGCAACACACAAGGATGATGGACTGAGTGCAGAAACTTTTCAAACACTCACCCCTAGTCACAGATCTAGGTTTAATCCACCATTCTTCTGCTCACCATGCACCCCAATTTGGACCCAGCCATATGCAAATAAGTCTTGGCCCGGTTCCCTATGGGCACAGTCTAGGCAGGTCCTCCCTAGAGCGGACACAAGCATCCTAGGACCGGTTTCAGGGTATCACCCTTCATCAGCCAGGCTAAATTGAATCCAGTGGCACAGTAAGCACAGGACCTATGTCTGGGCATACACTTCCCATTTAGGGCAACGTTAACAACACAAAAGGATGATGGAGAGTGTGCTGAAACTTTTCAGATACTCACCCCCAGTCAAGGGAGATTAATCAGGAGCTGTACATCACATTAGATGATACTAACAATTTCTAGTCTGTTTCAGTCAATAAAAAGAGTTTGGTATAAGTTAAAGGGGTTTATCAGTCAAAATCTTTTTAGTAGTTCTTCTTTATGAAAGGCACACAATATTTTATTAATCTCAATCATTAGAGTTTGGTTAGAAATCAATAACGAAATGAGTAAGTAATATATCACAATAAAATGCATTAGTGGGTTCCACAAAGGAAACAATCCATATTCTAGGAACGAGAAGAAAAAGATGTCAGTTCAGAAACCTACACAGAGTTCTGAATTTGAGGGAAATCATAAAATATAAAGCTTCAGCATCAAAGGTCAGCTCAATAATTCAATACATAATCAAAGCAGAACTTCTCATGAAGAGGTTCAAGAAACTCAATAAAGTCGCTAAGCACCGTGCTAACAAAAGAATGAAAAGGAAAAGGAGAATGGGAGGGGTGTGGAAGTGGGAATGGTAATCCTACTCTAGAAACACGCATTGTTATATACAGACCAAATCAATGTTGCAAGTTCTTGTAGCTTCTTCTTTATTCAGTTAACAAATCAGCTTTCAATGCGCCCATGGGAATGCGTTCACTCCCCGTCTACAGCACTAATGTCAATGCATAGCCACTCAATAGTCAGGATGATGTCAGGTCATTCCTTGAAATGGCAGATTTTTGTGCTAAATGTGGTAAAAGTGTTGCTATGTGCACATACAATATATGTCATCTCTTTTCAAAAAAGTTATTGTTTTTTAATGTAATCTGCTGTCACAGAATGACTCTGACAAGCTAAAAAAAGTATTTATTCCACTTCACCCTTGATGGGTTTTGCTCCTTCTATTAGATATGTCATTGCTACTGATGAGAGAGGCTTGAGGGTAGTGTTGACTCAAATTGGAGTGAATGGCAAAGAAACAATGGCAGCATTTTCTTCCAGGTCACTCCCCAAGATGGAAGAGTGTTATTCTGTAATCAAGAAGGAAATGCTAGTGTGTAAATGGGGAATTGCATACTTTTAAATTTTTGTTTGGGAGACTGAATTTGATCTAAGAACAGATCATAAACCATTAACCAAAAGATTTGCAACAAGTGGGTTATTCCAGGCAATGCCTTGTACAGTTTGGATGTCCCTTCAGTTGCTAGACTATAACAATGTAGGGAAATATATCTATGGTGTTAAAAACATAGTCACAGATTTTCTGAGTATGGCTCCTATACTTCTTTTGCACAGTACGAATAGTGGGCTGAATGATATTTGAGTAACAAACATTGTTCCTCAATTTAAAGATATTTCTGAGGAAGAATGGCTGGAAGCATATAGATAGGATGAATTACTGCAGGAGATTAAAAGATACGTCATGTCTGACTGGGTAAAAAAGGTGTTTGTAGAAAATATCGAGTTGTACATATCGGGAGATGTCAGAAATAAAATATTGTGATACAAAAATATTGTTGTCAAGAATATAGGTGGTCATTACAACATTGGCGGTAAAAGGCGCTTACCGCCGTGCAGAAGACCGCCAATACACTGCCGTGGCCGCGGTAGACCGCCACAGCTATTATGACACACATCTCGGAATCTGCCGAAATTCAGACACCCACACAACACCGCCACACCAAAGATCAGTGATAAACTGGCGGAAACAAATCCTCCACCTCCACGCCAACAGAAACACGCCCATGCTATTACGACACACGAATCCACGCGGCGGTCTTTCAACCGCGGTATTCCATTGGCGGTACACACCGCCGCGCTCAAAATACACACACATCTCCAAAACACCGCCACATTGGACAATTCAAAATACACACACCTGATACACATACAAACAACACTCCCACACACCCAACACTATTTAAAACACACACCCACATCACCCACAAACCCCTACGACCACAAATTCTGAAAGAAGGCCAGAGAGACAGCACAGCAATTGACAACCCCATCACACAGAGGCACACAACACCATCACCCACACAACTTCCACGCACAAAACACCACACACCACTACACTCACCACACTCAACAACACATACACCACCCCACACATCACACACACCACCCCATGGCACGGCAAAGACACCCCAGGTTCTCGGAGGAGGAGCTCAGGGTCATGGTGGAGGAAATCGTACGGGTAGAGCCACAGCTATTTGGCTCACAGGTACAGCACACATCAATAGCAAGGAAGATGGAGTTATGGCGCAGAATAGTTGACAGGGTCAACGCTGTGGGACAGCACCCAAGAAATCGTGAGGACATCAGGAAGAGGTGGAATGACCTACGGGGGAAGGTGCGTTCCACGGTATCCAGGCACAACATCGCGGTACAGCGGACTGGCGGCGGACCCCCACAACTAACAACATGGGAGGAGCAAGTCTTGACCATCCTGCATCCTGAGGGCCTCGGAGGAGTCGGTGGAGGAATGGACACTGGTAAGTCAAATCTCAACTATCAGATCCCCCACCCTACCTGCATGCTATCACACACCCCCACCCTCACACCCTCCCCTATCACTACAACTCATCACTAATGTACCCATAACACAAACCACACATCCACCAAGCCCTGCATGACACAACTAAGCATGGTCACCCCTCACCAAAGCATGCTCACAGCACATACCCAGAACACCCCCCCCAACCATCATCACACAAGCCCCCACACAGGAATCCTTGCACAGGGGTTCACGCACAGCCACCCATTGCACACCATTACACACACACATGCAATAATCATGATCTTATGCCCCTGCAGGAACACGAAGGACCGTCACCACACCAGAGGGTCCAGACAACACCACTCCACCCCCAGAAGAGGCCCACAGTGACAATAGCAGCTCTGCCCTACTGTATCTTGATGACCAGCCCGGACCATCATGGGCCTCAGGACAGTCGGTTCCCCTTGCACAGGCACAGCCCAACACCGACCTTCCACCCTCTGGTAACACCAGCACAGCACCCACACAGCGGGCCCAAACCTCCCTATCCAGGACAGGTCAATCAGCGGTGTGTCCACCACTACAGGGCACCCAGGGTAACCCACCCTCCCAACAACAACAGGGACCTGGAGCAGTGGCAGTGGGCACACGGTCCAGGGGACGGAGGCACAGGAACACAGGGGAACTGGGAGGGCTGCTGTGCGACAGGGGGAGGACAGGCCAAGGGAACCAACTCTCCACGAGGCCCTCTCCTACATCATGGGAGCGTACCACCACTCACAGGAGACGATGGCGACGGTCCTGGACAAGTTGCAGGAGACCCTGCGGCTGCAGGACGAGCAGTATTTGGGGTTCAGGGAGGAGCTCCGCCCTGGGCACCATCGTAGGGGTGCTGAAGGACATACAGTAGACCTTGAGGGACACCCTGGCACTCCAAGGGGCCCCTGACACTAGCCAGGACGATGAACTGCCCACCACCTCCGCCGGCGCTAGTGGACAGGACGCCCCGCCACAGGACCACCACACCAGCACCCCGCCCCCTGCAGACGGACAACCACCACGCAAGCGGTCCCTGAGATCCAGGAACAGGACAGAGCAAGATGGCTAGACCCCCGCCAGGAAATGAGACCACCCTGATTGTCCTCCCACTGTCCCACTTTGTTACCCTGTCCATATTCGAACTGCCCCAGCTCCACTTCCTATGCCCAGATGGGAAGTGCAACTGTGAGACTAATAGACTGGGCTCTGCCATGGACATTCCTCCACCATCCCCCCTCTCCATTTTACCACCCCCTCCAATAATTAGCACTTAAATAAACACCCTTGAAACACAAAACAATCTGGAGTCAGTCTATGATTTCGTACTTTGTATTATCAATGACAGTGTCATAATGGCTGTACCATTGTAAGGCTAACATACCTATGTCACAAATCACAAGCCCTTGAAGGATGCAAGCAGTGGACACGTAGGTTACCACGCCTGTGAAACCGTAATGGAAGGGTACAACTCAATTAACAAATTGTGATTGAAATAGACAAACAGGATAGAGGTAGACGTGTGACAGTGAATGTAATGTAAAATCTGAAAATGTTCTCACCTGTGTGTCACTGGAAATATTGCTGTATGACTGACTCCCTGTTGTCGTTTTCTTCTTCCTCAGCTTCATCCTCATCACTGACCACAGGCTCCACAGACTCCACAGCTGCTACAACAGCGTCATCTGGATCATCCTCCTGCAGAAAAGGCACCTGGCGTCGCAAAGCCAAATTATGGAGCATGGAGCAGGCGATGATGATGTCGCACACCTTCTTCGGTGAGTAGAATAGGGATCCACCTGTCATATGGAGGCACCTGAACCTGGCCTTCAGGAGTCCGAAGGTGCGTTCGATCACCCTCCTAGTCCGCCCATGGGCATCATTGTACCGTTCCTCTGCCCTGGTCCTGGGATTCCTCACTGGGGTCAATAGCCAGGACAGGTTGGGGTAACCAGAGTCCCCCAATAGCCATACCCGGTGCCTCTGGAGTTGACCCATCATATCAGGGATGCTACTATTCCGCAGGATGTAGGCGTCATGCACTGAGCCAGGGAACATAGCATTTACCTGTGAGATGTACTGGTCTGCCAAACAGACCATCTGGACATTCATGGAATGATAACTCTTCCTGTTCCTGTACACCTGTTCACTCCTGCGGGGGGACCAGAGCTACATGGGTCCCATCAATGGCACCTATGACGTTGGGGATATGTCCAAGGGCATAGAAGTCACCCTTCACTGTAGGCAAATCCTCCACCTGAGGGAAAATGATGTAGCTCCTTACATGTTTCAGCAGGGCAGACAACACTCTGGACAGCTCGTTGGAAAACATAGGCTGGGACATCCCTGATGACATGGCCACTGTTGTCTGAAAAGACCCACTTGCAAGGAAATGGAGCACTGACAGCACCTGCACGTCAGCGGGGATTCCAGTCGGATGGCGGATTTGTGACATCAGCTCTGGCTCCAACTGGGTACATAGTTCCTGGATAGTGGCACGGTCAAAGCGGTAGGTGACGATGATATGTCTTTCTTCCATTGTCCACAGGTCCACCAGCGGTCGGTACACCTGAGGATTCCGCCATCTTCTCATATGTCCCAGCTGACAGTGCCTAGGAAGGACAACAGCGAAGAACCAGTCACTATTCCTCCAGGTATGTACCCACAGTTACACACAAGACTACACCACTCACGAAACCCTTCCTATATGTCTGTTGAGTGTAGGCCTAGCTATGTGTGACGCAGTAGTAAATGAAGCCATGTGGGCCCCTGAAATGGCGGCTGCCTGACCTCTAAACTGGGACAATGGGATTGTGGGGTAACTGCGCTGGAGTTGCACACCGTCGCGGTAGGCGGTCGTAGACCGCGGCGCAATGCTGTATTGGTTAACAGTGGACCCTATGGGTCCCAGGAGCCAATGAACAGGTGCGCCGGCGGTGATGATGCGCACCGCTGCGGACGTCACCGACGTCACCGCCAATTTCTAACTGTTCAATCACCAGATACCTGACCTTCGACAGGAGAGGACCTACACTGCTAGTGCTGCTGTGACCTCGGTCTGGAAGCGACGATGGCTGCTGCGTCTGGGGAAAGGGCCCCTGCCTTCACTGCACAGGAGTTGGAGAAACTTGTGGATGGGGTCTTCCCCCAGTACACGCTACTCTACGGTCCTCCAGACCAACAGGTTAGAACACAGGGAGCACGTTGTATGGGCTAGGCCTGGGTGGAGAGGGCTGGGTGGAAGAGGGAAGTGGGCAGAGTTGATTGAACATTAATGCATGCTAATGAATGGGCCACATGGCCATAGTAGGGAGGGGGCCACTCACAACGACGGTGCAGTTGGTAATGACTGTTCCTCTTCCCTTGTGCATGTCATGTAGGTCAGCACCCACCAGAAGAGGGACATCTGGCGTGCCATCGCCAAGGAGGTCCGGACCCTGGGGGCCCACCACAGACGGGGCACCCACTGCCGGAAGAGATGGGAGGACATTCGCCGCTGCAGCAAGAAGACGGCGGAGGCTCAGCTGGGGATGGCCTCCCAACGTGGGAGGGGTGCCTGTCGCAACATGACCCCCCTGATGTTCCGGATCCTGGCGGTGGCCTACCCGGAGTTGGATGGGCGCTTGAGGACATCACAGCAGACACAAGGGGGTGAGTACAACCTCATTCTGTGGACTTTGCGTGCAGTGGCGGTGTCTGGGTGGGGGAGGTGGGCTGTGGGTGTCCCTAGACCAGGGCGAGTTAGGTAGGCAAGGCCCCTCCGTTATGTAGGCCATGTGGCACTCAACCCCACCTCAGCAGAGTGCCAAGTCGAGGTATATTTGCCCCTGTGGCATCCATGTGCGCAGATGTCCGCCATGTAGGCCATAACCCAAAAATTGCGTGTGCAGAGTGCAGGAGCACGGCGTAATGCAGGGGGCTGCTGCGTCTGTCTTGTCCGCCAACGGTAGTGGAATACCATGCACTAAAACTCTCGTTCTTCTGTCTCCCCCCTTTTCCTGCTCTCCCTGTCCTTTTGTACATCAGCATCAACAGGCGGAGGTACAGTGGCACCGGAGCACGAGGGAGCTGCATCCCACATGGCCATGGAGGGCCACATCACGGACTCTGAATGCACCAGTGGGACGGAGGGTGAGGGGACCTTCACGTCGGCCACCGGATCACCAACCAGCGACACGGACTCGTCCGCCGATGGGAGCTCCCCTGTGGTGGCGGCACCATCTGTGCGCACCACTTCTACAGGTACAGCCGCCACCTCCCCTACCAGCACCGCCCTCCCAGCAGCCCCTCAGCGTTCGCCCCGTGCCCGCTCACCCAGGAGGGTGGGCATCACCTTCGCCCCAGGCACCTCAGGCCCTGCCCCAGTCACCCATGCTGCCCTCAGTGAGGAGGCCGTTGACCTCCTCAGGTAACTCACTGTTGGGCAGTCTAACATTGTGAATGCCATCCAGGGTGTAGAACGAGAGTTACAACACGGTAATGCATTCCTGGAGGGCATTCATTCTGGTCAGGCTGTCCTTCAGCGAACCCTGCAATCTCTGGCCTCAGCACTGATGGCAGCCATTGTCCCTGTGTCGAGCCTCCCCCCTCCAACTTCCTCCACCCAGACCCAATCCCCTGTACACCAGCCCATCCCAAGCACACCTACAGACCAGCATGCACACAAGTCAACACCCAAAAGTAGCTCAAGCAAACATAGGCACCACACATACCACAGGCACTCACACAAGCATCACACCCATACAGACACAGCAACATCCACTGTCTCCACTGTGTCCGCCTCCTCCTCTTCTCCCTCCTCCCTCCCAGTCTCGTCTACACACACACCTGCATGCACCACATCTACAGGCACCAGGAATCGCACCAGGACACCCAGCACCACAAGCCACTCACCTGCACTCACCACCTCCACTGCCATTTACACGTCCCCTGTGTCCTCTCCCAGTGTGTCTGTGACGCCCCCTCCCAAAGTACCCAAACGCCAGCAATCACTCACCCAACATCCATCCACCTCACGACAGCCTCCTGTACCTGCACCTGCACCCAAAACAGCTAAAGTAACACCTCCTACAACCACCTCCTCTTCCTCCACTCCCAGACCCCCTCCAGCTACCCACCTAGTGTTCGTCAGAAACTGTCCCTGTGTAAAATTGACCTTTTTGCCCCCACCCCCCCTCCAATTCATCAGTCCTGTCGTAGCGCCTCAGCCAAAAAGCCTCCAATACCAGTGGTGCAAGTTCAGGGATTGTGGAGTGCACCGGCCACTAGGGCAGGCAGTATGACCCGGAGCCAAGGCACTGGCAGCCCACCCCCTGTAAAGGCTCTAAAATTGGAGAGTGGACGACGGGACCGTGTTAAGACTCCTGGTGGGACAACAACTGACCTGACTCCACCAAAGGTGTCACGGCGGAAAAGTGCGCCATCATTTCCGGCGGTCCAGACACAACCGCCAGCACCGTCGTCACTGGTCCAGAGACCACCGCCAGAGTCACAGCCCAGGAGGGCCCATGTATTGTCACTGGTCCAGAGACCACCGCCAGAGTCACAGCCCAGGAGGGCCCAAGTATCGTCACTGGTCCAGAGACCACCGCCGGAGTCACAGCCCAGGAGGGCCCAAGTATCGTCACTGGTCCTGAGTCCACCGCCGGAGTCACAGCCCAGGAGGGCCCAAGTATCGTCACTGGTCCTGAGTCCACCGCCGGAGTCACAGCCCAGGAGGGCCCAAGTATCGCCACTGGTCCTGAGTCCACCGCCAGAGTCACAGCCCAGGAGGGCCCAAGTATCGCCACTGGTCCAGAGACCACCGCCAGAGTCACAGCCCAGGAGGGCCCAAGTATCGTCACTGGTCCAGAGACCACCGCCAAATTCACAGCCCAGGAGGGCCCCGGCTGTCACAGCCCCGCTGGGCAATGATGGAATGTCATGCCACTCACCAATGTCCGTACCAGAACCGCCATGGTGAAGACCGCTGAACAGGGCAAAGACCGCTATGGCAAAGCACCGCTGAACAGGGCAAAGACCGCTATGGCAAAGCACCGCTGAACAGGGCAAAGACCGCCATGGTGAAGACCGCTGAACAGGGCAAAGACCGCTATGGCAAAGCACCGCTGAACAGGGCAAAGACCGCCATGGTGAAGACCGCTGAACAGGGCAAAGACCGCCATGGTGAAGACCGCTGAACAGGGCAAAGACCGCTATGGCAAAGCACTGCTGAACAGGGCAAAGACCGCTATGGCAAAGCACCGCTGAACAGGGCAAAGACCGCCATGGTGAAGACCGCTGAACAGGGCAAAGACTGCTATGGCAAAGCACCGCTGAACAGGGCAAAGACCGCCATGGTGAAGACCGCTGAACAGGGCAAAGACCGCTATCGCAAAGCACTGCTGAACAGGGCAAAGACCGCTATGGCAAAGCACCGCTGAACAGGGCAAAGACCGCCATGGTAAAGACCGCTGAACAGGGCAAAGATCGCTATGGCAAAGCACCGCTGAACAGGGCAAAGACCGCCATGGTGAAGACCGCTGAACAGGGCAAAGACCGCTATGGCAAAGCACCGCTGAACAGGGCAAAGACCGCCATGGTGAAGACCGCTGAACAGGGCAAAGACCGCTATGGCAAAGCACCGCTGAACAGGGCAAAGACCGCTATGGCAAAGCCCCGCTGAACAGGGCAGGCACCATGTAGGAATGAATGGACCGCCACATCAGGCATCCTTATCCCATGTGCAGCTGGGACAGTGACAGGACAGGAACTTTCACATCCAGTATGGGCACCAGTCCCACCCAGTACCAGTAGAGAACTGCATCTACTTGAGAGACTGTGGCTTTGCACTCCCCAGGATGGCACAGTGGGCAAACCACCCAGTGTAGAGACTTCAGAGACTGTGGCTTTGCACTCCCCAGGATACGTCGATGGGCATGGTCCCCCGTCGTGGATCTGGCTTCGTATTCATCTGGCTGAGGTGCCCCCCTTTCCCTTCCCCCTGAGGTGCCTGTAGTATTTCTATCTGATGCCCCGGCAGTGTTCTCTCCGATTGTGCTCAGGTGTCGTTTGTGGACCTCAGCCATGCATTTTTGGACTGTTGGTGCACAGACATTGTTGTGTACATGTCTGCACTACTTCTCGTATTGTATATAATTATGAGTGATTTTCTAATATATATCAGTATATTTTTGTATGACATGTATATTGGCACATTATAATGTTTGACCGAATTTCGCATTGTGTCTTCATTCTTCCAGGGGGATTGTGGGTTGTTCTTGTGATTTTTGTGAATGCATTGGTGTGTATGTTGTGATATGCGAGGGTGGGGGTGTTTGGTGGGTGTCCCCCTAACTTTTGCCTCTCCCCTCCCTGTGTCGTAGGTGCAGTACTCACCGGTGTCTTCTGCGCCTACGTAGCTGTTGTTCGTAGAGGAGCAGAAAGACAAGGGCAGGGAGTATTTGCAGCTCTGGTTCCATGGAGTCGTCGTTCCTCGTGGGATGTGTTCAGGTGAGCGTTTTCCCATAGCAAAAGCTGTTTCCGCCGTGTTTTTATCCACGGTGAATCGGCGGGTTGTAATAGTGTGGGCGGTACATTGTCTCCCGCCTGTCTGTTGGCGGTAACCGCCGCACTGTTTGTCTGTACCGCCGTGGCGGTCGGAGTGTTAAAGTGGCTGTCTTTGTTGGCGGTTTCCGCCAGGGTCATAATTCCCTTTTTTTGTCCGCCGGCCTGTTTGCGGTATTTCCGCAGCTTTAACATCGTCCGCCAAAGTTGTAATGATCACCATCATTTTTTAGGTAAGTAATATAGTTTTTACGATTATTGTTGTTTTTTAAACTGTTGTCAGTAAAATATTGTTTTTTAAATAGTTTTATTGTGTTTTAGTTCATGTGTTAATTGTATAGGTTACTACTGTTTACACAATTGTTATACATTTTTTAAATACAGTTTTTATTTTTAAGTGACAATTTTTTTTAGTTAATTGATAATTGTAGTTTATAGTGTTGCAGTAGGTTTTTGGGTTTGTAGGGGGAGAGGATGGGAAGGCAATTAAGGGCCAGATTATGAGTTTGGTGGTCGTAACGCCAGACCGCCAAGGCGGCAGTCCCAAAAAGACTGCTACGCCGACGGTCCCCAGGCCTCCACATTGCAATGTGTGTAGGCTGATGCGCAGACGTCCAAAACAAATGGATGCCTGCCAGCTGCACAGCTACCTGCAAACTTGGTGATGCACTCTCCATCGCCGTCACGGCATGTGGAACCTCCGAGCCCTTACAAAAACAGTGGCGGTCCCTTTGTGGTTGTCAGCTGCTGCTTTAGGCATTCAGCAAAGTAACAGAGAAGTTCCCATTGGAAGGATTTAAGAAACACAGCTGACATTTATTGGCCCAGTGGACACACCTGCAAAACACACTATGAAACACAGCCCTTCCCATACCATGATCCTTTGCCTCCACTGCAAGAAAGAGACCAGAGACCACTGTTTTTCACATCATTGACAGACAGTGCACCCCTTTTTGCACCATCCCATTCACTACCTTTCAGAAACCTTTGTCCATTTACTCCCTATTTAAAGAAATTCCCTCACACCCACTTGATTTTACACCCATGTCACGTCCCAAAAATCCCTGTTTTTCTGAAGATGAGTTGAGAGTCATGGTGGATGAAATCATAAGAGTAGAGCCACAATTGTTGGAAGCCAAAGTTCAGCATACTCCTTTCAGTAGGAAAATGGAAATGTGGCAAACCGTAATTGACAGTGTGAATGGTGTAGGCACCACCCTTCGCACAAAGGAGAACATTAGGAAGAGGTGGAACAACCTGAAGAGGAAGGTGCATTCCCTAGCCTTGAGGCAACACATGGAGGCCAATAAGACTAGTGGTGGTCCTCCCAGTGCCCCATTACAACTCGTTCCCTGGGAGGAGAAGGCATTTGCCATTCTGCATCCTGAGGAACAGCTGGGTGAGTGGAGTCGGGTAAGTTACAACACAAAAACTGTCACAAATCTTCAATTTCCTGCATGCTCACATCTCACTTTTTTGCCACTGTGTTGCTCATCTACTTTCCCAACAAAACCCAGAGTTGCAGACATGTAAGCTTGTCAATGTGCATTGTCGTGGATAATATCACATGTATGAATCCCAATTACATGCCATATGTTGGAATGGGGTCTGTAAATGTTGTAACATCAAAAGATCATCCCAGGACCCATGGGAAATGTTGGCATGTAAACGTATGGGTTAACCTAACTGCAGTGTGGCAGCAGATATGTAAGACTAAACATTTGTCAAGTGTTGTGAAGTACAGACCCAGGAGGTCCTGTTTCTGTACCCATAACTAACAGGCCTTTCCTGCACTAGTCCAAATACACCTGTGTGCCATCTCTAAAATGACGTACCTTCCCCTGGGAGTTTATCATTTGTGTAGTGTGGGACTCAGCAAGTGACATGACTACAACTACAAGGAAGTCCTGTTTCTGTACCTTTAACCAACAGACCTTCCTGCACTTGTCCAAATACACCTGTGTGCCATCTATTAAATGATGTACCCTCCCCTGGGAGTTTATCATTTGTGTGGTGTGGGGACTCAGCAAGTGACATGACTGCAACTACTAGGATGCCATGTTTCTGTACTTTTAACCAATAGGCTTTCCTGCACTTGTCCAAATACACCTGTGTGCCATCTCCCAAATGATGTACCCTTCCCTGAGAGTTTAGCATTTGTGTAATGTGGGGACTCAGCAAAGTTACATAACTGCAACTACCAGGAGGCCCTGCTTCTGTACCTCTAACCAACAGGCCTTCTTGCTCTTGTCCACATACACCTCATACACCTGTGTACCATCTCTCAAATGATGTACCCTCCCCTGGGAGTTTAGCATTTGTGTGGTGTGGGGCGGCTTCAAGTGACATGACTACAACGACCAGGAGACCCTGTTTCTGAACTCAAACTAACAAGTCTTTCTGAACATGTCCAAATACACCTGTGTGCCATCTCTCAAATGATGTTCACTAACATGAGAGTGAGCAATATACATATCATGTTCTACTCGGAGATGTGTCTGTCTACCTAGCCTGCTCTTGTCCTGGTATCTCAAAATGAAACTATTGAGGACAGGAATGACACCTTACCAAATGTGTACATCAAGTATTCACAAGGCATTGACAGTGACAGTTAACACATTGACTCAACACTGCTCATATGATGGCTACAGCTACATATAACACAAAGTTATGTGTTCGCCTGTATCTCACACAACTAGGCATTGGAATGGTCAAATACATGTCTCCTCTCCATTGTGTTGGGTTAACTGTTTCTAAGATATTTTGTTCATTCCCTCATCTGAAGTGCAACTGATCATCACATCTAATGAGCTTCTTGAGTCTAATAGTTTCTGCAAGCATCACAGATGTCATGTCAACAACTTCAATATCATGATAACATAGCACAATCAGCACACCTACCACTTAAGAGTATCCAAGGTCTCTACATACAGTCACACAAAACCTTTGCATGTAGATTCCACACTTCAACTAATAACATAGTACTCTATTTCTCAACAGGTCGAGCTGGCACAGCACAATGGCAACAATAACACCTCCCACCCAACAACATGCCCCCCCAACCTGTGTACCTAGCACAGTTGTTACCATCTTGGGCCCCAATCCTGCATCCTGGGGTGCAAATGCACAATCCTGACACTGTGGATCTGGGACCCTGTTGGAGAGGGCACCCTGTGTCAAGGGCACAGAAGCTCATGGGGGTAGGGCCTGTGGGAGGGATTGTGGGATGGCAGAGTGAGGCCGCTGGGTCCATTCACAGCCAGGATACCATTAGCCAAGTCTTGGAGGTCTATCATGAGTCCCAAGGCATGATGGACCAGGTTCTGACCGAATTCTGGGAAATCAAGCAGCTGCAGAGGGACATGAACCAACATATGGAGGCCCATAACTCCAACATGATCACCCTAACATGGGTGCTGAGGGACATCCATACAACCCTGAGCAGTGATTTACCCCAACATCTACCCTTTTCTGTGGGCCAACTACATAACACCCAAGTACATCTGCAGCAGACATAGGAAGGGAGACCCTGCCAGAGGACCAACCACCCTCCGACATTCCTGCCTTTGCAGCAACTGAATGCCCCTCCATCTTCCAAAGCGGGAATGTCCATGTAAAAATCCTAGAGGTGTGGATGGCAAGCCACCCACCACTGCCAGCAAGAAACTTCATCCTTAATGTCCTCCATTGTGTGTCAAATATTCACTATGGGTACTGATCCTGAACCCCATTCCGTATCTGATGGAAGGAGTACTCTGGACTTCTGATGGTGTGGAATGGACTTCTGATGGTGTGGCATCTACTACTATGATTTCATTCACCATGACTGACTCCTTCACTTTTCATTTATGTTATTTTTTGCCACAAGTTTGATTTCACCCTTAGCACTGTACTAAATTCACAAGTCACAAATTCATTGTCTGCTTAAATTTGACATTTAGCAATGTAGATAGGAAAGATCATGTGAAGCATACAATGAAAAAACACACTGCTTGTAGAAGCAGGGATATGTTGCATGTACACAGTGTCCAGCTCAGTATTACAACCATTCCACACAAACAAATACATAAAAGTGACTTGTTAAAGAAGAAATTTAATTAGATTGTTCAGCTCATAGGCTGTCAATATATCTGAACAATAGCACATCGTACATGATTGAATCATACTGGGTAAATAATCAAATTTACAGGTACAGACCTCTAGACCATGGAAGGAAGGGATATATCACACATTGTCCGGTAGAATAGGCAAGCACGCTGGAACCACATCACCTACATCACAAAAGGAATACACCATAATTTAATGCAAGACTCAGACAGATGGCAGTATAACAGTTTCTGATCACAGAGTGATTACAATCCAGTGCTTCTGCATCTGGTGGTATGACACAAACAAATGTCAGTGATGTGTCACAGGCACTTTGCCCAATAGTGATGAAACACATCAACAGCTACATACAGTTCATACAAAAAGAGTTTAGCCAATGTGAAGGGAAACTAACATGAATGTGGCCTAGGACTTCACATTTTCTGACTAAATTGTGACACACATGCTGCATCAGGGCCACCACACGAGAAGGAACAAGTCCAATGGAGTCTTCCAAACTTCAATCCTATCACTGTGCAAGTTGTCTTGGCACAGGTCTTGTATACCCAAAGTTTGTGACCTACATTCCCAGGAACAGTCCATGCCTACTTTGTATGTCCAAACAGCATCGTATACCTGCCAATATCACAACTCGGAAATGTCCCAATGACGATGTCATGGTGAAGGTACCTGAAACAATGCAAAAACAAGCAGTATAGTTATGAAACCACACAATTCACATAATAAACATCTGGACAATGAAGTCCATGTTATAAATCTTACACAAAGCAACATCTCCCAAATGTTATTGTGTCAAAAGCTTACTCATCAGACATACTTTGCCAGTACTTACCAGAGCTTCAGCTTCAGAACTGTTAAAAAATACTCCTCACATCATCACACAAAGAGATCATTGTACAGTCAAAGGCATGACACCTCATGACATACTTACACTCATGAGAAGATGCTGTTGATGAGATCTTGTTGCAAGTCAGCTCCCTCCTCTTCACCACTATTATCTTCATTTGGCATTTCTGGATTCTCAACAATTGGCACTGCAGTCTCCCCTCCTCTGGGCTGTAAGGGATGTTCCTTCGCAGGGCAAAGTAATAGAGGATGTAGCACACCACGGTGATTTGACACACCTTCCCAGGTGAGTAGAGGAGGGCTCCCCCAGACAGTGAAGCCTGGCCTTCAGGAGCCCAAAAGCCCGCTCAACTGGCTGCTGTGTTCTTCCATGGGCTTCATTGAAGCCGACTTCTCCTAGTGTAATTGGATTCCTCAGCAGTGTTATTAACTAAAAAAAAGGTTGGTGTATGTTGAGTCTCCTGTTTTGTAATGAGACATAAGTAACACAACGAGTCACACACTTCCTAATTATAGCACCTAACATTACACACAAAAGTTCACAACAGATGTACCTTACCAGCAAGCCAGGCCCGCTGTGGTTGCAACTATGACATCAGCTGGGTATGGTTCTCTTCTGCATTACAAAGGAATCATGATCTGAACCTGGGAATCAGGCATGGATGTTTGAAATGTACAGATCTGACAAGCAGACAACTTGCACATTGATTGAATGGAAGTGTTGTCTGTTGTGATAGACTTGTTCACTGGCATGTGGTGGTACAAATGCAATATGGGTGTCATCAGTGGCTCCCACAACATGTCAAATTGCCTAAATCCTCACTTCTGGAGAACCATGTATAGCTGTCAATGTATTTCATCATTGCTCATAGCACATCTCTTAAAACACCACTGAACATGGGTTGTGACATATCAACAGACATAGCCACTGTATGTTGAAATGACCCTGTGGCCAGGAAGTGTAGTACTGCCATGAGTCTTACAATGTGTGGTATACATGTTGGATTAGTGCTTTGAGGCATGAGATCTGGCTCCAACTAATGACATAGATCTTGGATTGCTTGCCTATTCAGATGGAACTGCTTTACTATGTCACATTCTTCCATGCTCTGGAGGTCTGGAAATGGATGGTAGACTGAATGTTGTCATAGCCTCCCTGTCCCAGGGTACCTATTTGTGGAATTAAATGAATTAGAGCAATAATCACTGTGTCCAAACTAACATATCTGATAAGACCAAAGTTAATGTGATAAAAATGACTGACTGGAAATAGATTACACCTATTACACATCAAAACTGTCTACTATTCAGGGTCCAGCTATGATCCCCATGGTTGTCTAGACATGTGTCTACTACATATATGGGCACATAACACACCTATCTGCTCGTCTTGTGCCCCTTGATATTGTAGAGTATGTTCCAACTGCCAAAAATACTATCACCAGCAGGGGATTAGTACATTACGGTCCTATGGCATCTGAGACCAGCAACGCACTGCACTGATGACTGTGTAGGTAGGAGAATCTACATATCAAGGGAGCTTTACCTCTGTTGAGATGTTACTACACATTAATAGATGTTGTGACACATTAAAAAAGTAAACAAAACTGTAGTTTCAACAGCAAAAATGGCAGATGTGTGACCTCATTTGTTGGACTTTAGGAACCTCCTGCCGCCAGCAAAAGTCGACGCTCGGTGGGCGGTTCCAACTGCGGTAGACACAGCCATGGGATAACATTGTTGGCTGTGACGGTTGCGGGCCAATGGCTGTGCCTATCGATGGTGATGACCACGTATGTGGCATACATGTAGGTGGCAGTTTGGAAAATATCTTGCTTGCCTCCTGACGCTACTGCCATCAACAAGTCCACCACTTCAGCTGCTGTGTGCCTCCTCTGAGAGCAATCATGCCGGGCCAAGCAGGTAAAAGGGCCCCTGTCTTCTTTCCAGAGGAACTGGAGATACTTGTTGAAAAGAGACCTTGCCCATGTATGGTAGGCTCTATGGCTCACCTGAGAAACAGCTAATAATTTTGCATACCTATTTGACTATGTTCGAAACCATCTTTGCCTTCCTCACAAGCCAAAATGTGCCTTTCAGTTCCAGTGAGTCATTTGGATGCCTGTTGTCACAATCTGTGGTCCATACTATATAGGGTGTACAGGTTGTGGATTGTGGAGCCCTATACTCTGTGCATTTCAAATGCCAATTGTGTTGTGTGATGTGTGATGTGTGATAAACCCTAGATCCTCCTTGTGTTGCGTTCAAATATCTATGAAAGTAAACTTTACAGCCAAACAATGAATTGTCTGATGATCCGATGATGGTGAATAACAGAGTATATGTATTTGCATTACAACATGAGCTGTGTATGTATACTGTTTGAGTCAGTTGAGGATGTTTTAGCATAGTGTAAAGTCCCACAAATCATTCAGCCCAGATCAGGCCTTGGCAAACTGAGGTATGAGAACTTTGTAAAACTCACTGAGCCCTTTAGAGTGCTGCACAACCCTGAACTCACATATAGGAATAACACAGGATGAACTGTCATGCATGGAAGTGAAGGTAATATGCTGTTCAGGGAGGCTCTGTACGCTCATTCTGCAGACAGCAAGGCTGGTCAAAACCTTTTTCCCACCATAGGACATAGCGCAGGCTGGTGCACAGTAATTGTTGCTATACAACTGAGGTACTGGACCTACTCCCCGTAGACATTCTGATCCTTGGATGTGGCCAAAATGAGCCTTCTGAAGCAAGATTTGCCCTGCATGCTTTTACATTGACTACATTAGGAATAGGTACCGGGGTAACCACCTGGCCTGGTACTTATTTCCATTGACCATTATTGTTGATATGTGTCCTTGCCTAATTACAGGCTTCTTACTCCCACAGGTCTGTTGTCATCTTTCCAGAAGTCATGTTTGTACAGTACAGGCCTATTGCACAAGTGAAAAACCCACAGTGCAGCTAGTTGGTTGATGCAGGGGAGATCATGGCATGTGAATCACTAGCTTTGTTACATGCAACCAATCAGACAAACATGCCTTGGCATGTTGAATGCCATCTCTGTAAGACAGCCACATATGGTAAGAGGTATGTCCTGTGATAACAGTACATACCTCACAAATCCCTTCACAATTGGGCTGAGATTCCTTTATGTAGGCCACATTTCCACACCTCCACAGAGAAGAAGCTTTCAGTGACACCAATGCCAGCCCTTTCATTGTCACCTAAGTATTACAGTGTAGTCTGTACCATGGTAGCTGCCTGTTAGACCTGGCATCCTTGGCATAGTACTCTGTCTTTTTACCTCTGCTTGATGTATTTCTGACTGTTGCTGGATTTTGTTTTTGCTGGTTTTGGTACTCTGCGCAATTTACCACTGCTAATCAGTACTAAAGTGCAAGTGCTCCCTGTGTATATTGTGATTACGATTGGTTATTCCTGATTGACATATTTGATTTACTAGTAAGTCCCTAGTAAAGTACACTAGAGGTGCCCAGGGCCTGTAAATCAAATGCTACTAGTGGGCCTTCAGCACTGATTGTGCCACCCACATGAGTAGCCCTGTAAACATGTCTCAGACCTACAACTGCAGTCTCTGTGTGCGCAGTTTTGCACTGCCAAATTGACCTGGCAAGTGTACCCACTTGCCAGGCCCAAACCTTCCTTTTTACTACATGTAAGTCACCCCTAAGGCAGGCCCTAGGTAGCCCCATGGGCAGAGTGCAGTGTATTTAAAAGGTAGGACACGTAGTGGTGTGTTATAAATGTCCTGATAGTGGAATACTGACAAATTCTTTTTCATTATTGCAAGCCCTATCTCTTCCATAGGTTAACATGGGAGTTGCATTGAAATATCTTTTAAGTGTAGTTTCCAATTGGGAGTAGATAGAGATGTGGAGTTTGGGGTCTCTGAACTCACAATTTAAAAGTTCATCTTTTGGTAAAGTTTAGTTTTTTAGATTGTTTGCTTGATAACGGCATTTTCTTGCTTAACCAATCTGTTCCTCTGCTTCACTGTGCCATCTACATCTGGGTCAGACTGACAGTTGGACTGTTTGTGAATTCACTCTAAACAGTAACAAAAAGGGATCTGAGGTGTGTCCTGCAAATTTTGATGAGTCTTCCTAGGCTAGAGTGGGAGGGGGTAGCTGTCACCTGCACTTGAAAGGACTGTGACTGTCCCCTCACAATACAGTCTCCAACCACCTAGAGTGTGTCTGGGGCAGGACAAGGAAGAGGCAGGGTCTTGCGCACCATAAAGACTTTCCTTTGAAATTTGCCTACTTCAAAGGCAGAAATGAGTATAAGTAGTGGATCCAAAACCTCTGAGTTTTAGAACACTTCTGATCAGGAGTAACCTTACTTCGTACTTGTATAGCGCACTACTCACCCGTTAGGGTCTCAAGGCGCTGTACGCATACCGCTGTGGAACCCCTCCTGGCTTTTCCCTGTGAGGTGCCCACTCCTGGGCAACTTCCAAGGTGAAGCCAGGCATCCCAGCGCTGTTGGGGCCGTTGTGGAGATTAAGCAAGCTATTGCCCAGAGTTACAGAGTGGGACCCATGAATTAGATTAGGCACCGATGCGAGAATTATCAGGTCCGAGGAAATTGAGCCCAAGACCCGCCGAGGCGGGAATTGAACCCTGGTCCTGGGCCAGATTTCTGCATCAGGGTCTGCCGCTCTAACCATTGAGCCACACTTCTCCACCCATTGAGCCACACTTCTCCACCTTCCCCCTAGGAGAAGAGCTGAAGAGCTATGAGGAGGAATACTGCCCCTTTGCTGTGTTTGCTTTGCTGGGTTGGCCTGCAGTTGCTGCTTCTGCCTTAAAAAACTGGACTTTGCTGTGTACCCTGCTTGTGAAGATTCTGGAAGGGCTTGGACTGAACTTGCCTCCTCTTCAGAAGTCTCAGGGACAACAAAGACATCACCTGCCAACCCCATGGGCTCTCTTGCTGAGATCCCTGACATGCCAAGTGGTGCCACATCCAGTCCCCGGGCCCCTGGAAGGAAAAGCTGGCAGAACGTGAGTGGAAATCCATGCACCATAGCTGAACTGCAGAAATATCAATGCAGTGCCTGTACCACAGCTCAAAAATCAATGCAGCACTGGGGTAACTGAAGCACTGCCAGCTCAGGGTAGATTCATCGCTACTGTGTGTCCAGATTTTCCATGAATCGTTCCTGGACATCAAAATCACCATCATCATTGCACGGACCCAAGGCTGCTTATACGGAAACCGATGCATCCCTTTCCTGAGAGGAAAGAATTGATGCATCGCTTTCCCAGTGGAGAAAGAATCGACGCGCGGCCTCACTTGTGAGTAAGCAATCAACGCATCGCTTGCAGTTCCGATGCATGCTGGCCCGTGACACTTTATTTTTAACGCATTCCAGGTACTTTGTGCAAAAACAGCACATCCATTGATTCTTCTGGACTAAGACTCTTTTTTTACTTTCAAATTTGATATCTTTACTTATGTATGTTGGATTTTTGTCATTTAGGTCTTGTTTGATTTAGATAAATATTACCTATTTTTCTAAACTGGTGTGGAGTCTTTTTGTGGTGTTTTCACTGTGGTACTGTATGTGTTGGTGCAACTAGTTTACAAATTGACTCTGAGATAAGCCTGACTGCTTGTGCCAAGCTACCAAAGGGGTGAGCAGGGGTCATCTGAGCTGTGTATCTTGCTTACCCTGACTAGATAGAGGGTACCTACTTGGACTGGGTGTAAACTGACTGACAACTAGAGACCCCATTTCTAACACTGCCTGAATGAACCGTATGCAGCTAGTCAATGTGCCTGGATGTAAAGGTGTCTGTACAATCATGCACATGTAGTTTACACTTCAGAAGGTCACAATGGTGTGTTGTATTACTAGTGGCTCACATCACAGTGCATGCTGCTTGGTCATGGGATACAATGTGTCAGTGGGCTTACTTAGTGTAGGTCACGACCAGGTTTGTGGATAGTCAGCAGATGACTCCAAAAGTATGTATTTATCTCCCTGTTCTTATCACCATGTGTGCTTTACACATGTTGTGTGTTGACAATTACAAAATGCGTGCGCTAGGTGTTTCAAAAATGTGTGTTTCCCTAAAACAGTGCAATTGTGACCTCTTCATTTGTCTATTGTTTCCATACAGGTCAGCTTGGAGAGCCATCGCCTGGATGGTGTGGTCCCTGGGGTTCTATCCCCGGCGAAGCATCCTCTGTCGAAAAAGGAGAGAGGGCCTGAGATGCGGGGTCCAAAAGATCACAGAGGTCCAGCTGGGGCTATCTTCCCAATGTGGGCAGGGCCCACGCCAGACCCTGACCCCCCTGATGGCCTGCATACTGGCATGGCCTACCCCAAGCTTGATGGGTGTTTGATGGAAGCACAGCAGCTACAAGGGGGTGTTACATTGCCAGGTTGAGGTGTTAGAGGCAGTCATCTTCTCATGAATATTGGATATGGCTAATGTGGGATACACAAGATGAGGTATTGTTTGTGTAGGTATGGTAGTTGGTGCATGGTGATGTGTCTTGGCTCTTATTCTAGTGACCAAGAAACAACAGAATACAGTCCACTACCAATCTACTCTCTGGTGTAGACACATGACTGAGTGCAGTGGTCAATCATCTCATGTGGTTTCATGGTGTGGGTATCATTTGTACCCAGCAGTCCACTCGTCTTCCGTGAGTCAGCCCCAACATCGAACAAAATGTGGTAATAGATTGCTGTACTCAGCCATGTGTCTGCTCAAGAGACTATATTGACATCCATACCCAACAGGCCACTTTTCTTCAGTGTGTAAAGAGTGATGGTGCCTCATTATTGTCTCTCATATGGTGGTGGCCATCATACATGATACCTACCAGACATTGTCCTTTGTGCGCAGTCACTGAGCAGGACTTTCCACAGGTAAGTAGGGAATCTAAAGTTAAATGATTTGGGTAACGTCACTGTTGGCATCAGTATTTGTGCCTACATATTAGCATGTGTATCTTGCACTTTTGTAATATCACTTCCACTACTGTTTCATCCATGATCTACCTGCCTTTATGGGATGATATCTGATTCCATCACATGTGTGCATTCCAAAATCTCTTGGAAAATAGTTTCATATGATGGGTATACAGTTCATGTGGTACAACAGACAGGAGTGTGTCAACACTGTTTGTTAGGTCACACATACTCTAACTCAGTGGTTCCCAGCCTTTTGATGTCTGTGTACCTCACTTTATCATTACTGGAAACCAGGGACCCCCACTGAATCATTATTGGAAACCGGGGACCCCCACTGTGTCATCATAAAAAAGTCAGGGACCCAGGCCTAAACACTGTTCATGATTTGAACTGCAAAAAAATCACAAAAAATACAGAAACAAGCATTCCATCAAACACATACACAAATTATAACACATTTTATTTAATGTGTAAACAAATAAATAAAAAAAAAAATTAATAGGAAGGTTTGAAATTTTCAAAATTCTACTGAAGCCACACATCGTCCATACTATATTCTGTTTGATGCACCAGCACTGCTCCCATAAATCAATCTGAGGATACTAATTTAATGTTTAGCCTCCAATTCAAAATTCCTTGACATTTACAGTGTGTTTTAAAAAATTGAATTTTACACTTTACCACTTTATTTATATACATGTTATTAATCTGTTAACGTTAGTTAATTTTCTAAGCAGTCATGGACTCCCTGAAGAGGCTTCATGGACCACCAGGGGTCCCCAGACTGGAGGATGGGAACAACTGCCGTAACCTGTTACTCCATGTCATTTATCAATTGCAGAAGCAATGATGAACATGACAGGTAGACCTACAGTATTTACTCACAATGTGCATTTCCATTCCCTTCTGAATTTGGAGATTCTGTGAGCCGCAGCAACATTCAAGGACTATTGTCTTTTAGTGATGCAATATTAGAAGGATAATCTCTGCAGTACCAATTGAAACAGGTGATTTCCCTAGGCCTAGTTGAATCATTGTGCTGTGAATATTTGTTCACAAATCTCATAGACATTTTGACCAGATTGTTCCCAGTGTACTTTTCTGCACAAGATGTGATTTCTAGCAAAACAACATTAGTACCGCTTCCATTACACTATTTTGACAATCTACATATTGTGAAATTCCCATTAGGGACTTGGGTGTTTCCATTTCACCTTCTTCGGGCTGCTGTACTTCTGACTGCAACATCGCTGGATTATTTGCTCATCATTTCATCATGATGTGGTATTGTGCATATTAACATTTGCTGATTGCATTACCTTGTATGGAACCTGTGATAATGTCCTTGGCATTGCCATTATATTTGATGCCAACTGTTTAGTGAGGGGTGCTACAAGAGCGAAACCATTCAAGGTGACAAGTTCTCCTACTTGATCCCTGGGTATTGTGCTTGGACAACTTCACTTATGCAACTGAAGCTGTCTGTGATTCTAATTTTCCTGCGTGCAAATGCTTACAGTTTATGTAGCATGCATGCATGTGGTGTTGCAAATGTTGGAGGCACTTTGGAGGAGCTTGTGGCTGGGGGCTACTGTACTTTATGGTAACGGTTTGTAATCAAAGCTGTTGTTCAAGTGTGTTCCAGCACATGGATTGACCCTATTTGTCTTTGTTATTTCACCATCAGCACGGGCAATTGGAGGAAAAAGGACCAGGATTAGTGGAGAAGCAGCTGCCCATGGTACCTCTGGTTATGAGACATCAGACACAGAGGGACCCAGTAGCCCAGAGGATGAGGGGAATGCTATGGAGGAGACCTGCTCCACATTATCTTCTTCTTAGTCGACCTCCAGTAGACACTTCCTAGTCCCTCCATCTACTCCATCCTTGTCTGCCACCCCCAGTTACATCTCCCTCCCTGTTGATCCTCACCCAGTTGGCTGGGCCTGCTCCCCCAAGAGGGTAGCTGTCTCCTTTGCACCAGGCACCAAGCACCTCAACCCCTGCCTCTGTTACCCCTGCTGCCCTGAGTGAGGAGGCTATTGACCGCCTGATGAAAATCTCACAGTCAGACTGCCATCCTGAATGCCATCCAGGTGCAGGGCACCCATTTCCAACAAAAAGTTGCGTACCTGGAAGGCATTTTCAGTGCTATGTGTGCCCTACAGAGATCTTTTCAGGAAGTGGCCTCCTCCCTCACGACAGCCTTCCACCCCCCCAAAATCCTCCCCCCACCTTCCTCTTCCCAATCTAATTTCCCTATTCCCATGCCTGTCAAAAGAACACTCACACATACGTACGTATACACCTCAACAACCACAAGCAGCACATATAAACACAAACACCACAAGACACACAAGCACTCAACAGTCTCTCACCCCACTCACAACCACCTCCACATCCACCCTACCCCCAGACACCAGCCACTCACAGGCACAAAAAACAGACTCACCATACCCCCAGAAACCACCCAACACCCACAGACAAAGCCACCAAATCCACCATACCCCCAGACACCACCCCAACACCCACAGCCACTACATCCACCATACCTCCAGACACCACTCCCACCCACACAGACACATATACCACTCCCACCATACCCATCACATCCGTTACAGCCCACCAAGAGACACAAACACCCACACTCACACACGTAACAGACACCAACTAAACGCACATACTCCAGACACACACACACACACAGCAGCACCAACAACACTCAAAGCCACACCTGACACAAGCACTTCCTCAACCTCCCAACCCCTACTCCCTCCTGTACACCCTCCCCATTTTCCCAAAGAAAGTTTTATGTTTGCCCTTGCCCTTAACCCTGTGGATCGCCCCCCCAAAGCAAAAAGGTCCCCGACCACACCCCAACCCATCCCTTCCATGTCTAAGTCCTCCCCTATGACACCTGTACCCCTTTTCCCCGCCATACCCCACTTAAACCCAAGAAGAAGCCAACCCCTCCTAAAGTGAAGCTTATCCCCCAAATACCAAACCCACCCATCCAAACCCTAATCCCAGCCCACCAAAGGGTGATCATTGAGTTGACTGGAATGCCCACTAAATGTCCCTTCCTATGGAAGTTTCTGTGACAGTGATCTGAGAGGCAAGCTATGGGTCACAGCAGTGTGCTCAGCACACCTTTTACGAAGGTCTGGCCAATGGCCTCTTCTCCGTTTTTGGAGGCCTGTACATAAAGTTCAGTTGTTTGCTTTGCTATACATTGGTCCTGACATTTTTTCTACCTTTTTGATGTTCATGAATAACTTATGAGGTATGACTACAGTTCTGTTTGTTTCACCCTGATTGAGGATACATTTGCTGAGGTTGGTAGTATCTGACTTTGGAACCAGTGCTAGAGTCACACAAGACAAGGTAAAATGTTCTGTGGATGGTTGTGTGGAATGTGATTCAATTGGGGTGGCACTGCATCAAGTGTTCTTTCACATGATAAGTATTTCTTACTGGCTTGGCCACTGTCAATATCTATTGGGTTGCATTTCTCCCTGTGATGCAGATTGGACATTCGTTCAAGCTAGAGGTTTGTTTGCCCACACATGAAGGGTATTCAATTGTGACACCTTCCTATACAATTGAATGGGCATGTGTCCATTATGATGTGTGTACCTTACACCTACTTTATTTAAATGTGTGATCCATGCTGTTCCTGGTGTATTTACTTTCTAGACTTACACATTTGCCACAGTGCATGGCACTTGGTTATGCTATTGGTTGTCCCTGATATTCATTAGGCCACAGTTCTTCTGCAAATAGTGTTTTTTAAGGCATGTACAAACTGAAATGTGTCCCGGAGTAGCAGCCTTCCTGGGGTCCCCCTGATGCCGCCATTCTGCAGGGATAGTTTACACTGTGTGCTTACGATGCTTTTCACATACATTATTCTGCATCCCATTGACCTTACATTCTCTTGCAATGTGGGTGATATGTGTTGCTCCATTGCAAGGATTTTGCAGGGATTGTGTGCTTGGGTTCAATGACACATCCATACAGATATATGTTTTCTGTCACAACAGGCCATGGCATGTGTAGAATGTGAGGGTGTCACTTCAATTTGCAGGTGTGATATTGATACAGATTTGCTGTTGTGTGACACAATGTTATGAACACATCACTATCCATGAAACTGAGATGTGCACACATATCATGTTAAGTTGAATGTGGTGGTGAAGTGTCAGTGATCTGGCCAAAAGGGGCACCATGGGGCTGTGTTGGGACATACGTTGTGTACAACTCCGTACCAGAGGCACATGACATATGTTTGGGACACGGAGCACAGCACACATACCAGGTCAATGACAGCCCGTCGAGTTGCTGTGGAGTTGGATGGAAAAGGGTAGGTGTTTAACTTACCGTTGGCTGCATCCATGAACACTGGTTGCGTCCATGATGACGTTGATTTTGTGCACCATCGAGCAGCACAAGCAGTGGCAGGACATGAAGGATGATGTGTGAGGCTGCCTACAGTTGTGTTTCTGCCTTATATCCTTCTGTTTTCATCAGCTCAGATCTGGTGGGTGGACCTCCATGGTCACATCATTGGGAAGCAACATCGTGATTGGGACGGCAGTTGGACTGGCGGTCTGCCCTCTGATAGATGCATTAGCCTATCTAGTCAACACTGCAGTCTAGATTTGCTGGCAGTGAGGGTGGGACTGTAGCGGTCTTTCATCTATTTAACAGTATGTATTGTAATACAGAGGTCAGACCGCCAACACTGTGGCTCTCAGACCACTGCCATGGTGATCACTGACCTCCAAACTCCTAATCAGGTCGTAAATAATGATTAATTATTAACTAATTCATAACTTTTCATTCTTAATTATTTATTAAGTATTTAATTTATTATCAATCATGTAAATTGTGGTATACTTATTTATTTTAGTATTATTTTAGGTGTGGGCTACTAGGTTTGTAGGGGTATAGAGTTATGTAATAATTAAATTGCAATTATTTTAAATTGATAATTAATAATTTAGTTAATAGTTAATATATAAAGTGGGTAATTGTATATATATATATAAATATATATGTGTATATATATGTATATACTTATATATATATATATATATATATATATATATATATATTATATATATATCTATAATAATGCTAATTAATAATGTTTGTATTAAGAAATTAGAAAAAAGCGATTTTTTGGCTCTTGTAGCCGCAATAAAGCTTCTTTGAATTGAATTGAATTAAGAAATTAATATATTTGTCCAAATTGTTAGGGCTATTCAAATATAAAATGTGTTTGAAGAGATGTACTATTCCTACTGTTGCTTAGACTGGAATGGGAATAGTAAATGTAACCCCTCCAATGTCCAAGACTGGAGTAGCAATAGTAAATCTTACCCCTTTGAAGTCTGACACTTTCCCTACTGTTGTGCTGGATGGAGTGGGGATTGTAAATGTAACTTCTCTGAAGTCCAATAGTAAAGTTAGCCCCTCCGAAGTGCAACACTTTCTGTACTATTGTGTTGGTTAGAGTGGAAATAGTTAATGTAACCCCTCCCAAGTCCAACACCTTGCCTACTGTTGAACTGTTGTGAATGGGAATAGTAAATGTAACCCCTTTGAAGTCCTACTCTTTCTCTTCTGTTGCATAAACTGGAGTGGGAATAGTATATTTAATATTCCCAGACTCCAATACTGTTACCATTACTGGTTACATATATTTTTTATTATTTGTTTATTTTCTCAATGTTATCTTCTGTATTTTTTGTTTTTATAATACTTTTTGTAATTGTGTTTTTCAGTTTTTTAAATTGTTTGTTTTATTTATTTATTTGGTACTTTATTTAATATTGTATGTTTTATATTGCATTTAATATATATTTATATATATATATGTATATATATATATATATATATATATATATAGTATTAAGTATAATTAGAACATTGGAACGTTACCAGCTCCATTGAAAACAATGGAGTGCTGCGGGCTTTTACTGGCCGGTAAAAGCCCGCAGCGCCAATATTCCAATGTTCGCTTTGTGCACAGCAACAGCTGTGAACAAAGCCTCACTGAGCCCAAGGGGATTTTAATCCCCTCGGGCTCCATGAGGAACTTGTTTTATTTAATAGAACATTCTGCCCTGAGTGGCAGAATGTTCTAAAGGCCTTAGAACCTGCTGTAGCGGGCTCTACCGGCTATTAAAGGCCCTCCCCCTTGTTGAAGGCCCTATTTAACGCAGGAGCAGGCCTTTAATAGCCGGTAGAGCCCGCTACAGCGGGTTCTAAGGCTATATTGTTATCTAAATTTTTATTGTTAATGTTGCATATATTTTATTTAAAATATATGTATGTAAATATATGTTACTTTATGTATTTTTATGTTTTATGTTGCATTTAAAAAATACATGTGCATAATATTAAGTGTAATTGTTATTATTTTTATTTTTTAAAGTTAATATGGCATACATTTTATTTAATATATATATATATGTAAATACATATATATATGTATATATATATATGTATATATATATATATATAGCTAGGTATCTATATATATGCATATATATCGCAAATCGCCTTTCCAAATGTGCTGAAGAAAGGAAAGCTGACACTCCAAACTATGTCAATCAAAAACTGTTTATTTCAAATTGGCTGACGCGTTTCAACCATTGAGGTCTTCCTCATAGCCAGAAGTCATTACTAATGCCCCGCTACCCTTAGAAACTATATTCTATGGTTTCATAGACATAGAAGAAAAACTGCCCCGCTTTCCACATAGAAGGTCAAACATGTTCATTTTTCAATTATGCAGTATTAAACCAAATCATCACCCACAATTTCAAAATAACTTAAAATAAATTATTCAAATATTAGTTTAAATTAAACTTTGTCCAGTGGAAACAGAATAGTAAGTCAAAATACCACCCACAGTTTTACCATTGAAAAATTTAAATGGAATTTGTTTAACTCACACCATACTAAAATGGAATATAGTAAACTAAATATATTAGCATAATCGTCACTCTATATACTCATCATCTCCAATTTAGTACATCCACGAGTGGAAATAATATTTGCATTCCTACATTCATATAAACCCATTTGCCCAGTGGCATTTTTTCTTTTTTCTGCCCTTGCATATTATGCACATCAAATATCAAATCTTGAAGCGGGAAACAGATACAGTCTTCCTCATAGTTGGAAATCAAAATGATGGGAACATAATAGTACAAAATAACCTCTTAACAAAACAAAGAGCAAAAGGACCCACATTCTGTGGTACCTAAACAAATAGCCACCATCCTTAAATTCACATCATCAAAACTCAAATTCCAATTTGAATTTAAAAACAATCAAGATATATTTTCACAGTAATTAATTCAAATTACAATCCAATTTGTAATTTGGATTGTAATTTGAATTAATTACTGTGCAAATAATATGTAACAACATGAAACTCAGAGAAAAAACATATATAATAATAAATGTTTATTGTGAATAATATTTAAATTAATCATGAGGTATGTATCTTGATTGTTTGAGAATATTGGTTACAAATAATATTGTGCTACAAAGTGCATAATGATTACACTTGTATATACTTTCGCCCACTTGGGCTTGATTGGGACAGTATTATAAATGAGATTCAATTAATTACTGTGGAAATAACGATTATCTAATGACATGAAACTCAGAGAATTGATATATAGTTATGGATAATGTTTATTGTGAATATAGCCTTAGAACCCGCCGTAGCGGGCTCTACCGGCTATTAAAGGCCCGGGCTCCGTGAGGCTTTGTTCACAGCTCTTGCTGTGAACAAAGAGAACATTGGAATGTTGGCGCTGCGGGCTTTTACCGGCCAGTAAAAGCCCGGAGCACTCTATTGGTTTCAATGGAGCTGCCAACGTTCCAATGTTCTAATAATATTTAAAGTAATCATGAAGCATATATCTCGATTGCTTGAAAACATTCGTTAAAGATAAGATTGTGCTATAAAATGTATAACAATTAGACAGCTTTAAAATGGCTGCCATCGTCTGTGAATTAGATGTGGATTTACATTGAGATGTCCTTTGTTTATATCTAATATTATTTAAATATGTGTGTTGCATTCCCACTCCATCCGTGAACAAGGCTGCAGGGGAAATCCTTTCCTTAATAAATAAAATTACAGCATTATGAAGGTGTGCTGGCACTTTCTTGCATTTGAGGAAATAAATTTATGTCGTTGGAGTTTCCGGAACACGGCTGGGACTGCTTTCTGTGTGCGTGTATATATATATATATATATATAGAGAGAGAGAGAGAGAGAGAGAGAGAGAGAGAGTTACTACTATAAACTATGTTTGTATTTTAAAAAAATACCATCATACGTATAAGGAAACAATATTTTAGTAAACAATACTTTAACACAACAGTTGTGTCAAACAAGATTGTTTACCTCAATATTGTGTCAGTGATCCCGAAGAAGAATTGAGTTGAGCAAAGTACAAAGGTTATATTACTGGTCGCCAGGGTCAGGCACTGAGATAGAAAGATTTGTCTGTGTGTGTGTTGACTGTTTCAATGATGATAAATCCCAGTCACGCGTAGACCACCACTATTTCCAGTTCCTGGACAAAATTCTCCATGGATTACAGTTTCTATAGCTATCTTGGACCCCATTCAAGGTGATTCCTAGTACTAATTGATGCCTTCCTGAAGTGGCCTAAGGTAAATGTTGTTTCCAAGTCAGATGCATCCACTGAGGTCAAATTATGGGTGAAGTATTTCAGACAGAAGGTCTTCCCAAACGTTTGATGAGTGATAATTGTTCACAATTTAGTTCCGAGGAAGTTGACATTTTGTATCTAGGAATGATGTTAGGCACAACGTCACTGCTGTATATCACCTGAGGAGCAATGGAGGTGTTGAGGGCTTTAACAGGGTAATAATGGGAAATGTGTGTATTGCCATAAAGACGGAGAAAGACTGGGAATATGAAGTGGTTAAAATGTTTTGGGTTTATCGCACCACACCCATTGTCACTTGGGTTTAGTCTGTTCAAGATCTTGAGGTGCAGAGAACCCTATAATAAAGATAATACATGCTAGATTAACTTAGAGAGATAGAGGAATTGGTCTCCCGCTATAGTCATAATTAATAATCTTTGCGCCCAACATGTACATAAAAGGTATTATGATCGTGAACATGGAATCAGTGATGCAAATTAAGAAGTAGGATATTGTTTAAAAAATAAAATTACTCCAGAGTAATTCTGTGTGGAAGGAATTTTGACCAATTCAGCTAGCCTGAATGATGGGAAAGTCTGGCATCTCAGTAAATTATTTAGGTTTAAATTTAAACCAGTCTCATTAGGCACCTTCTTGGGAGTGGTACCAGAAGGGAGTATTCAAGGTAAGATTGTGAGTGATAGTGAGTTGTTCAGTCACAGGGTCGATCTTCACTCCATAAGCAGTGTGAGCTGTAGTGAAGGGTCTACGTTCTCACTACGCAGAGCTGGTGAGGGTAGCAGGGGTAAATGTGAATGGGGCCTTAGGAGAGTGTGTGAAGCACAACAGTATTGACTGCAGAAGGGTTTCAAGGTTTGGTGTTGTCCGTCTAGAAGTATGTAGTCGACTGGCTTGGTTACTTTCTCTGGGTTTAGTAATGGATTTATATCTTATATCATTGTTTAATGTCATACAGAACTTCGTTTCGGGTGCAACATTTTGTTACTTATGTATTACCTGCACTTTTGTTCATTCTGGTCTCATTTGTGTTGAATTGTATTTATTTTAGGAAAAGGAACAAAGTGTACAGTTCTAATGCAGTGTTTTGCTTTGTTGGAAATATTAGTGGAGAAGAACCGTAGTTTTCAAATGCCATGTTTTGTGGTTGTTCTGTTATGATGCAAGCCCAGCTGACTCCTGAAATGTGAGTGGCATGCTCCAGTGGCCAGCAACTCGAGAGCAGAAGGCAAATAGGCAGCTGCTTCCGGGGTTTTCTCTTGTAAGAAACGACTTCTTCCAACAAATCTATGGTGTACTCGGCGTTGCAATACTTTAAGCAGACTCATAGAAAGGGGGTGAACACAAAATCCTCAGAATCTCAGGAGTGCCTACAAATAGTGTGAATGGTTTTTTGTCCTTTTCTATGGTTTGACTATTACATCTCACATATGTTCCCTCTGCAGCCAGCAGTGTTAACAGAGGTGGTAAACTGATCCGGCTGACGTGATCTATTATCAGCATACTACTGAAAATGACAGCCTCAGCGCAGGTTCATGAGTGATCTAGAATAAAATAAAGAATGAATAGAAAAGAGGTAAGAATAATCGCCACCAAAACGCGCATGGTGCAAGGTCAGCGAACTGAGGTCTCAACCACTTATAAATCTCTGTTTTTACCCTTCATTCAAAGACCTAAACCATCACACAGCCTGTCTGAGACCAGGGCCACTAATTTGAAATGTATGCACCGAAAACCATATGAGCCACTGTTGTTAATGCAGCAGCAGGTCAATCAAGGTATGCATGTACTGTAAATCAGAAGCATATAACGGATTGTTCAGTACACATAAATACAAATCATTGGCAGGAACCAAGTAGTGGAGACCTTCAACCCTGACTTGAAGATAAACTGTCACATTTCAAGATTTGTTTTAACTGGGGTGGCCCTAAAATGGTCAATCACTAGTCCAATGGAAATGATTCAGCAAAAGGGTGACAATAGCATTGGGCCTGATTACAACTTTGGCGGAGGGGGTTAATCCGTCCCAAATGTGACGGATATCCCGCCTGCTGTATTACGAGTTCCATAGGATATACTGGACTCGTAATATGACGGGCGGGATATCTGTCACATGTGGGACGGATTAACCCCCTCCACCAAAGTTGTAATCAGGCCCATTATCTATAAATTGCACAGGTGAGTTTATTGCATTACCATTTCTGAAGCTTGAAAAATCCTGGATGAAAAGTGATGAGCCACTTCTACCACGTGCCACTTCTACCAAGAGAACATACAGAAGATAACTGCCTATAGCCAGGATAGGATACCTGTCTACAACTTGTCTAACTATAATCTTTCAGAAATGGAATATGAGGTACTAAATAAGGGACTTTCTTTTGTTCCCACCAAACTACAAGATCCTGTTGATACCAAAACGGAAGTTTTGCAGTTCTTACGTAAAGTGAGACTACAGGCATTTTTTCTGGATAAATCTGATGACAGTCCTTGTAATGAGGACAATGTTAGTGGTTTACATCCAAAATCTACATTTTTCCCTGACACTACCAGTTTGCCACGTGAAATTCAGTTCTTTGAAGATGTGGTTTACGAGAAATTGACGTATTGAATAATGCTAAAATTTCCTTTAAAACAAACTGTACTAAGGAAGAAAAGTATGCAATTTTTTCCCTGTCACAGAATGACAGTATTATCATTAAGCCAGCAGACAAAGGTGGGGGCATTGTCATATTGGACAAGGATAAATACAATATGGAAGTACGGTGCCAATTAGGCAATATAGAACATTACCGCCTGATTCCTGAATACCCTATACCTAGACTGAAAACTTTGATTACAGCAATCACAGGTGAAGCATTAAGAGAAGGATGGATATGTAAAGGAGAGTACGACGTTTTAAATCAAAGTCAGTCACAAACTCCTCTTCTTTATATTCTCCCTAAGATCCATAAAGACATTAATAATCCTCCAGGAAGACCGATAATTGCGGCCTGTGGCTCTATTTTAGAGCCTCTGGCACAATATGTAGACTTCTTTCTAAAACCACTAATATATAACACCAAAGCATATGTACGGGATTCCACCCATATGATTAACAAACTTGAAGGTAGTCCATTTGATGAAAGAACACAACTACTAGTAACCTTAGATATAGAAGCATTATACACAAACATCCCACAAAATGAGGCATTAGAAATATTGAAGCTTTTCCTAGATGATAGAACTGGCCGTCATACTGCACCTACTTCTTTCATCATAAGCTTGGCCACGCTGTGTTTAAAAAATAATGTTTTCACCTTTGATAATGATATGTACTTACAAGTCAAAGGCGTAGCAATGGGGTGTAATTTTGCTCCCGAAATTGCAAACTTAGTGATGGCCTACTTCAAAGACAAATGGATTTATGATATAAACAACCCCATCCAAAAACACATTAAAATGTGGCTATGCTATATTGATGATATTTTTATGATCTGGGAAGGTAATTTGCAAGCACTTTCTACCTTCCATCATTGGATTAATCATTTGACACCTTACTTGAACTTCACGTTGGCATCTGATTGCAAACGCATTAACTTTCTAGATTTATGGATCCAATCAACTGATAGCTGTATTTCTGGTAGTCCGTATAAAAAACCTACTGACAGAAATACTCTATTGCATTTTTCAAGCAATCATTCCCGTACCCTTAAGGAGAACTTGCCTTATGGGCAATTCCTACGCATTCGCAGGAATTGTTCCAATAAAAAAGATTATTTTGAAAATTCAGAGGCATTGATATCAAGGTTGTTAGATAGAAGGTATCCGAAGAAAATTGTTAAAGGGGCTTTCAAGCGGGCGTGGTACACCCCGAGAACATCTGTTAACCCCTAAGCAAAAAAACAAGGAGTGTCCTCTAACTTGTGTACTTACATACAATCCTAAGACCAATCGAGTTAGAGCTATTATTGAAAGGAACTGGAAATTACTTCACCCAGTAGGGTTAAAAAAAACCTTGTTTGAATTTAAAAGAGGTCGTAATATTTATGATGCTTTAGTACATGCCCCTTTTACTTCAAACACAAAGAAAAGATTGGATTTGAGAAGTATGCTACACCACCAATCATTGGCCATTTTCAATGCAATAATTGTCTGGCTTGTAAATATACAGAGAAGAGCAAGGATATAGAAGTGAATGGCAAAATTCATCACCAACTTCGATTCTCAAACTGTAATACACAAAACGTGATCTACTGTATTACCTGTCCCTGCTCTCTGACTTATATAGGCCAGACTACACAGCCAGTTAAAACCCGTATCCTACAACACATGTCTAGGATCAGGTGTGCAGTGCATGGTGCCCCACTGGTTGACCACTACATTGAAAATAATCATAGACCTGAAAATATCAGATGGTCTATAATTTATGTGGTGGAAAAAACAAAAACAGGAAGAGAGATTGCTTCCATTCTGGATAGAATGGAAGCTCGTTTGATTGAAAGATCTGGGACTGCTAATAAGGAGTTAAATGATCTCACAGAAATGTGGTCCCTAATTAAGGCGTAAATATACTTATTTTTAGGATGGAAGTTTTTCTCTGCTGAAGTACAGAAATGCTATTCATATTTTTGTCTCACTGTCTTGTTACGCGGAGGTAGCATTTTTACCGATTAGTTCTTTGCTGTGCCATCTGAGTTATGCATTATACATTCAAAGATGGCCGCCCTGCCTACCGTGTGTTCTTTCAACATATTCAAAACTGGCAGTCCGTTTTCTATGCCAAGTGCCAGTGTGCGCTGCCAAAGCGCTCTCCTTGCTAGCGCCGTTCGGATTTTTTTGAAAAGGTTTACTGCGCTCGCTGCAGGTTCATTACTGAATGCCGGTTATGCGCGGATTGATTCTGCTTCATTAAATCAGATTAGGTAAGAGTAGCGCAGCTCCGTTACCTATATGGGAGCATATTTTTAATCTACATAAAGATAATTGTTGTTACTATGTTCCCTTTCTAGATTGGTTGCAATCTTTACGTTGCATTTATCTTTGAGCACCACATTTATTAATAAGAAACCAACATGGTTAGTTTCTCTGGTTACGCGCACTGGCACCTCCTAATTGTTACTTTTTGCATATATCACTTTTGGTGAGCTTCTTATGTCCTGGCTTTATCTATCAGATTTTACAACTATGTAAATATGTAAAATAGGCAATCCTTGAGGTGGGATTGTAACATAGATGGATTCTAACAGTCTTGTTATTCTATGGGGTTTTGTTTTGGTGTAGCTAAGCAATTTCTTCATTTTACTTAAACTTTGTACATTGGTGTTTTTTTAGGGTGAACAGGGGTGGCTTTACACCCCTGGTGGTTTGTGTTGACAAAGTTAGCACTATCACTGTAGTGATAATGTGATATATTGTATATACAGGCACTGTTCTTGATGTCCTGAGGAGGCCATATTTATAAAGGCCGAAACGCGTCGACTACAACAGTTGAGGAATGCCTGTTTGAATTTCCGAAAAATTGGATGTTAATAACATTGGATCGTATCGGATATTTTTACCAGCGATAGACTGTTAGCTGACAGACGATACTCCTTTTCCAATACTTGCATTACCTCAATACAATACTGCTCGCCACTGAATGGCTAAGCAGCTTATTGGCTAATATATAACGGTGCTTTCAGGAACTATTGGCTCATATGTTTTTTTCATGGCTTTGTTATGTATAGCACTTCAATATTGTTTTTTGTCTTTTTAGCTGTGTGTTTTCTATACTTCATTTGATGACTATACTGTTTGTTAGGAGTCACACAAATGTAAGAGTGTGACCTGTAGACACTAAGCATTCTTCAAATTATCTGATTCAATTTGAATAAAGAAATAATTTTCCAGTGAACAATTTAGGTCTTCACTGTGGGACTTGGTTGTGTATCTATTCCTAGTGGATAATTGTATTTTGGTTCTACTTCTACCAAGATGGGCAGGAAACCAGGCCAAACTGACCATTCTCCTATCTGTGAGCACTTTTCCAACCAGTGTTACATATAAATTACTTGGACAGAGTAGAGCATATGATGTCCTCCCATCCACATGATTCTTCCATAGAGATGGAAGAGCTGTTCCGGTGATACGGCACACTTCACTGATTTCGTGATATCCTATGGTGTATTATACATACCCCACAAAAAATAGGTGAGTTAATTACAATGTGTTTCTTTGTATGGTGTGCACTCTCTATCCCCGGCATTCTAGCACTAATTTACTTGAAACATTTTGTGGATGGGGCAGATTGGGTGTTACACAGTATCATCTGATACCTTGTCAATAGTGAGTTGAGTAATCTCACATGGGATGTGATAGGAGAGGATGGAGTGAAGGAGTGGATGGCAGTTGCTCAACGTGGCTTGATTTAAGCATTGAAAAGTTGCATGTGATGTATGTAGTCCCACATTGGGTGTGGTATGTAGCTCTATCTGTGATTCAAATTTCATATCAGTGCCAACTTGGCTTAGGTTGCAAATTTTTTGCTCTGCCTCTTGCAAGTGAAATCTTAACTTCTGTGACAACAACTTTTGCACAAATCCTTGTTTAAAACTATTAAAATGATCAATAAATCCGCTTTTGCTAAGATATGCTTTGCAAAAAGCTGTTAGTGTTCTTCTGAGGTGCAATGCCATCTCCTTATAAGAGAATGGCAAATGTTACTTCGAATTATATTGTGTGACTCAGTTTTGCCAAACATTTTAGGACTTTTTCATAAATTCATTTTTCCTTACATTTAATAAAGAGACCCACTGTTGACCACTCTTACGCCTCTTTCTATATGTTCCATTTCTAATATCCACACATTGAGCATGTGTGTGTGTGTGTTTTTACTTTACTGGCTGTCCCTCCATATTTTAGTTCAGCATCTGTAAAGAGGAAGAGAAAAACTGAAACACAGTGACAAAGGGAGAAAACACTGCACTCATGCACTTGAGGTTGCCTAGCGCCAACGCAAGCATCCTTGTGTCATTGTGAATGTGTATGATTGCAGCACACTTAGAAAGAAGAGAATTGCACCTCTATCATTAAGGCGTACAATTTTGACACATTCCCAGGACAACTACTCTTGGTAAATCTGGGAATGTGCCAGAAAGCATGGGTAATTGCGTGAGAACACCCACTCTCCAATCATGTAACGCCTTCTTGGTGCAGAGTAATGCATGCCAATGACTTGCACTTCCTTGCTTTACTCCAAATTTACCAAGTTATGCAGGGCCACACAAAGGTGGGTTGGTGTGGCTTGTTAACTCTGACTCGAGCAAAACTTTGGGCTCTAGAACTTACTCTTTTCCAAATTAAGCACTGCTTATTGCATTAGGATGATCCACAAGTCCTCTTTTCCTCTCTCTTTTTCCCAGTCCAGGTAGCTCTGTTTTGGACATCCAGATTCCCCCATCTGTATTTTGTTTTTTCTGCTGCATGATTTTGAACATTTTGCTTCTTTTTTTTATTAACGGTATGTATTGGTCCATTAAGTTTTTATCTCAAAATTTTGTGAATTTAGAAAATAACTAAATGTCCCACATATAGTGAATTGTTTTATGGGTTGAAACCATATGGGATATTACAAACATGGATTGGACAATTCTGTAAACAATTCTGTAGAGGAGCTTCTGCCCGATTATGCAGTTCCTACGAAAGGTCAGTGTAGTTTAATTTTAAGTCTTCTGTGTAAAAGACAAACATAATGTTGCAATGCCTATAGAAACAGGTGAAATTGACCTGGAATAAATAATATTGAATGTTGAAACTTGGAGGATAAAATAATGAAGGTTACTACAAGAATGTTTCACTTTTAAAAGATTTTGATAATCAAAGCAGAACATGTACTCCTTTAACTTGTCAGAGACCAAAGACTCCCCAAGGCTGGTGGGACACTAGGCAGTTCTAAGCAGGTTCCTCTACCAAACAAGTGAGTACCTGAAAGTATTTGGTCTGTTAAGTTTGGGCTCAGATCATCTGAAAGAACCAGGAGAATTATTTATCATCTTAGCTAAAAACAGCAACTGCATGACACAAGTGAAGTTCGGTGTCTAAGAAAGGAAATTGCATTGAATGTTTAGGGACTAATGGACGCAGTCAGTCAATTGAATCCCTATGCTTCATTATTAGTATATTTTATGTACAACAGATCGTCTTCATTATGGTCGGGTGAAGTTGTTTTTGTCTATGATATGCAGATGCGAACTGCAGCACAAATTCTGAAATTTGATATGATCTACAACCACCTATCAGGGACACAAAAGGGGAAAGAGGTAAACTATATGCATAAATGTCATGGCAGTCCACAGACTGATGTAAAATGACTGCCCTAATAAATTTGTAGGCATTTAAAGTATGCAGTATTCTGATTCATTGCCAGAAGTCAGTCATAATGGTCGTAACACATACATGCTTAATTTGAGCCAGTGGTTTCTGGTGCTCCACACTGGCACTTAATTGTCACCACTTGCACTGATAATAGTCTGCCACTTAATATTATTATACAATACAAAAAATGACTACTACCTGGCACGCAAGCCATTCTTATACCCTTGGGGGCCTGGAATAGTCTGAACCGTTACACTTGTAGGAGTGTCATGATTAATAGTTGTGTTGGTACTGTTGTTAGAAGGGACAATAGATTGAGCAAGATGCAGTGGCCTTCTGACGAGGGCCATGGCACTTATGTTTTTTTAAATTATAAATGAAGCACTGTAACACATAGCCTTTTTCCCCTTTATTAAAAGGGGTCTTCTGTGGTGGAATTCAATCAGAATTCCTCTGGGCAGACTTTTAGTGTTTGGTTAAAATATGCACCTGATTTTTCTAGTTAACATTCACAGCAGATGCTTTGATTTACCTATTAGCAATCTAGTCTGTTCAGCTCTAGAGTTTCTGTAAAATCAGTAAAGAAATAACAGCCACTTAATCAGGAATCCACAGACATGATCACTTAGGAGACTCTGGGCCTGATTTAGAGTTGGGCAGATGGGTTACTCTGCCACAAATGTGACGGATATCCTATCTGCTATACTACAAATGCATTATATCTAATGGCAATTGTAATACGGCAGATGGGATATCAGTCACGTTTGTGATGGAGTAACCCATCCACTGAACTCTAAATCAGGCCCTCTATTTCCACATTGCAATGCATACAACTACTTTCCACATTTATAGGGTACAGTCAGGAATGCGTTTGCTCTTTTTCAATGGGAACTTTCTCTTGGTGTTTTCTATGAACCATTACTCATGAGGACACCAAGTAAGGTACCCCACCCAGTACTCCCAGTCAAAAATAAACTGACTCATCTTTGGTCTATCAATTGGCCATAGCTCTTCTTTATATTTCACAAAAGTAAGCAAACAGTTTGCCATCATTTAACATTTTTTTGAAGTCAAAATAATCCAAATATCATGCCATAATACAGAATGACAGGGAAGACAAGCCAGTCCTCCTTTGAGTAGCATGTACATAAGCTAAAAGAGAAGGCAGCCATATTGATATATATTCACATGCACAATTAAATGGGGGTAGTGTGCATTTTTCACTAAAATTATTTTGTTGTGTAGGCATAGCAACAATTTCCATACAGTAACGGCCATCAGCATGGGGAGGGAAAACACCTGTGTCCAAGCCCGACCACTTCCGTTCCAGCCAAAAAATGAAATCCAGATGTGAGCAACCCCAGTGCCAGGCTGCCTTCAGGCCCACTAAACCTTCCAGCCAGCCCCAAACTCACATCAACAGTAATTAAGACCCAGCTTTCGATCCATGTATGACGTCATATAATTGTCCATACTAGATATTACTTAAGGTTTTTTCCCCTTCCTTCACCAGAAATTTAAATCCCCCCATGACGAACTTGTATCTAGGGGTTGCGTCGGTTGGAAAATCATTGATCTCTGAGAAGGAAATTCATTCGATGCCAAGAACAAAAGGGGTAGCACAGAGCACTGTTTGGGTATAGAAAAAGCAGGCTTTTCCTTCCATGCCTCCCTTGAGGAACCCCCTTGAACCTATGTCCACCCCCTGGAGCCCCAGGCTACTACCCACTAACTTGGCAGGGACTGGACAAAGGAAAGGTGGGGTATCTCTCTCAGTATGGTCGAGGGTCAACACTACATTTTGCTCTCTCATACAGAGGACAAAATGGTGAAACCAGCAGGCTAAGTTGGTGGTCCCCTCGTAACCTATTATTGCCTCCCCATGCTATCTTGCTCGATCGAGGTGCATAGTAACTGTACTCGGTACCTCACCCAATACTCCAAGTCAAAAATAAATGGACTTGTGTTTGGTCTATCAATTGGCCGAATCTCTTCTTTACTTTTCACACAAGTAAACAAACGGTTTGCCATCATTTAATATTTTTTAAAGTCAAAGTAATCCAAATATTGTGCCATAATACAATATGACAGGGAGTAGAAGTCAGTCCTTCTTTGAGCAGCAAGCACATAAGCCAAAAGAGAAGGCAGTCACATTGCTATATATTCACATGAGTGGGGCAAGAATGCCATGCTGCCGTCAGGCCCACCATACCTTCCAGCCAGCCCAAAACCCACATTGACATCTGTGCATGGCGTCATATATTTGTCCATCCTAGATAATACTTATGTTTTTTTGCCACAGTGTGTAGAGGTTACCAGTGAAAATGCTTTCCCCCTATCCTGGCAGTGTTTGTGCATGAATAATGACCCTAGAGTAATCTGAATAAAAAAGTTGGTTCCCATATTGGACAAATGGACCCCACCATTCTCAAATAAGTCTTTGCTTTCCTATTGTAACACGCTGTGCCTGATTGTGAATATAGGGTGACATTTGAATTTCTCCATTGACCTGTTTCGTTTCCTAGCAGAGAGTTTTAGTGCTTTAGAACACACATTGTATCCCCATTGAGCATGTGGGATAATTTCTGACCAAAATATTGTTGTGTGTTGCAGCTTACCTTACAACCTATTGAGTGCTTTTACCAACAACTCTAGCACCCCCCTGCTTCCCAGAGAAACCATATAATTTCCCCTATATAGATGACCAATAAATCATGTTACCTAATTACCCTGAAGTCAAAGTCATTCTGGCAATAGTGGCTAACTCCCTGTCAGGCCTATCAAGAGTTTCTGCCTGCTGGCCTATCGGAAAACACCGTACAGCGTTGTATCTGACTCGTAATCGAGCTGGCAGAAATGCTGTAGATGCAGGGTCCACTTGGACCCTCATGCAGGGTACACTAGGAACCTCACAATGATCACTGCCTGAAAAGAAGTAAACATTGCGAGGGTGCTAGCCAGGGGCACACCTGCACTGCCCATGCCAACTGCATGGGCAGTGCAGGTGCTCCCCTGGGGCCCCCTGCACCCGTTCTTCACCAGACTTTTCATGGTGGTGTTACCGCCATGAAATCGCTGGCGGAGAATCAGGCCCTGACATTCCTTCCCCCAAATCTTTATGACTGTCAATATGGGAAACACCTCCAAAAATGTTACATTCTTTTTTAAGCCACGTTTCCACCAGTGCAGTGGGCACCGTTCCATACACCACTTATTCTGAAATATTGCCCCAGATCCTACACTGCCAGCTACATCTGTGTACAACTCCAAGTTGGCCTTGGAAGTGGCTGGTTATGGCCAGATGAGTGTCCCATTGAAATTCTAGAGAAAAGTGGCCAAAATTACCATATTGTCCCTCACTTCTTTGGACAGCCTTGTGTGGGGATGCTTAGCTTGCAGCCCTGACATAGCCCTGGCTGTTGGATTTTGCCATTTTGCAGGGTCATCCCCAATCTTTTTGCTTCCTTCCTCCTATTTTTTCTGACCTGTTTTTGTTGGCTTTTGAACTCTGAGCACTTTACCACTGCTAACCAGTGCTAAAGTGCATATGCTCTCTGTGTAAATTGTATGTAATTGGTTTATCTATAATTGGTATTTTTGATTTACTAATAAGTCCCTAGTAAAGTGCACTAGAGGTGCCAGGGCCTGTAAATCAAATGCTGCTAGTGGGCCTACAGCACTGGTTGTTCCACCCACATAAGTAGCTTTGTAATCATGTCTCAGACCTGCCACTGCAGTGTCTGTGTGTGCAGTTTTTAACTGTTAATTTGACTTGGCAAGTGTACCCACTTGCCAGACCTAAACCTTAACTTTTCTTACATGTAAGACATCCCTAAGGTAGGCCCTAGGTAGCCCCAAGGGCAGGGTGCAGTGTATGATTAAGATAGGACATATAGGGGGTCATTCTGACCCCCGCGGGCGGCGGTCGCCGCCCGCCTGGAGGGAGCCGCCATATGGCCGCTCCGCGGTCGAAAGACCGCGGAGGCCATTCTGGCTTTCCCGCTGGGCTGGCGGGCGACCGCCAGAAGGCCGCCCGCCAGCCCAGCGGGAAACCCCTCCCAACGAGGAAGCCGACTCCGAATGGAGCCGGCGGAGTGGGTAGGTGCGACGGGTGCAGTGGCACCCGTCGCGTACTTCAGTGTCTGCAAAGCAGATACAAAGTGGGGCCCTCTTACGGGGGCCCCTGCAGTGCCCATGCCATTGGCATGGGCACTGCAGGGGCCCCCAGGGGCCCCACGACACCCCTCACCGCCATCCTGTTCCTGGCGGTCGGAGCCGCCAGGAACAGGATGGCGGTGAGGGGGTCGGAACTCCCATGGCGGCGCAGCAAGCTGCGCCGCCATGGGGGATTCCCAGGGCAGCGGAAAACCGGCGGGAGACCGCCGGTTTTCCTTGTCTGACCGCGGCCAAACCGCCGCGGTCAGAATGCCCTGCGGGGCCATAGTAATGTGTTTTATATGTCCTGACAGTGAAATATTGCTAAATTTGTTTTTCACTGTTGCAAGGCCTATCCCTCTCATAGGTTAACCTGGGGGCTACCTTTAAATCTGATTAAAGTGTAGATTCCCTTTGGGAGTGGATAGACATATGGAGTTTGGGGACTCTGAGCTCACAATTTAAAAATACATCTTTTAGTAAAGTTGATTTTAAGATTGTGTATTTGAAAGTTTTCTTGCTTGAACCATTTATGTGACTCTGCCTGTTTGTGGATTCCCTGTCAGTTTGACAGTTGGGCTGGTTGCACCTCTCACTAGACAGTGACGTAAAGGGAGCTGGGGTGTAGCCTGCATATCCTGATGAGCCATCTGTGCTAGGAGGGAGGGGAGGGGGGTCATTTATACCTGAAAGGGCTGTGCTGCCCTCACACAATGCAGTATCCAACCCCCTGGTGAGTGTCTGGGGCCTGACCTGGGAAAGGAAGGATTTCACAATCAAGAAAGACTTTGCTTTGAATTAGGCCTACTTCAAAGGAGAAAATGGGTATGAAAAGGGCACCCAAACCCACAGACTTTAGAACACTTCTGGAAACCAAGGGGAACCTCTGCCTGGAGAAGAGCTGAAGAGCTGAGGAAGAAGAGCTGCCCTGCCTGTGACTGTGCTTTGTGGAGCTATCCTGCAGTTGCTGCTTCTGCCAGAGTAAGAGGACAAAGAGTGAACTTTGTGTGCCTTCCATCTTGTGAAGATCTTCCATGGCTTGATTTAGAGCTTGCCTCCTGTTGTTTGAAGTCTCAGGGACAGCAAAGACTTCTCTCTGCCATCACCTGGAGTCTCTGGAGAGACTCCTACTCTGCCAAGTGGTGCCCATCCAGTTCCTGGGACCCTGAAAGGGGAAGTTGACAGCCTAAGAGGAAGAAATCCACACACAGAACGCTGTGCCGGAAAAAGATCAACCCGGCTCCAATCTGCGGCTGAAAAATCGACGTGCCGCCGGCTTCGCGGCTGAAAATTGTCGTTCGCCTTGAACTAAACCAAAGAATCGATGCATGGAGCTGGGGAAACGACACACTGCTTTGCTGATGGAGGCGGTGAGATCTCAACCCGCGCTGCATGGTTTTCGGATCATCGTGCAGCTGGATTTCCAACGCAAGTAACGCTGGGCATGTAAAAACAACGCAAGGCCTGCCCGGACCCGAGAGTGCTGACCAGATCGATGCATCGCTCTCCTGCGGAGAGAAGAAACGATGCGCCCGGCCCAGTGAAAGGAGAAACGACGCAAGGTCTTGTGAGTGAGTGAAATCGATACATCGCAAGCTCTTTTGATGCACACTCGCCCGTGCGGGGTTATTTTTGACGCACCCAAGGTACATTTTCACGCTAACAGTGTTAGTGTGTGTTTAACATTACATGAATACTCTTTTTGCATTTTAATTGATAACTTGACTTGTGTATTGTGGATTTTTGTGGTTTTGGTCTGGTTTTGTTTAGATAAATATTTTCTATTTTTCTAAACCTGTGTTGTGTCATTTTGTAGCGTTTTCATTACGTTATTGTGTGTGTTGGTACAAATACTTTACACCTAGTACTCTGAAGTTAAGCCTACTGCTTGTGCCAAGCTACCAGGGTGGTAAGCGGGGGTTAGCTGAGGGTGATTCTCTTTTACTCTGACTAGGGTGAGGGTTCTTGCTTGGACAGGGGGTAACCTGACTGCCAACCAAAGACCCCATTTCTAACACTGGCATTGTTCTTGGAGAATGGCCTTACCACTGGGATGACTTGTAGAGCAATGTTCAGCTGCCCAACCAGTACCTGCAGTTGATGCAAGGTGGTCTTGTAGGTTTGCACACAAGCGTCCAGTGCTGCTTGAAATTGGAGCACTTTTTTCCTGGGAAAGCTACATTTACCACTGATGGAATCAGTCTCAATCCCCAGAAAGGAAAGTTTGGTGGTTGGGCCATCTGTTTTGTCTGAAGCTAATGGGACACCAAGGGGCATATTTATACTGGTTTTGCACCAAATTTGTGTCATTTTTTTTAAACGTAAATTCAGTGCAAAACTAACTCCATATTTATACTTTGGTGCTAGACCCATCTAGCGCCAAATTTATGGAATTAAAGTCATTTTTTGGACATGGAAACCTACTTTGCGTCAATGAGGTGCAAAGTAGGCGTTCCCGTGCAAAATATGACTCTATGGCCTTAGCGCCATATTTATGCCCCCGTGCTAAAATCACACACGGGAGGGAGGAAGGGGACAAAAAATGGTGCAAAGTTTGCTTTGCACCATTTTTAACACATGGGTCAGGGCAGACGTTAGGGGACCTGTGGATCTATTTCCCTGGTGAAACACCATGGAATAAGCCCACAGGTGCCCTCCCCAGGCCCTAGAGACACACCCACCCACACCTGAGGGCCAGCAGAGGATAGGGGACCCTGAACTGGGCACCCCTACATGGCACTGGGTGCAATGGCCATGCCCAGGGGGCCTGGTCCCCTGTGCTGGCCATTGGGGTGGTGGGCATGACTCTCTGTCTTTTCTAAGACAGAAGTCATGTGGTATGGATGGTTTTGCGTCAGAAAATTACTCTAGGCAGGTTAGAGTCATTATTTTTAACTTTAACCTGCCTGATGTCATTTTTTGGTGCAAAACCCCGTTCTTCCATACCGCGAGCCCCACCCGACTAATGTCATTTTTTTATGCTAGTCTACCCTTTGCACCGGCTTGCACCATTCCATAAATATGGTGCCCGGCTGGTGCACAGAAATGGTGCTAAACATTTTGGTGCAAAACTGCACTAGTGCAGTTTTGCACCAAAAAGTATAAATCAGGGCCCAAGAGCCTTGGATAAGGAGATGAATCCCTGTAGATTCTGGTTACAGATAGGATAATCAGGTGAACTCAGAAACAAAAAGTCATCAAAGTAGTGAACTATTCCATCTGAACCCACCATTTGCTTGGCTCTCCACTCCAAGAAGCGACTAAAGTCTCAAAGTGTGCACAGTCAAAGGAACAGCCCATAGATATGCACTTGTCCAAGTAAAATGTGTAATTGAAAGTGAACCCCAAGGATCTTAAAATCCTCAGGGTGCATAGGCAACAAACGGAAGGCTGACTCTATATCAGATTTAGCCATTGAATCCCCTTTCCCCAGCATGTGCAATTTGGCAATTGCTTGATCAAAAGAAGTGTACCTCACTGTGCAGAGCCCTGGGTCAAGACCATCACTGATGGATGATCCTGTGGGGTAGGAGAAACTGTGAATTAGGTGCCATTTCTCTGTATTCTTCTTTGGTACAAGCCCCAAGGGAGGGCAGATTGAACCAGGCACTAATGGTGCTTCAAAAGGGCCCTCCACCCTGCCTAAGGATTTTTCTTTGAGAATTGTGTGCCTAGCTATCAGTGGGACAGTCATTAAATATTTTTGGTTTCTAGGTGGGGGGGGAACCAGGAATGGCCTTGGAACTATTCCGAAACTATAGCTGAAGCCATAATAAAAGTCTGAGCATCATTAGTCCTCCTGTTCTTACTCAGCGGGTGAGCCAATCATGCAATTTAATTGGAGAGTGGGCGTTTCTCAAAGGAATATTGTTACTGCTTTGGGGAGTGCTGCTGTTTGTCCTTTCCTTATTTCCTGAAACACTTGACCTCGGGGAGCCCCTGTATTCCGCAGAATGAGCGTGAGTGTTTAAACCTGCATGCTGCCCCCTTTGAACACATTTCCCTGTTGAACTGCCAGCAAGCGGGCTTTCTGTCACTAATTTCCTCTTGGAAACAAAAGGAATGCCCATACCCGGAAGATCCATGCCCTTACTGAATCGCAGGAAACCAGATGTTGACCTCCCTCTGATCCCATGCAACCTCAGGTCTTTTTGCCTTTATATAAGCTTCCAGCAAGGAATAGGAACCTAAACAGAGAACCCTGTGACCCAGCCCCAGATGGTCTTATCAACCCAAACTTGCTTCGCTTTTGCCTCACCATCCTTACCCAGTTTTCCCTTATCCTCTGTCACTCCTGAAATAATTAAAGAGAACATGTAACAGAGCTCCCCTTTCCATATATTTTCCCTTAAGTCAGAGGGGACATGCCATGTTAGTGACCCAGCTGCAGACAGTGTAGGAGACCACTCCTAAAAATGGTGGGGTGGTAGGTAGAAAGATTAGGCCCAGCCGTACCCGGTTCCACACCAGAGATTTACTGAGGGGGTGGAGTGCTTACCTGGGGAAAGCCCCGCTGTTGACCATTAAGTAGTCCCTCTTGATTAAGCCTTCCTAATGGCACTTGGTGCTGGAGTGACTGAGATGTGCCAGCTACTGACCTCAGTGCCAATCACATGTCACAAGTTTGCCCCCCACTCTGCTGCATTGCCCACACCTGTGCTGCCTGGTTGGCTATCTGGGAAGTTAAGGATTGTGCCCCTCCAGTCTGCACAGTTTGGGCAACATTTGCCAGGGCACCTAAGCTGTTTCCTGGAGCTACTAAGGTGTCTAGCCCTGGGGATAACCTTATTTTTGACTCGTGCTGCAACAGCATCTACTCAGTGATCAACCCATTTGATGGCCCTGCTGATTGTGTCATGATCAGACCTAAATTGTCCTGACCCTTATACTAGGTAGGGAAATTCGTTCTGCTTTGCTCACCCACTGTACCCAAATAAGCATAAGCTTGCATCTCCATGGATGAAGTCAGGCTCTGCTGTCCCAGCCCAGAATTATGAATGCCCCTCACATCATTGGACGTATGTGACTCACCCTACTTAGGACCAGGTTCAGGGGTAATCCCAAGGCACTGTCCCCGAAGAGTTCTCCGGTGATGAAGGTGGGGACTGCTCATGACACCACATGGACACTTTTCATGCTCTTTTCGGGGGCCTGCTCTTGATGTGCTCTGGGTACAATGGGGGCGGCTCAGTAATCCCTTGCAAGATCCAATCCATTCCATTTGATTGCGCTGACTCCAGCAACTTCCTCACCAGGACAAGCTGTTCATCTTTCGTGGTTTAAGTCGGTGAGTGTGAGTCCGAACCACTCTGGCTTCCTGCGGAACGAGTGTGTTTGGGAGGCATGCTAAGACAGCAGAAAGAAGACCAGTGTTAGCTGTCCTTGAAGGATGGGTAAAGGAGTGGGTCAAAGAAGGGCACCTACCCACATTTATCTGACTATTTGTGAAGAAAATTGGTTCCCCCCCTTAGCAGCCCTCAAATTGACATGCCTGAGGTACCAACCCCATTGCTGTCAACCTCCCCTAAGACAGAGACAATGGTGCACAGACATGGCGCAGGCACCCTCCCACTCTTGTATTGCCACAAAACGTCCACAAGTGTAGTGGTGCAGGTCCCCTCGACTGCAAATCTTATTGCCTTTTCGGCTCACGTGCAAAATGTAGGCAAATTCCCCACAATGACTCCTCAATGTCACGGCAGGACTGGAGAAAGACCAATGGCCTGGCGTAACGCTTGCTTTTGAACCAATTGCATGAAGAGACTAATGTACATTAATGCTTGGACACCCACTTGTGCCTCGAACTGATGGACTCCTGCAATGCTAGGGACAGTGATTTGTGGAATTCATCCTCTTGTGGTAGTCATAGCAGTCCACCTAAAAGCCAGAAGTAGGCATGCAGGCCCATATTTATACTTTTTGACGCTAAACTGCGCTAACGCAGTTTAGCGTCAAAAACTTTTGCGCCGGCTAACGTAATTCTGAAGCGCCATGCGGGTGCCGTATTTATTGAATGGCGTTAGCCGGCGCAAGCAGACCGGCGCTGCCTGGTGTGCGTGGAAAAAAACCACGTACACCAGGCAGCGCCGGCGTTGGGAAAAATGGCGCTAGGGCGTCTTAAAAATGGTGCAAGTCAGGTTGACGCAAAAAATCGCCTCCACCCGATTTGCGCCATTTTTAACGACGCCCAGACGCCATTTACATGACTCCTGTCTTAGTAAAGACAGGAGTCATGCCCCCTTGCCCAATGGCCATGCCCAGGGGACTTATGTCCCCTGGGCATGGTCATTGGGCATTGTGGCATGTAGGGGGGCACAAATCAGGCCCCCCTATGGCAAAAAAAAAATATAAAAAAAAAATAAATGTATACTTACCTGAACTTACCTGAATGTCCCTGGGGTGGGTCCCTCCATCCTTGGGTGTCCTCCTGGGGTGGGCAAGGGTGGCAGGGGGGGTCCCTAGGGGCATGGGAGGGCAGCTGTGGGCTCATTTTGAGCCCACAGGTCCCTTAACGCCTGCCCTGACCCAGACGTTAAAAAGAGGCGCAAATGCGGGGTTTTTTGACCCGACCACTCCCGGGTGTGATTTTTGCCCGGGAGTATAAATACGACGCATTTGCGTCACAGACATTTTTTTGGACGGGAACGCCTACCTTGCATCTCATTAACGCAAGGAAGGCGTTCACGCAAAAAAATGACGCTCTTTACTCCTACTTTCGCGCTAGACGCGTCTAACGCCAAAGTATAAATATGGCGTTCGTTTTGCGCCGAATTTGCGTCGAAAAAAACGACGCTAATTCAGCGCAAACGGAGTATAAATATGCCCCGCAGTGTATTAACCCCTAGCCGCTGGGCCCTCAAGTGCTGAGCCCTTTTTTGGCTATTTGGGGTAGTTCACACTTAGGACTTCATAACTTTTTGTCTGCATAAGCTGTCCACGCTAAATTTGCATCCCTTTTTCCAACTTCCTAGGGATTCTAAAGGTACCCAGAGTTTGTGGCTTCCCCTGGAGGACACCAAGAAATGAGCCAAAATACAGCTAACATTTTGTTTGTTTTTTCAGAAAAAGTGGGAAAGAGGGCTGCAAAAGAAAGCATGTGTTTTTTCCCCTATAAATGGCATGAACAATGGGTTTGCAGTGCTAAAATCACCATGTTCCCAGCTTTTAGTAAAAGGCAGACTTGAATCAGAAAACCACATTTTTTCAACACAATTTTGGCATTCTACAGGGACATACCCCATTTTTACTATTTTTTGTGCTTTCAGCCTCCTTCCAGTTAGTGACAGAAATGGGTATGAAACAAATACTGGATCCCAGACAGCTACACATTTCTGAAAATTAGACACAATTATGAACTCAGAAAGGGGTCATTTGTGTAGATCCGTCAAGGTTGTACCACAGAAAGTAACTGCTAAAAGAAAAATAAATTGAAATCGAGGTGGAAAAAAGAGACATTTCTGTCCACGTTTTCTTCTATAACTTTTTTCATCTGTGGCAGAGTTTTTAAAGCAATACACCATTAAGTCTGCTGGACTCTTCTGGTTGCGGGGATATATAGGACTTGTAGGTTCATCAAGAACCCTAGGTACCCAGAGCCAATAAATGAGCTGAACCTTGCAATGGGTTTTCATTGTATACTGGGTATAAAGCAATTCATTTGGTGAAATATAAAGAGTGAAAAATAGGTATCAAGGAAACCTTTGTATTTCTTAAATGGACACAGATAAGGTGTTGAGAAGCAGTGGTTATTTGCACATCTCTGAATTCCGGGGTCCCCATACTAGCATGTGAATTACAGGGCATTTCTCAAATAGACTTTTTTTTACACACTGTCTTACATTTGGAAGGAAAAAATGTAGAGAAAGACAAGGGGCAATAACACTTGCTTTCCTATTCTGTGTTCCCTCAAGTCTCCGGATAAAAATGGTACCTCATTTGCGTGGGTAGGCCTAATGCCCGTGACAGGAAACGCAACATGGACACATCACATTTTTATTTTGAAATGTGACATGTTTTTTGGAAAGAGCCTAGCTGTGGATTTTGGCCTCTAGCTCAGCCAGCACCTAGGGAAACCTAGCAAACCTGTGCATTTTTCAAAACTAGACACGTAGGGGAACCCAGGATGGGATAACTTGTGATGCTCTCACCAGGTTCTGTTACCCAGAATCGTTAGCAAACCTCAAAATGTGGCAAAAAACACATTTTCCTCACATTTCGGTGCTGCATAGTTCTAGAATCTGAGGGGGGGCACACACTTCCATTTCCCCAGCATTCCCCCAAGTCTCCCGATAAAAATGGTACCTCATTTGTGTGGGTAGACCTAGTGCCCGCGACAGGAAATGCCCCAAAGCGCAACATGGACACATCATATTTTTACATTGATAACTGACGTGTTTTTTGGAAAGTGCCTAGCTGTGGATTTTGGTCTCAGCTGGCACCTAGGAAAACCTACCAAAACTGTGCATTTTTTTAAACTAGACACCTATGGAAACCCAGGATGTGTTAACTTGTGGCGCTCTCACCAGGTTCTGTTACCCAGAATCCTTTGCAAACCTCACAATCTGACAAAAAAACACTTTTTCCTCACATTTCAATGATAGAAAGTTCAGGAATCTGAGAGGAGCCACAAGTTTCCTTCAACCCAGCATTCCCCCAAGTCTCCCAATAAAAATGGTACCTCACTTGTGTGGATAGGCCTTGTGCCAGTGTAAGGAATGGATCACACAACTGTCAATGTTAGTCCTTCCATGAGTGCAAATGTTGACCCTGGGGTGATCGATTCCTGACGCAGGCACTGGGTACAGGCACTCAAGTGGGGTAGCGTTTTTATCAGGAAAAACACTGGGTGGTCCCCAGCATATTCCTGTAGTGTGACAGAAATGCAAGAAAAACTAGAGAATTCAACATTTCACCTTTGCAGGGTTTTCTGGGTAAGAAAACTTTGGGGAATCCACACAAGTTACACCTCTGTGGACTCCCCCGGGTGTCTAGTTTCTAGAAATATCTGGGTTTGGTAGGTTTCCCTGTATGGCCTCTGAGCCCGGGCCCAAAAATGCAGGTGCCTGCCTTACAAAATCAGGTTGTTTTGTGATAGATAATTTTGGTGTCTCCACAACACGATTTGGGTGGTGGAATTTGGGGCTGAACTAAATTGGGTAGCCTCTCTTTTTTATTATATACAAAAAAACTCTACATATGTGATATAGACTTTATTCGGTATGAAATAATTCAACCCTTAGATTACATAAACAACAATAAATAGACCATAATATCAATAAAACAGTAGAATAACAATAATCATATTTTTAAAAACAAATAAAACCTCGTTACCAAGGATAATAGTCTAAAAAATCCCTTTAAAAAACTCTACATTACTACGCCAAGTAATGGCTCCACTCAAAAACAATCCCAACCCCCTCTATACCAATGCATCTGAGGCCATTTGCAGCCACAAAAAGCAGGACGATATTGCACAAAACTCTTTGGCCTCAGCAGGGGTAATAAAAAACGTCTTCTAAAAGGTGCATAAAAAACACAGAATAACGTAAAATGGGACAATGTCTGCAGGGACACCCCGTCACAAGGACAAGGTCTGATAGATTTTTCACCATACTGACCTAACGGAAAACAGAGATTACTTCTAATGATCCCCAAGTGAAATCAAGTGATGAGAGTCCTTTCCCTCAGATCTTTTATCGCTAAGAGATAGGGCTCAGGACCCACCCCCATCTTTAACATAACAAAATCCCTGACCAATTGTTTCCCTAGTTCCTTCCCCTTTCTTTCAGCCCCCTGGATTCTTAAAAAATTCTCCTTTACCCAATTTTTATCCCGGCTAGTCAGACCCTCAGGAGTGTCAAACAAGTTCGGCCACCCCAAATCCTGTGCTACCTTTCTTATATACATCAGCCAGGGAATATATTTTACATTATCACAGGCCAAAGAGTCCCTTAAGATCTCTCTATTAAAAATGGCTAATTCATTACTCCAAATCGAAATCCATAACAAGAGGGGAGCCAACTGAATAGTGTCTTGCACACACTCAAGATCTAGTTCTAGATGCAGACAAAAACCTGAGGTATTTTGGCCAACACCCAATAGCCTTCTACAGAAACGATTTTCTTCAACAATGGGCGCTCAGGTGTCCATATACCCCAAGAGTGCTGCACCATACAACAGGACAGGGAGACATTTTCGCCTGTAGATTTCAAGCAGAGGCTTCATAGGGTTACTTCCTACTCTTACAGCAAAATCAAAAGTGGCACCAACTGAGGCATGGAAGAGCATACTCCTTCTGGCAATAGAAGGTTTCCATGAGCCTTTATCATCAAAGATCACCCCTAAATATGGGAATTCATTGACCCTGCTAATAATTTGATCATCAACCTTTAGCTCCCCAACCCTACTCAAAGGTCAACCACATACCATAAAATGCGATTTCTTATAATTGATCTCTAGACCCAAGCCTGACATGTAAGAGGCATAGGCTCTAACTACTTTACGGAGGCCATTCATGGTGCGGGCCATAAGGACCGCATCATCCTCGTACGTCAACACAGGGACATTAGTGTCATTCACCTTAGGGACATCCCTACAGTGTTCCACCAAGAAATCCGACAATCCATTAGTATATAAAAGGAACAGAGTAGGGGCCAACACACCCCCCTGGTGAACGCCCTTTGTGAGCTTAAAAGCCTGTGAACATTCCCCATTTGTCCCCACCCTCACATTAGCAACCGATCCTGAGTGGAGGTACAGGAGCAGCTCTACAATATTAGGATCCACCCCTAACTGACTTATCCTTTCCCACAATATGGACCGATTTACCTTATCAAAGGCACAACTAAGGTCCATAAAGGCAAGATAAAGGGTGCCCTTCCTGGCTTGCGTATATTTCCCAATCATCATCAGAAGATTAAGGCACTGTTCACGTGTGCCAAGACCTTCCCTAAAACCGTACTGGTCCCGGCTCAAAATGTCCTTTTCTGCCATCCAAGCCTCAATACGCCTTATGATGATCCGTCCCAAAATCTTCCCAGAATAGTCAAGTAGGGAAATGGGGCGATAAGACTTAGGGTCATTCCGATCCCCCTTTTTAAACACTGGGATAATACAAGCCCTTCTCCAAGAGGCAGGAATTCCCACGGTAACTGCCGCATTAAGAACATTTAAGAGAACAGGTGCCCATAGCTGAGGACAAGATTTGTACAAATCCATGGGGATGGAATCCGGGCCCGGGGCTTTGTTAATAGCGCTACCCTGGAGTGCATCAATAACTTTGTGGAGCGAAAACCTGATCGCTAGATTGGGAACCACAACACACTCTTTTTGCCAATTATTTCTTAGGGGGATTCCCTCAAAGATTCTACAGAAATAATTTACCCAAGCCTCCGTGGCAATATTACAGCCCAAACCCTCAGATGTCTCTGTTGCAAAAGAACCTCTATTCACCACCTTCCAAAACAAACCAGGATCCTTCAGGACTGTAGCGCGCTCCAACTCTACCCAGGCCTTTTCTTTGAATTTTTCCTTACTCTCCCTCAATATAGGCTGGTATAGCAAATCACTTCTGAACTACGTGGCCATCACTATTACAGTTGATATAGGAAATTATGCCTAAATTTCTTTGAAATTTATGGAAGAAAATAGTGATAGAGGACTTCAATGATTATATGACAATCTAAAGACTCCAAAAAGTAGAGCAAGTTGATATTACGGATGAAGGAATCATTATTTTGATTTTAATATGATTCTGCAAACACTGTATATTGATGTAGTATGTAAATATTATGTTAGGGTTTGAAGTTGTTGTATTTGTTGTCTTATGTGATTTGTCTTGAGTCTTTAGGTGATGTCCTTGTTTTGTGGTTCTTTTCATGTCTTATGTTGAGTTTATATAGGTTTTATTCTATTTTTATTATCGTCAATAACAATAATAAACAAAATGTTTTTCTACTGAAAAAATGTGTGTTATTTCAGATATGTAGAGTTTTTTTGTATATAATAAAAAAGAGAGGCATTTCTTAGTAAGAATAGATTTCATTCCCTGGCTCTCTCTTTCTATTGTTCCAGGGACCCCTTAATTCTAGTTTCCTAAATTGGGTAGCTCCCAAGAGAGCACTCTCTCTGTGCTTGCCACCACATGCACCTGCTCTCTGGGTTGGGATAACCCGCTATGTCCTGCTGCACAGATTGTGGTTGGGAAGGGACTTCAGGACTGTCCTCATCACCTCCCTCAGAATCACTGAAAGAGGAGCTGTCAGATAAATCACTCCCAGAGTCTGAGCCATTGTCCTATCCCTCAGATGCTGTATCAGTCTCTGATCCTACGTCACAGCTGTCCTCTATAACCTGAGTTAGGGCTCGAGCAGCAGTCATCTAACAAGATGCCATCTCTGCTACTGGCTAAACTCTTGCTCTAAAACACTAGCTTACGTAGACAGTCACAGAATTGCTGATGTGTGTGTGTGTGTGTGTGTGTGTGTGTTTGTTGCGTGCAACAGTAAAGGTCAGTCACCTTACCTTCGCTCTTTATCTTAATCTGCATGTTCTCTTAAGACACTAAAAAACACAAAGGGGCGGCAGTTCCAGGTTTGTGCTGCATTTGTCAGTGATAGGGCAGACATCTTCTGACCTCAAGAAGGTGCTGGGTACACCCCTTAGGCTTATCTTTGAGGTTTAGGAAGAGGCTGGGTACAACCTCCCCAAGTCGTCCTGCTCAGGATGGGATTACTCTACCCCACACCCAAGACCACTTTGTCCCCTTTCTGGAAGGAATACACATCAGACCCCAGTAAAGCCACTACCAGTCACATGACCTTTGTCACTAGCAGAAAGGCACATTTGGTTGAGGCAGACAAATGCCAACATTCTAAAAGTGTAATTTACTAAATAGTAAATTAAAATCCAACTTTACCATTAAAGAGGATTTTACATTACAATTCAAATGGGTGAAAGAAGTATTTCCGTAGCTGTTCTCAATCTGACATTATCATTTATTAAATGCAATAATGTAAATCAATGTTAGTTTTTGGGCAAGCTACCCTCGCTGCAGTGATTTGGGTGTTTGCCAGTGACAATACATGTAAATCTTTAAGTACACAAGTGCTAATTTTAAATACCATGCATCCTGGCCTACAAGCTGATATTGTCCACTTTAGAGGTGACTTCTAAGAATTAAAAAGGAAGGTTTAGGCCTGGCATAAGGTTTATTTCACAAAGTCGAAATGGCAGTTTTACTACTTCACTACAGTCTGCAGTGGCAGTACTATAATAGTGAGTGGCACAAAGAGTGCTACAGCCCACTAGTAGCAATTAATTTACAGGACCCAGATACATGTAACACCATACACTAGGGACTTGTATGCAAATTAACTGGAATAATAAGGTGTATACCAATTTTACCATGTTTAGAAGGGAGAGCACAATCACTTTACCAGTGATTAGCAGGAGCACAGTGTACAGAGTCCTAAAGCCAATAAAAATGGGTTCAGCAAAGGAAGGCAAACAATCTGAGGTGACCCGGCAGAACGCGCCAGGTCCAACACAGGTTGTTCATTAACTTTTCTTGCATTTCTTCATGAGCTTCTTTCCCTCTCATCACACAGCCATTTAGACAATCCGTGGTCATCTTTCTTTGAATAAGTTTACAGCTCTCATCCCCAGGTCCATTGCCCATTTCCTGTCTTGTGCACTACCAGTATCATCAACATCAGTGCAGCTTTGTGTCCTTCTGCACCTACAAGTCTAGAACACTTCACCCTGCATCGCTAATCCCAAACTCACTGATGTCTTTTTCTTTCCGGACGCTCTTCTTCCACCAAAAGCTGCACTTTCCTCCTTTGCTCTTGTTATCCTGATTAACACATGTGTCATCTACTAATAACCTTTATCCAGAGAATTGAGGTGCATGCCCAGGATAGTCTACCCCTTTGAGATCTTGGGCTGAGATCTTTATTGAGTAACATTTGCTGTGTCTGTCACTCCAGAATTTAAGACTACAATTGGATATGCCTATGACCCAGCTTTGTCTTGTGGCAGAAGACTACCCTTCTATTGCTCTCCCTTGTTATCATATTATTTTCCTGTTTGGCTGTGATGCTTGATGCTCCACTTACCTCTGGTCACTCCTGGGTAAGGAGTGTAGGTGGTGTGGGGCCTCCTCACATACCTCTAAGTCCAATAAGGGGATTGGCCAGCATCTGTTGGTGTCTGGGCTGCTACAATTCCCTGGCTCTTGTTGCTCTACTCAATCGGTTGATCACAACTTGCTCCTTGTACTCACCCCCTGCACCTTGGTAGTGGTTGCCTTGGTGGTGCACAGCCTCCCCCCAGCGGCAACTGCCTGCACAACTTTTCCTGACATCCTTCCCCTGCATGGGTAGAGCCACAAACTAAAATCGCCAATGGAACCCCACTAATTCCACTCTTTTGGACAATCTGATATTCCAAGCATCATGGGCCCCACCCAGGATCGTGCAGTAGGAATACACTGCAAAGAGACATCAGGAAATGAAAAACTCTTTCTTGTCGCCGATGCCTCTTTACCCCCCCAAGCCCTCCCTGGAGGAGAAACTCACCAGTTTCTCTGATGCGCTGGAAGCAGTTCGCTTACCCAGCAGCTTCTTATGACGTTGGTGCACCATGCGCATCCTGATGTCATGAGATGCCGAGGGAGGGGGGTCGGGTGGCAGTGGAAGAGCTTCTGCTGCCCCCCCTGGTGTCAGGGTTTACAGGGGTTGCCCATGGGGAAAGCACCAGAGCTTCTCCCGTGGGTGAGTGCAAGGAAGGCTTGGAGCCATCCTCTGCACTCACCCATCATCTGGGCAGATGGCTTCAAGCCGTCCTGGGCTCACAAGGGGTTAAAAGTTTAACATCATACGTTCCCGTCCTAGGTCAGGGTTTTGTAAAGAAGAGGAAAATGCATTCTACAACCATTCAATCTAAATACATGTAATTGTGAATGCCTAGTGTTCTCACTTGCGTTTAAAATGCAGCTTTTCGTCTGATGTCTACATTTTATTGCTACTTATTAATTACATTAATTTTCATTATTTACAAACTCCCTAACAAGTGTTTCACCCTCACAGCTAGGCTTTGGGTATTTTTGAGGTTCTTACCACAAGAACACTTTGGAATGAAACTGTGGAAAGACCAGACACAAAAATTTGAGGTTTATGGATAGTTCTGTTTGGGGGTTAATGAAATATTAGAACATTGGAATATTGGGAGCTCCATTGAAGATAATGGAGTGATTTGGGCTTCTAATGGCTGGTAAAAGCCCGGAGCTCCAACATTCAAGAGTTTGTGACCTTGGGCTCCGTGAGGCCTTTGTATTATTTATTAGAACATTCTACCTTCTAGTGATGCCCAATTGGCTGCAGATGCAGGGGGAAGCACTGGTGCCCTGCTAGGGCCAGGAAAAGCTGCAGCTGAGACCGGACCTCTGTGGGGGCCATTTGGTGTAGGAGAGTTGGTCCTGTTGCCCCTTCTAAGATCTCCCCCTGTGTCTACGAGTGGGGGGTCCCCATAGCCACAGAGGGCCGGAAGTGGACGGGCCCATCTGGGATCTCCCTGTGAATTTGCAACCTGAGGAGGGGTGAGAGCGCGATCTCGCCAGGCGGTTGGGGCGGGCCCGGACAGGGGGGCTAACGTAGTTGTCAAGAGGCTCGCTCTCCAGCTGCCCCGCCAGCGAGCTGTAATGAAGTTTAAGAGTCTACCAGTGAGGCCCTCCAATGGGGAAGCAACGCCTCAAACTGCAAGTGCAGAGACCATTCAGCCCTGGGCCAGTTTGTGCAGCCTCCACCAGTGCAAGCTACTCTTCATAAGACTTTGGAAGCGATTGAACACTCCAAAAATACCCTTGGACAAGAGATCGGGTAATTGGCAGAAGAGCTGTGCCACCTGCAGACAGACCACCGAAAACTAGTGGACAGGGTGAAAACTACGGAGGAAGAGGTGACGAGTCTGGGAACCCTACAGCGATCCCACGAGACACAGATTACCCACCTTACGGACCTACGGACAGAGTGCAAAGACTAAAACACTAAGCAGAGGATGCTGAGGGCCACCACAATAACATCCATACAGTGGCACCACCGGAAGGGGTTGAGGGTGCTGACATAGTAGCCCTCCTAGAATCCGGGATGAAGTCCATTATTAGCGATCAACAGCTTACCACCTTTTTCGCACTGGAGGGAGCACACAGGGTGCCCCCTAAGACCCCTGCGCTGGGAAAGATGCCTAGACCAGTGGTGGCAAAATTGCTACACTTCAGGGACCATGACATCCTGTTACAGAGAGCAAGGGAGGCGGGCATGGTCCTGTGGACATTGCAACCCACAATACAAAATGCTGAACACTGACACACCTATTAAATTGATATCTGGGGTCAGGGAGTTGGGAGTTGTATTTGGTTCCCTATCTTTTTTTCTTCCTCCTGTTATGGGCCAGATATACAATAGGTGTGGGGTTGATGGGGGGGTGGGGGTATGGTCCTATGGACATTGCAACCCACAAAAAAAAATGCTGACCACTGACACACCTATTAAATTGATGTCTTGGAACATCCGAGGGATGGGGACCACACTACAGCAGCACAACATACTGACCTGTATGAAACGGAGGTGTGTCCAGGTAGCTCTCCTACAGAAGACCCACCTCAAGAGTCGGAGGCTGATAGCTTCCGCAGGTGCTGGCGGGGGCAGCTCTTCACCACTACCTACTCAGCATATGCACGGAGCACCCTGGTGTAGGTCCGGATGGGGGTGCCCTTTGAGCCCAACACAATTGAGGTGGATAAAGAAGGGCGGTATGCTATTGTGGAGGGATGCCTTAAGGGCAGACCCATAGTACTGGGGAGTGTATACGCTCATAACCAAGACCAGAATCATTTCTGGCAGACCCTGGTGGCCAGACAAGTGCGATTCCCTGAGGGGCCCTACTTTCCGGGGGGGGGTTACAATAGTGTTGTTGACCCAGACAGGGACCGCTCTTCCCCACTGCTATCGGGAGCTGCTGCACTCAAGGCTTGGAACAATGGCTAGATCACTGGGGCATGGCAGACGCATGGCAGACACAGCACCCCCACAGTAGGGAATTCTCGCACTACTCATCTTGCCACCAAGTACACACAAGAATATACCACATGTTCTGCTCCATGACAGTCATAAGCGATGTTCTGTATACGGCGTACCTAGGTAGGTTTTCTGACCATAGCCCGCTACTGCTGATGTTTCGGACACTGGAGGGGCGCACCCCAATCCCAACATTGCGACTGTATCCAAGAGCACTGGAGGAGAGGTCTTCCGTACTGCACTAATGGCTAAATTGAAGGACTATTTTTCCCTGAACAGGGAGTCAGCCTCCTCTAGGGGAACAGAATGGGAAGCCCTGAAGGTGCTTATAAGGGGACACTGCACTGGGCACACAGTGGGGATCAGGAAGGAGCTAGAATCGGACATACCCGCTTGGAGACTGAGTTACGTTGGTGGGAGTTGAGGCTGGGGACGGACAAAGGGGCAGCGCAGCAGCTGGCTGAGACGTCGAAGCCCACACTGAAACGCTAGAGCGCCTCCGATGCCATGACTACAAGACATACCTGGGCATCCTGCATGCAGGGGAGGGCAGGACCAGGAGGTTACTGGCGTGGCTGGTCAGACCAGAGAGCAGAGGCTCTCCCGATTACCCAATTGACATCTCGAACAGGGACTCAACTATACTCACCGACAGATATCAATGAAGAGCTTCAGTCCTACTACACAAGCCTGTATGGTGCACCAAAGGAGGTGGATCCGGACTCTCTGCGGACTTACCTGGAGGGCATGCAGTTGGTGACGGTCTCGGAACGGGACAGGGAGGAGCTGGGGGCACGAACAGGAATTGGGAATTGCCATCTCAGCACAAGCATCCAGGAAAACACTGGGTACTGATGGACTCCCACCAGAGTTCTATCAGAGGTTTTCGGGATACTGATACCCCGGAAGGTAGTGCCATACTCAGAAGCTTATTAGACGGGCGAATTACCACCATGGACTAGGCAGGCCCTAGTGATCCTGCTTCCCAAGTGTAAGTGGACGGGCATGACAGTGGTTGATTACCACCCCCTCTCTATGCCAACACTGACGTCAAGGTGCTGAGCAAGAGACTAGTGACTAGGTTGCTCCCCCATATGCAGACCCTCATCCACACTGACAAGAATGGGTTTATACCCACACGCAGCACGTCACATAACTTATGGAGACTCTACTCTCTCCTTTATGAAGACACGGACCACTTGGGACTGACGGCCATGATAGTGTCAGTGGACCTGGAGAAGGCTTTTGACACGGTGCAGTGGGACTATCTGGAAGCGGTGATGCTGCGGATGGGGCTGGGACGGCAATGGGTGCAATGGATTAATCTGCTGTACGCTCGGCCTATGGCGAGAGTGAAGACAGGGCGCACAATCTCAAGCAGCTATGTGATTTGTAGAGGAACCAGACAGGGCGGCCCCCCTCACCTCTATTATTTGCCCTTCTGATCGAGCCCCTGGCGGAGAGTTTCCGAGCAAAGGCCGGAGAATGGGGAGTGATCAAACAAGGAACACCGCACATCATCTCTCTCTATGTGGATGACCTCCTCATTCATTTACGGGATGGGAACTCAGCGCTCCTGCGGGTGCTGCAGATGCTGGAGGATTTTGGCTGCGTCCCGGCCTGCCCCTTAACTGGCGCAAGACATGTGTTTTCCTGATGGTAGTAGGGGCGCCATACCCGCTCTCCTGCCATGCAGATGTTCAGTGGGCTCCTTGTACTTTTAAATACCTGGGTATCCAGATCTATCATGATCTGAAGGATCTACATGGCCCCCCTAACCACCATCGCCAGACACCATGCACTCAACTTCGTCTCATACGCCGCCGACACTCAGCTAATCATCTCCCTCACAAACGACCCCCACACAGCCAAAACCAACTTCCACAATGGAATTAGGGCACTCGCCCCCCGGATGAAGGAGAGCTGCCTCAAGCTTAATTCTGAAAAAACAGAAGTCCTCGTCATCTGCAACAACCCCTCAGCCTTGGACATTTCCTGGTGGCCCACTGCCCTCAGAAGCGCTCTGGCCTCCATCGACCACGCCCGCAACCTCAGCTTCATCCTGGACTCAGCACTCTCGATGAACCGTCAAGTCAGCGCAGTCTCCTCCACCTGCTTCAACACCATGCGCATGCTCTGGAAGATCTTCAAATGGATCCCAACCAAATCCAAAAGAACAGTCACCCAGGCTCTCGTCAGCAGTCACCAAGACTACGGCAACGCACTCTACGCTGGAACCACCACCAAGGTACAGAGAAGACTGCAATGCATCCAGAACGCTTCCACCCGTCTCATCATGAACACCCCCAAACACAGCCACACCTCTGCTCTACTGAGAGACCTGCACTGGCTCCCAATAGACAAGAGAATCACATTCAAGCTTCTCACGCATGCTTACAAAGCCTTCTGCAACACCAGACCAGAGTACATCAACCAAAGACTCCACATCTACACGCCCAACAGACAGCTCCTCTCCACCGACCTTGCACTCGTCGCCTTCCCAAGCGTCCAGAAGGCCACAGCCAGAGGAAGATCCTTCTCCCACCACGCCACCAAGACCTAGAACTCCCTTCCCAACCACCTCAGAAGATCTCCCACTCTATCACAATTCAGAAAGGACCTCACAATTTGGCTCTTGACGTGATCATTGATGACCTCTCACTTATTGCCCCCCTCCCCAGTGCCTTGAGACCATAGCGGGTGACTAGTCGTGCTTTACAAGTATTATAATTAAAGGATCTGCACGAGGGCAATCTGGGAGGCGCGTATAGAGCTCTGAAGATGGCGGTAGCCTTTTGGCATTCACTAAAACTCCACATAATGACTCGGATAGCCCTGTCTAAAATGGTGATGCTCCCCAGGCTTCTTTACTACTTCACTAACCTGCCATTGCTCATCCCTGCAGCCTGGTTTCACACTCTGAATGGGCTCCTGAGGGAGCTAATATGGGATGAGGAATGCCAGAGAGTAGCACTGGCTATGCTCCACTTGCCACCGAAAGGGTGGACTCGGAGTGCCGGATTTAGAACTGTACCACTTGGTGGCCCAGCTCCAGTGGCTTGCGCGATGGCTCCATGGACTGGACTCATCTATGGTCCACCTCAACGGAGCTCATACTCAAGAGACAGTTTTACTGGCTCGCCTACTACGGGGAAGACGCCCCCCGAGATTGAACCTGTTGGTGGTGCTGGTGGCCTGACGCAGAGCCATCTGCTGAAAAACATAAATGTAAGCTTCACACTTGTATAGCACACTACTCACCCGTTAGGGTCTCAAGGCACTGTACACATACAACTGTGGAACCCTTCCTGGCTTTTCCCTGTGAGGAACCCACACCTGGGGAACCCCCAGGGTAAAGCCAGGCATCCAGGCGCTGTCAGGGCTGTTCTGGAGATTAAGCAAGCTATTGCCCAGAATTACAGAGTGGGACTTATTAATTAGATTAGGCACCAAGATGAGAATTATCTGGTCCAAGGGAATTGAGCCCAAGACCCGCCGTGGCGGGACTTGAACCCTGGTCTCGGGTCAGATCTCTGCAGCAGGGTCTGCCACTCTAACCATTGTGCCACACTTCTCCACATATGAATGCTGAACGAGCACGGCAAGTCCATATGCCCCTGCCCTCCCCCTGGTGGGACTCCCGCATGGTGACCCTTGCACTTCCTTTACTGTGCGGCGGCTACAACACTGGACGGAGGCCTGGATAGAGACGGTGGGGTACATGTTCCAGGAGGGAATGCTGATCCCGTTTGGTGACTTGACAGACCAGACAGACCTACCGGACAGTCAATTCTTAAACTATGAGGCTATCGTACGAGCCTTGAGAGACATGTGGGAGGAAGAGAGTGAGGAACCCGCAGAAAATGCAATCTTTCAGGCTATGATGACATTGGGAGGAGGTTCCCACCTGGTGACATGGTTCTACAGAGCCCTGTACAGGATGGAGGTCCGCTCTTTGGGAGGACTGAGGGGCAGGTGGGACACAGACCTAGGGAGCCAGTTGTCGGACGCTGAGTGGACTCAGATCTTGGCCTACCCCTAGAAGATCTCTTGCAACACCCGCTTGAAGTATATACAGTATAATTACGTACATAAGACATACCTTACCCCACACAGAATCAACCGGTTATACAGCTCAAAATCAGGGGCATGCAATCGGTGTAGGCTGGGGGACGCTGACTTCTGACAAATGACTTGGGGTTGGCCGGACCTGCAGCGCTTCTGGAGAGAGGTGATTGATCACCTCAATCACATGCTGGACAGGCAGATGGACTATGGCCCGTCTGTCTGCTTACTGGGAATCTTTGATAGGCCTCTACCAAAAAAGCTGGTGAACAGATTTATTGACCTGGCGCTCGGGCTGGCATGTAGGAGATTGGCAATGGCCTGGAAGTCTACCACGGGGCCCAGACTGAGAACTTGGGTGGAGGATGTCACACGCTGGGCTAGGGCAGAGGAGTGGACCGTCCACAAGGAAGAGATAAGAGGGATGAGAAACAAACTGATAGCCCCTCTATGGGCAGAGGTGGTGGGAATGTGGGAAACACTTGAGGCCACCATGCATCAACCTGCAGATGGACCACCTGATCTAGGAAGCTAAGGTAGCCACTGTGCCAGACACCTGGGACCCCCAGACGAGGGTGTGGGCGGCCTGTGGTCTTTTGTCATGCCCACCCCGTGCCCTGTCCTCCTCCCCCCGGCCTGGCCTCGCACACTTGCAGACCCACCTGCAGACCACATAGTCTGGGCAAATCACTGGGCAAGTTTTCTTAGTTAAATAGGTTAAGATTGTTTACCTCAACACTTGAAGAAGTTGGGTATCTGAAAGCCTTGAATTGCTACCTGTGGTGTATAGTCACTCGGCCTCTTGAACACACCGCGTGAACCGGAGAACCATTGATAACTCACACTGTGCTTGGTTGTTATAGATGCAGAGCGAGACGGGGGTAAACCAGCAGTGTGGGGTGCATACTGAAGGACAACAGTGTATGATGGTTCAGTAATGCTTGTCATGAACATGTAACATGCAAGATATTTAAGAGTAAAAATGTTCCTATGACATAGATGATGTACCAACCGAAATACCAATAAATAAACATGTTAAATAAATAATGGCCTTATAGCCCTCTGTAGCTGGACTATACAGGCTATTAAAGGCCAGCTCCCTTGTTAAAGGCCCTTGCCTTCATCTCAGCACTTTAACACTGAAGCAGGCCTATAATGGCCGGTATAGCCCGTTACGGCAGGCTATAAGACTTTATTCCATTATGTTAAAGTCTGCCACAGTTTCCAGGAAATCTACATCTCCAGTCATTAGTTAATAGATAATAGCTAATAGATAGACACCCAATATGTGTATGGATCTGTAGCCTTTCCTCAAGCCAACATGTAGCCGGTGTGTGTGCACTGTCTAGCCATTTTACACTTGCAGAGACGCACCCACACACCAGGAATGTCCATTACATGGCTAGTGGAGTGTGCAACTCTGCCCACAGCTTGCTTTTTACAATTGGTTTCTGTAGATTTTGCTTTTCATTACAATAATGTGTGTTCTCTGCAGATGTGCTTAAAATTACTTTACATGCAGAGTTGTCTGGGAAAGAGGAGTATTCAAGAGGACCTCTGCTGTCAGAAGAGTGTCTAATGTCCTTAGTTTGGGAAAGGCTGGTGCAGTGGCAGCAGGTTTGATCCCAAGTGGAAGGGCCATCGTTTTTCTCTTACTTTCAATGGGAGATTGCATATTAGCTTCTAGAAAACAAATCTCTTGGTCACTGGCTTTCCACCTGAATCAATCATTACATACAAGTGGGTCATAGATGGCAAATGCATGTGTAATCTGAATATGTGGTGTAGAATGACCACAGAGAGTTTATATGTGATTGACTGTATGAAGACTAAAGTCCATTATGGAGCTACTCTGTGCAAATAGCTAATGGACATGCAGATCAAAGTTGAGCCTTGTCAGACAGGAGTGTCAATTGGAGGGAGCCCTGCAAAATATTTAAGAGATCCCTTTGAAGTGGACCAAGCTCCCCTGAAGGACAGGCAGAGAGCAAATGGCCTTTTGGTGTGCAGGTTAGCCCCACAACCATATAGATTCTGCAGCCAGAGAGGTGTGGTTGCCAGGAAGGAAGTGGCATGACATCTTTTGTACCTTTGTTCATTAAGTCCAAGTCACAGCTGCCCTGATCCACCCTCCTGCCACACCCCCAGGCCAAAGGTTTTATGACTGATCAGTTCCTGGGAAGGGATGTCAAACCCCAAAGCTGTAAGTGACCGCAGAAAACTCCACACTTGTCCATTTGGGCCGGCAGGATTTGTCAGGCCTGCATAGCCTCTCTAGAGCAGTTCCCCAACTGTGAGGAGCAAGACAACCATGGGAGACATACTGCAGCAATTCTGGGGCCATGCTCATCTCCTTCTCATGACATGGACTGCAGCACAATACTGCAATCGGTCGGCAGTGCCAGTTAAACATCTGTGGCCACATCAGCCAACGTGTGTAGTCCATCAAGAAACAGGAGACCTTGAAGACAAACTCCATAAAAACGCTAGACGATATTTAAAATTCCTTAGTGTGAATGCACCTAGACAGTATACTTTATGAGGTGGATAGCCACACTGGGTGGTGGCCCCGGTTTTGAGAAGAGTACTGTTAGTGTACCATCAGTCCCAGAGTACAGCACGACAGCTTTACATTAAGGAGGCTGTAGCTGTTGGTTAAAGGCCTGTGCACACAAAGGCAGGGAACACCCAAATCGGTTTAATTGTATATATAGTATTTCTTTGTGAACAAAAATCAAAATACTTTTACTTCAATAAGACGAAAAACTGGATGGACAATAGCTCATTGCATGCCATTTATGTTCTGCTAAGTCCTAAATGGATAACCCAGTACCACTGCCCTCAGTCAGCCTTGGTCTGCTCTGCTTCACCACCATGAGGGCCAAGTGTAAAACAGGCATTCTTGGTTATTGGTTCAATAATTGGGCAGACCCCAGGACAATAAAGTAAAATGACATTAACTGGCTCAATTGGTGCCCACTAGTCACTGCCTGCCCTGGTTCTTGAATCCATACATACATGTATTAATCCATCATTTAGTCACCCTTACTTTCCCCCACACGTTCATCTAGAATCCCTCACACGAGAATGAACCAAACGCCAATGAAATACTTTCAATAATCAGCTAGGCCTATTGACATTGTTAGTGATGTGTGAGAGAGCTTCCAGTTGTGTGGTACTGCTAACCTCTGGGGATGTGAAAAAGCTGTTGCTAGTGTAAGACTGCTAGTCTGTGAGGAGGATGAGAGCGCTGTCAGTTGTATGAAACTGCTTCGCAGGTCTTGGAATCGTTTACATTTTTAAATTTATTGTTATGCAGATGATGCCCACTTATTATCCAGATAGAGAACCACATAGAAATAACTCAACGATGTTGAGCTGGATGAAGAACGATAAACTGCAACTCGATGCAGGTAAAACTGAGGTGCTGGGGACTGACAACTTGCACATATTTATCAGAAACTTGGGGGCCTATTTATGAGCCAGTTTGAGTTTGCTCCAATGCAAACCTTGTAGGTGAGTTATGGAGCCGCGCAAGAACCTGAGTGGCTCCATAAATCTGGAGCAAGGCAAGTCAGCAAATAAATCTTTGCTTAACCATCTGGCACAAAAGCAGTCAGGCTTAACTTAGGGGCAATGTGTAAAGTATTTATGCAGCACTCCAAAAATAGTAAAGTGAAAACATAACAGTAGGAAAACTCCAAACCTATTTAGCAAAATGGAATTAACCTTAATAAAGAAAATGACACCAAAGTGACAACAATCTAATTACTAGAATTAGAAATATGAGTTTTTAAATTTGTAGGTATAATAGCACAGAAAGGAGTGAAGCGGCAACTGCTGGTATCTGGTCAAGGTAGATCCAGACAAAGTCACAAGTTCTGGTCCACTGTGACTGAGAGTGGGCTGGGGACAGGAACAGGTTTGTCCCACTAGAAGTCTTAACTTCGGACTTTTATGTGACTCTGCATCGCCCTGTGTTGCGCTGTGTTGCATCCAGTGAGGTTTACAGTCAGGAGCTGCACAATTCTGTGGAGCTTGGTATGATTCTGCTTTGGATCTGATGAAGCCAGCGATCCGAAGCCATGCAGTGCTGCAATATGAGGCTCTGCACTGCTCTATATCATACCCGGTGAAGCAGACAATCAGGAGATGCATGGTGCTGCGACTCACGGCCGTTTAACTATCCGCTCCGATATGTGTTGGATCCGGATCTTGAGGATAGCATTTGGGGGTTGGGGCTCACTCCCACAGACAAGTGTGAAGCTTCGGGGGGGATGTTTTGGGTGTAACAACCCCCTAAAAATGGATTCTGCAACAAATAGTTGGGTACAGGTTCTTCTAGTCAACTTTGATGAGGTGTCTATTGGATTTCACCTGGGACCTTTACATGCCCACTCTGACAATAACACATATAGGTGGTCATTACAACCCTGCCGGTCGGTGTTAAAGTGGCGGTAAAACTGCTAACAGGCCGGCGGTAACAAAAATGGAATCACGACCGTGGCGGAAACCGCAAACATAGACAGCCACTTTAACACTCCGACCGCCACGGCGGTACAAACAAACACTGCGGTGGTGACAGCCAACAGACAGGCGGAACACAATGTACCGCCCACAGTATTACAACAGGCCAATCTGCCACCTTTTCCGGGGCGGATTCACCGCGAACAAAAACATGGCGGAAACAGGAATTGGAAGGGAAAACGCTCACCTCTACACACCCCACGAGGAACCAGGACGCCATGCTCCTCTACCAGGAGCACGAATGCCGGCGGCGACGCCGACCACAGTGAGTACTGCACCTACGGCACAGGGGAGGGGGGAGGGAAAAAAGAGTGATACACACATGCAACACCCCCACCCACACCCCCACCCTCACCCACTACAACACACACACTAATACATGCTGCAACAATAGATTTACACCCCCCAACCCCCTCCAGAAGAATGCAAAGACAAAAGGAAATGATTTGAACATTTGTAATCTATTAAAATCCAGTACTCAAAGATATATATACACTACAAACAAATATATACACCAAGAATACAAGTACAGGTATTGCACCATTAAAGTCCGTGGACCACTGGGCCCAAAATGCATGGGCGAGGCCCACACTCAATACCCGATCAAAACGGAGAGAACACTGCAGGGGCATCAGATAGAAATACAACAGGCACCTCAGGGGGAAGGGAAGGGGGGGGCACCTCAGCCAGGTGAGTGCACAACGCCAGATCCACGAGGGGGCTCCATACCCACTGCTGTATCCTAGGGAGTGCAAAGCCACATTCTCACAAGTCTCTCCAGTGGGTGGGTTGCCCACTGCTTTATCCTGGGGAGTGCAACGCCACAGTCTCACAAGTCTTTTCAGTGGGTGGGTTGCCCACTGTTTTATCCTGGGGAGTGCAAAGCGACAGTCTCACAAGTCTTTTCAGTATGTGGGTTGCCCACTGCTTTATCCTGGGGAGTGCAAAGCCACAGTCTCACAAGTCTTTTCAGGGGTGGGTTGCCCACTGCTTTATCCTGGGGAGTGCAAAGCCACAGTCTCACAAGTCTTTTCAGTGGGTGGGTTGCCCACTGCTTTATCCAGGGGAGTGCAAAGCCACAGTTTCTCAAGTGGATAACAGTCTCCACTGGTTCAGGAGGGGGCTTTGTGCTCAGAGTGCTTCATCCTGCCAAGGACAGAGGTAGTGGATGTCTTTCTCCACTAGTTCTGGAGGGGGCTTTGTGCCCAGAGTGCTTCATCCTGCCAAGGACAGAGGTAGTGGATGTCTTTCGCCACTGGTTCTGGAGGGGGCTTTGTGCCCAGAGTGCTACAACCTGCTCATGGCGGACTCAGTAGCGTTGGAGCTTTCTGCGCTCATTGGCCTGCGGTGCTGGTGGCGGCGGTGTCCTGTGAGGCGGTGCTGGTGGCGGGGGTGTCCTTGGCAGCGGTGCAGGTGGCGGCGGTGTCCTGTGAAGCGGTGCTGGTGGCAGCGGTGTCCTTGGCAGCAGTGCTGGTGGAGGTCTTGTCCGCCATGCAGGTTTGCGGCGACTTGCCTTTCTTTCTGTGCCCCTTCCCCACCTTGGATGGTGGCGCAGCTGTCTTCCCCCTCCCAACTGCACTCTTGGGAGAGCCTTTGGTGCCAGAAGTGTTGCCTTTCTCCCGCCGGGCAGTGGCCAACTTTTAATGCTTCTGAGGTGGGGGACTGTCCGTGGTCTGGCTCCTTGGCACACTGGCTGCCCTGCTGCTTGGCGCACTCGAGAAGCCGGTTACTGCTGGCACTACTGTTCCTGGTGATGTGGTGGCTAAGGTGCTGGGTTGGGACCTGGAAAGGCGGGCCCTAGGGGACTGAAGGGGTGGGGAAGGTGAGGGGAAGAGGTAAAGGTTGGACAGGAAAAGTTTTTGGGACACACTGGGACGGGTAGCTGGAGGGGGTTTGAGAGTGGAGGAAGAGGTAGTGGTTGTAGGAGGTGTACGTTTGCTGACTTTGGGGGAAGGTGCATGGACTGGAGGCTGTCGTGAGGTGGATGGCTGTTGGGTGGGTGTGTGGCTGCGTTTGTGTACCTTGGGAGGTGGGCTCACAGACACACTGGGAGAGGACACAGTGAATGTGTGAATGGTAGTGGGGGTTATGAGTGCACATGAATGGGGTGTGGTGATGGGTGTGCTGGTGATGGACGTAGTGGCTGAAGATGTAGTGTATGCAGGTGTGAATGGAGACAAGACAGGGAGGGAGTAGGGAGACGAGGAGGAGGGGGACACAGTGGAAGCAGTGGATGTTGGTATGTGTGCATGGGTATGATGCTTGTGTGAGTGCCTGTGGGATGTGTGGTGCTTATGTTTGCCAGAGCTTCCCTTGTGTGTTGAGGTCTGTGCATGCTGGTCTGATGGTGTGCTTGGGATAGGCTGAGGTACAGGGGATTGGGTCTGGGTGGAGGAAGTTGGAGGGGGGAGGCTGGACACAGGGACAATGGCTGCCATCAGTGCTGAGGCCAGAGTCTGAAAAGATCGCTGTTGGGCTGCCTGACCAGAATTAATGCCCTCCAGGTATGCATTGGTCTGTTGTAACTGCCCCTCTACACCCTGGACGGCATTCAAAATGGTAGACTGCCCATCAGTGAGGGATCTGAGGAGGTCAATGGCCTCCTCACTGAGGGCAGCAGGGCTGACAGGGGCAGGGGCTGAGGTGCCGGGGGCGAAGGAGATGCCCACCCTCCTGGGTGAGCAGCCACGGGGCACACGCTGAGGGGCTGCTGGGAGTGTGGTGCTGGTAGGGGGGGTGGCGGCTGTACCTGTAGATGTGGGGGGCACAGAGGGGCTCGCCACCGCAAGGGAGCTACCCTCAGAGGAGGAGTCTGTGTCTCTTGTCTCAGCTCCCGTCCCCGCCGTGGAGCTCCCCTCGCCCTCCATCTCACTGGTGGCTTCAGACTCCATTGTGTCGCCCTCCAGGGCCATGTGGGATAGAGCTCCCTCCTGCTCTGGTGGCACAGCTCCTCCGCCTGATGATGCTAATGCACACAAGAACAAGGAGACCACAAAAGGGGGGGGGGACAGAAGAAAGACATGTTCAGTGCATGCGATACCGCTACCATTGGCGGACACTACAGACAGAGAAGCCCCCTGCACTACGCTGTGCACTTTGAGTACCCTAATTAATCACAGGGACATGGGTTACAAGGCCTATGAACAATTGCTGCACACATGGAAGTCACACGAGCCTGACTAGGTGTAGTTGCCTCTGAACACAGGTGGGGGGGTGCCACATGGCCTGCCTTACGAAGGGCCCTTGCCTACTAAAAATGCCCTGGCCTAGGGGAACCCACAAAAGACACCTCCCCACCCAGACACCTCCAATGTGCGCTGAATCAGCTGAATGAGAATGTACTCACCCCCTTGTGGCTGCTGTGATGCCCTCAAGCGCCCATCCAACTCCAGATACACCACCGCCAGGATCCGGAACATCAGACGGGTCATGGTGCGACGGGCACCCCTTCCACATTGGGAGGCCATCCCCACCTGGGCCTCCGCCATCTTCTTGCTCGAGCGGCGAATGTCCTCCCATCTTTTCCGGCAGTGGGTGCTCCGTCTGTGGTGGACCCCCAGGGTCCGGACTTCCTTGGCGATGGCACGCCAAATATTCTTCTTCTGGTGGGTGCTGACCTACAGGAATAGTACAGGGGACAAGGAGAAGATATAACCATCCGCACCGTCACAGTCATTGGCCCGCATCCCTACCCTTGCCATGACGCACATCCATTCACCGTCGTTTCATGCACGCCTCATTCTCCCCCCCCCAGGCTTCCCTCCACACCACTCCACACAGGCATTGCCCATACAGCATGCTCACAGTGTACTTACCTGTTTGTCTGGAGGACCGTAGAGTAGCGTGTACTGGGGTAGGACCCCATCCACTAGTTTCTCCAACTCCTCCGTGCTGAAGACAGGGGCCCTTTCCCCAGACACATGAGCCATTGTCTCTTCCAGACTGAGGTCAAAGCAGCACTTTCAGTGTAGGTCCTCTCCTGACGAAGATCAGGTATCAAGTGAGTGAACAGAGAGAAAATGGCAGTCACGTCCGCTGCGGTGCGTACCGTCACCGCTGGCGTACATCGTCATTGGCTCCTGGGACCCATAGGGTCCAATGTTAACCAATGCAGGATTGCGCCGCGGTCTTCGACCGCCTACCGCAATGGTGTACAACACCAGCGCAGTTACCTCATATCCCCTTGTCCCACATTACAGGTCAGGCAGCCGCCATTTCAGGGGGCCATATTGCCTTAATTTTAAATGCATCACACATATCTAGGCCTTGCATACACACTAAGACAGGCACATAGCGGATTAAAAAATTTGTGGAATAAAGTTGTGTTTTCGTACCTCAGTGTTGGCTGACTCTCTGCTCGCTGTTCTCCTCCATAGAGCAAGTCCGCTGGGGCAGGTGAGGAGATGGCGGCATCCTCCGGTGTACAGGCCGCTGGTGGACCTATCGACAATGGAAGAGCGACATGTAATTGTCACCTATGGATTGGACCGTGCCACAATCCAGGAACTTTGTGCCCGGTTGGAGCCAGACCTGATGTCAGCTATCCGCCATCCCACAGGAATCCCCCTTCTAGTGCAGGTCCTGTCAGTACTCCATTTCCTGGCAAGTGGGTCTTTTCAGACGACAGTGGCCATAGCATCAGGGATGTCCCAGCCAATGTTCTCTAACGTGTTGTCCAGAGTGTTGTCTGCCCTGCTGAAACACATGCGCAGTTACATAATTTTCCCTCAGGTGGAGAATTTGCCTGCAGTGAAAGGTGACTTTTATGCCCTGGGACATAGCCCCAACAGCATTGGTGCCATTGATGGGACACATGTGGCCTTGGTCGCCCCGCAAGAGTGAACAGGTGTACAGAAACCGGAAGAGTTACCATTCGATTAATGTGCAGATGGTGTGTTTGGCCGACCAGTACATCTCCCATGTGAATGCCAAGTTTCCTGGCTCAGTGCATGACACTTACATTCTGAGGAATAGCAGCATCCCTTATGTGATGGGGCAACTCCAGAGGCACCGTGTGTGGCTATTAGGTGAGGACTATACAGTGTGACTAGGTGTCTGGGTCTGGGTATATCCCTAAGAGTTAGTGTGTGTCTAACAGATTTTCCTCGACATTTGCAGGTGACCCTGGTTACCCCAACCTGTCATGGCTACTGACCCCAGTGAGGAATCCCAGGACAAGGGCAGAGGAACGCTACAATGAGACCCATGGGTGAACTAGGAGGGTTATAGAGAGGACCTTCGGCCTCCTGAAGGCCAGGTTCAGGTGCCTCCATCTGAGAGGTGGTTCATTATTCTACTCACCAAAGAAGTTGTGCAAGATCATCGAGCCCTGCTGTATGCTTCACAACTTGGCTTTGCGACGACAGGTGCCTTTTCTTCAGGAGGATGGTACAGATGGAGGTCTTGTGGCAGCTGTGGAGCCTGTGGACAGTGAAGACGAGGAAGCAGAAGAAGAGGATATCGACAACAGAAACACAGTGATTCATCAATACTTCCAGTGAGACACAGATAAGAAGACATCACTGCCTGCTACATCTGATACCCTTGTTCTACCTGTCATCTGTCTGTCACTTTCACCCAGTGTATGGACCCTGAGTTGTCACTTTCCCTTTCAATTTCACAGATGTGGGTCCCACTGTGTGACATCTGCTTTGTTTCCTCATGGACTAGAGCTGTGTGACATAGGTATGTTGACAATACAATGGATATAGCAGTTTTCCACAGTTATTGCAAATACACATTTTCGAAAGCACAGACTGACTCCAGATAGTTTTGTGATTTAAGGGTGTTTATATGTCATCACACTCTCCGCACACGCCTACACAACGCTGGAATCCGCGACAAGGCACTCGACTGGATCTCGTCATTTCTCTCAGGCAGAACCCAGATAGTCAGCCTCCCACAGTTCACGTCAGAAGCTTCCAGAATCATCTGTGGAGTTCCCCAAGGATCTTCGCTCAGCCCCACGCTCTTCAACGTTTACATGGCCCCCCTCGCCAACATAGCACGAAACCACCACATCAACATAGTTTCCTACGCAGACGACACTCAGCTCATCCTCTCCCTCACGAAAGACCCTACAACTGCAAAGAACAACCTCCACAATGGACTTCACGCCATCGCCAGCTGGATGGAATCAAGCCACCTCAAGTTAAACACAGACAAGACAGAAATCCTCATCTTTGGCACCAACCCCTCAACTTGGAATGACTCCTGGTGGCCCACCTCCCTAGGAACAGCGCCCTCACCCACCACCCACGCACGCAACCTAGGCTTCATCTTGGACTCTACACTCAGCATGACTCAGCAGGTCAATGCCATCTCCTCTTCCTGCTACAACACTCTCCGCATGCTCTGCAAAATCTTCAAGTGGATTCCCGTAGAAACCAGGAAAACTGTCAGCCACGCCCTGGTGAGCAGCCGATTGGACTATGGAAACGCCCTATATGCAGGAATAACAACCAAACTCCTAAGAAAACTGCAAAGAATCCAGAACGCATCTGCCCGCCTCATTCTGGACATCCCACGCCGTGACCACATTTCCCCCCACCTCAGAGACCTTCACTGGCTAGCAGTGTCAAAGAGGATCACCTTCAAACTCCTCATCCACACACACAAGGCCCTCCACAACACAGGCCCAGCCTACCTCAACGACAGACTCACCTTCCACACCCCCACCCACAAACTTCGCTCCGCCAGCCTCGCCCTCGCCTCCATCCCCCACATCCGCCGCACCACTGCCGGAGGAAGATCCTAGAGTTTGGCATTTGGCCTCTGTGCTAAAACTGCATCTACAGGTGCAAAAGATGCTCTGTGGACACAGGTAAATGCTGAATAGGAGCCATGTTTTACTAGCCTGTTGTGCATTATTTTTTAAAACATTGTGACAGGGTTTCTTTCTGTACTTCAGAACCCAGCAAGGAAATCTTTGGTGGTGGGCAAAGCTATTCAGTGGTCCTATGGTCGACAGGTGTCCGGGTCAGATATCTCCAATGGCAAACCCATTTGAGGCTTTGTCGTTGTATAGCTAGTATTTTTCCCATTCCTAAATTGGACAGTACATAATGAGTTCGATGGGATAGGAGCTGTGCCAATTTATGGTAGAGCACTTGCTTCACTGAATTCTAAAGCATGCCATCAGTCTTCATCCATCTTTTTATAAGCTATTTTACAGCATGGGTTGTGGGTATATTTTTGGTTCTTCCTGAGTGCAATCAGCAGCTGCTGTTGGTGGGCATTCCTCGACGAACGCACTCCTTTTTCGTGGCTAAGCAGCATTTGCAATGATTTCAGTCACAGACATATGATTGTACATCATCAAAGTTGCTGTTTTCATCCATGTAAGGTTGTCTGCAATGAAAGAAGTTGTGCGTTGTTGGGAAACACAGGGCCAAATTTCAAGCAGTTGTACTGCATTGTGTTAATGGGGAAGAACAGTACAGTACAGTAGTGTGTGTGTGTGATCACTAGCATAGGAAATGTAGTTGTAGGGTACCCTTCCTCTACAAACTACCATGCTTAGGCATAGTTTAAAACGTTTCTAACTTTGTATGTGTGCTGTAAATTACAGCACACCTACAAAAAAAGTTAGAAAAGTTTGGGGAAAAAACAGAAAAGAAAAGCCTTGTCTAACTTCTTTAATAATAGGGCTTTGAGTCCAAAACTATGAGTGGCTACACAGCAATTCCTACATACCAAGCATGGTAATCCCCTTGAAGCAAAGTAAAACTTGGTGAATCCCAATTCTACTCTTTGTGCCAGCTTGCACCACTTTTACAATGCAAACATGGCACAAAGTGTTAGTAAATTTGCCCTACAATGACCCCACATTCTGGTTGAGATACATTGCATTTTAGTGTCATTTTTAACCACTTTGTATATCAATTCCACAGATTACAGTAACAGTACTTATTAAACAATACCATTTACTCACTGCAACGATAATTTGCGCCACACCCATGGTAAGCAATAAACTGCCAATACTGAAGCACATTAAGATCAGGGGGAGTTATCTGCATCAGAGGCATTACTTGATCCTGTTGCAGCAGATATGCTAATATAAGAATATGCTAATGAGTTGCGTATAGTGACTAATGAGAGAATTTGACATTTGATTAACAGTAATTGAAAATAACGTGTAATGTGCAAAATGTGCCCACGGGGAGTGGTCACCATCTGTGTTAACAATACTAAAATAATATGAAAATGTTTAATAATTGTACTAATGTGTTATAATGAGAGATATAAATTTATGTTATGATGCTTCATATCCTTAACTTAGCTATATCAGAGGCCTAGTCGGCACTGGGCCTTGCTTGCTTAAACGTGGAGATGCGATGAGCTGCCGCAGACTGGAACTGGAGAAAAGAGACCTTGAACTGCACAGAGTTCACCATGAAACGCCACTAGAAAAATCTGCAAACTCACCAGCGGACAGGAGACGGTCAGAACAAATTGATACAATTATGTGTAGAGTAGGCTAAATTTTAGTTACCCGCAGAACCTAATGATATACTCATCGACAAAAGAACCAATCATGTTAATGGAACTTGACTCTCAAAATAACGTAGACAAGTGGTAAACAAAATTTATAGGTTAGAGTCATAACCCCTGATAAGGTTGACCAATGGGCAAATTGTGGGACCGGCTGAGAGACCCTAATAAAAAGTCACGACATGAGGGGAAGAATCGTAACGGAGAGGCAAAAGTTGATGACGTCAGGAGACGCTGTCCGAAGTGCTGGAACTTGGGCTGGCTTCCTGTGAGCCAGAGTCTTATTGGTGACTGATGACCTGGAGACGAAGATGATTCGTTGCTGATCTATCTTGGATAGGTAGCTATTACCTGACTGACTAATGAATGCTTTTTCTTTCTAGGTACCAACTGCGCTGTTTTAAATGTTTTTCCCTTTTAGATAGATTTTTTCCAAATTAATAGTTTTGACTAAATTGTTTTTTGCATGAAGACCCACATGCTGATGCTAATTTGGGGTTAGGTAGGTTGACAAGGGTGACTTAAACTGACTGACTTATATTGCTGAATTGTTCAATTGCTGATGAATTGCTATGCTTTGTTTAACGTTGGTTGCATATTAATAAAGTTGCAGAGAATTCATTGCTCAAGTTGACAATAAAAATTGGAAATCAGGATAATGTTGAATAAAGGTTTATGATTAGAGTTGTAACTAATAGGGAATAAACAGAACTAACTTTCATATGAGTGATGGTGGTTTTTCTGATTAGATTAGTTCATGGTATTTTAAGTTGGTTGGACTGATTTATTGAAGCTTTCTTTTATTCACTATACTTGACTAGGATACCCTATGCGATCCAAAAGATTCATCGACCTATACCTGTCCCTTGTAAGTTAACTTACTAAGGACAAGGCGCACTAGCAATCCAAAGTCCATAAGGTGAAGCCCAGCTTTCCAAATCAGCTCCGGTACCTGGCTGAGGGCTGTTGCCAATAGTCTTTGCTCTTCATAAAGGTTTGAAAGCAAAGCCAAATGGTTTTGAATGTATCCATATGGTTGTTCAGCATTGTGGTTCGCCACTTCTAGTGCATAGAATGACCATACTTCACTCCACCACACTGATATCGGTGGGGTCGTGGGTTGTTTCCAGAATTATGAGGGCCATCCCCACCACCACTAACAAATGAGTGAAAGGTTTTTCCCATGGATTAGTCATGGGGTAAGTAGCAGAGGTGTAATGGGAGTGTTATGTCTAGTATAGCTCTGATTTGTGAGATGATGGCTGACCAGCGATTGTGTGTGCAAGTGAGGTACCACCACATATTGAAGAAATTGCTCCTCTCATCGCAGCTTTTTCCAGCAGGTTTCAGGGCTCACAAACATAGAGTTGAGTTGGGTCAGGGAAAGATACCATCTACTGAGGAGCTTGTAGGTGTTTTCTCTGTGTTTTGTTCTGTGTAGCGCCAAGTTCCTTCCAAACTAGATCTCCTTACCAGCCCTGAGTGTAGCTATGTTTGGGCCTGCTGCCCATATCTAAAATCGCTAACTTAAGCAAGGTGATTCCTTTCCGCAGCTCCCGGTCACAACTATGGTCTCAAGTGTAAGGCGGTGGGGTTCGCTACACACTTTGTACCTTCATGCACTGGAACCCACTCAGTGTAGTAGTTGAGTGAGTCTGAAGTCATCCACTCTAGTTAAGCACCACCCCTTCACACACTTCCTGGGAGAGAAGTCCTCTGTCCCGATAAAGGTAACTCAAAGTTGCCACAATTCCAGTTTCCAAAGTGGCATCTGTGGGAAATCTGGGTTGTGCACAATAGGGATAAGTGGATAAGTGGTAAAAGGTGTGTATTGGGCCCTTTCTTGCGTGTACATTTCAATGTTATTTAATGACTGATTTCTCTAAAGAATATTCTTTAATCTGTTACTCTAGTCGTTATTTTTTTATGTCAATATTTAGTTTGGTACGAATTTTACTGCATACTACAAACTAGCTGTAAATTGTAACTATGAATAAACAATTGTATTGACATTGTATTGTTAAATGTCACAGATGTGAAGCCAAGAGCTATGCACCAGGGCATCATAGAATCGTAATTGTGAACCTCCGAGAGGAGTAACTCTGCAATAAGCTATCAAAACTCTTGTATGTTGTAAAAATATGTAATATATAACGGCACAATTTTACCTTATTGAAAATAAAATATATTAATAATTAAAAAATAATTGTAAAAAAAAGTAAACATGCATTGGCACAACCAATTACACTTACAAACACAAGCATTCACAAATGTTGTTGCATTCTTTATCACATTAAAGAAAGACCCGTTGTCTTTGCTAAGGATTGTTTTGGAAGGAAACACAAAGAACCTCCCTCACAACCTGCCCATCACTGCCTCTAACCCACCCTTCCTGGAGCCATTTTCTGGGACCTTCCCTTTTCCGATTTCTTCATCATGAATCTTCTGTATAGCTTTTTATATAAAGATATCTACTACTATTATTATTTTGATATCATGTATTATTACCATAGTTTTTCAATAAGTTAAGAAACATAGCTAATACATTCTATTATGGCTTTTTGCAGCATTATTATATGTGTACCCTTTTTACTATACACGTAATGAAATATCTCCTTTAAACAGTATTAGAGATGCCCCCTGTATTTCACCCAATCCTCTAGTGTAGAACTAACCGGTCTGTGCCAGCCTGCCACTAACAGACAAGTTTCTGACCCTATGGGGTGAGAGACTTTGTGCTCTATGGGTCAGGAACAAAGCCTGCTCTGGGTAGAAGTGATTCATACCTTCCCCCTGCAGGAACTGCAACATTTGGCGGTGAGCCTCAAAGACTCTTGCCTCCTCTAACACTGCCCCAGGGCACTCCAGCTAGTGGAGAGGCCCATCCCCCAGACCACGCACCACTTTTGGCAGCATGTCCAAAGTGAAAATTAGTAAACACCAGGAGGAGTGTCCCCTGCAGCTGGGAACACCCCTGGGGTGCCCAGAGCTGAGGTGAACCTCTTCTGGAAGAATTCTCCATTTTGTTTTGGAGGGTGTTAGTCATAGGATTAGGAATTTGCCCCCTCTTTAAAGGGAGTGGGCATAGCAAGGGTGTAGCCACCCTCAGGGACAGTAGCCATTGCCCTCTGTCCCCTGCCTTAATGCCCCTGAATCTAGTATTTAGGGGCACCCCTAATCTTGCTCTTGAGATTCCTGGTGACCTGAAATTAAGAAGGACTGAAGAGATGTACCAGCTGAGGAGACTCCAGACGACAAATGAGTTGACCCCAGTCCTACCTGCCTGTCTGCAGCTTCAAGAATCCTGCTACAAGAAGATGACTTATCCTGCAGGACCAACAACCTCTACAAAGGCCCAGAGGACTACCTGCCTACCCAAGGACCAAGATATCCTGAGGACTCCTGTCCACAAAGAAACCTCCAAGAAGGACTCCAGAGCCACCCGGATCTACGATTCCTGTCTACTCTACACCTTGATGCCCACGGCCCATGTCCAGGTGGCCCACCGGTCCAGAGAAAGTCCCCAGGCCATTCTGACCTCGAATCCACCCTGAGTTGACCCCTGGGGTTCCCTCATTGGAAAGCATTGGGCTCCTGATGCTGTGTTTCACTCTGCACCCAGCTGCCCCTGTGTAGCTGAGGGTGTGTGTCTGGTGTTTACCTGTGGCCCTCCCGGTGCTGATCTAAACCCCCCAGGTCTGTGCCCTGAAATCGCAGATACTAACCGGTGCCCTGTTTATTTCTGAATGCCCCCTGTCTCCTTAGGATTCCTTTGGGCGCCCAACACCAACTTTGACCTCTGCACCCGGCCGGTCCCGTGTTGCTGGTAGTGCACCCTTGGTGTCTGCCTAAACTTTGCCACGTGGACACCTTAACCCCTGAAGACTGGGATTGTAAGTCAAGTACTTACCTGTGAATTGTGTTGTTACTTTTCCTCCCCTAGGACTGCATTGCTTTCTATGAGGAATTGCAAGGTGTCTACTTTTGGAACTAAAAAGTATTACTTATCTATAAACTGTTTTATCTGTGAATTCTAACCAAAGTGCATTTGATATTTGAAAGTGATACATTTGTGAAACTGTACTTACCTACAACAAAGATTTTTTTGGTTCTAGAATTAAAGTATATTTTTGATACATAAAACAATTGGCCTGGAGTTAGTGATTATGGCCTTCATTACAACCCTGCCGGTCGGTGTTAAAGCGGCGTTAATACCGCCAACTGGCCGGCGGTTAAAAAAATGGAATCACTACCATGGCGGAAACTGCCAACATAGACAGCCACTTTAACATTCCGACCGCCACAGCGGTAGAAACATACACCATGTCAGTAAGCGCCAACAGACAGGCGGAACACAATGTACCGCCCACTGTATTACAACAGGCCTATCTGCCACCTTTTCCGGGGTGGTACCCACGCCATCAAAAGCACGGCAGAAACAGGACTTGGAACGGAAACCACTCACCTCTCGACACCCAACGAGGAACCAGGGCGCCATGGAGCCCGACTTACAGGTCCTGCCCATGTTGGTTTACCTCCTCTTCTACCAGGAGCAGCAAAGATGCCGGCGACGACCACAGTGAGTACTGCACCTAGCACACAGGGGAGGGGGAGGAAAGAGAGAGTGACACACACACACGCAACACGCAACACCCCTACCCCCACCCTCACCCACAACAACATACACACAAATACATGCAGCAACATTACATTTACACCCCTAATCCCCTGGAAGAACGCAAGGACAAAATGAAATGATTGTAACGAGTGTAATCATCGAAAAATCAGATAGGCCAAGATAACTTTAGATCATCAGTATATATAAATATGTACAGCAACGACACAAGTCCGGATAGTGTTGCAATAATTGTCCGTGGACCAGTGGTAACAAAATGCATGGGCGAAGCCCACATATGATACCTGACTCGAAACGGAGAGAACACTGCTGGGGCATCAGATCGAAAATAAACAGGCACATCAGGGGGAGGGGGGGCGTCCGGATGAATGGACGACGACACTGCTCCACGAGGGGGCTTCATGCCAACAGCTTGGTCCTGGGGAATGCAAAGCCACAGTCTCTCAAGTCTCTCAAGTGGGTGGTTTGCCCACTGATTGGTTCTGGGGAGTGCAAAACCACAGTCTCCCAAGTCTCTCAAGTGGGTGGTTTGCCCACAGATTGGTCCTGGGGAGTGCAAAGCCACATTCTCTCAAGTCTCTCAAGTGGGTGGTTTGGCCACTGATTTGTCCTGGGGAGTGCAAAGCCTCAGTCTCTCAAGTCTCTCAAGTAGGTGGTTTGCCCACTGATTTGTCCTGGGGAGTGCAAAGCCACAGTCTCTCAAGTTGTTGACATGTTCCACTGGTTCTGGAGGGGGCTTTGTGCCCAGAGTGCTTCATCCTGCCAAGGACTGTGTGAGTGGATGCTTTTCTCCACTGGTTCTGGAGGGGGCTTTTTGCCCAGAGTGCTTCATCCTGCCAAGGACTGGGGTAGTGGATGCTTTTCTCCACTGGTTCTGGAGGGGATGGGTGCCCAGAGTGCTTCATCCTGCCAAGGACTGGGGTAGTGGATGCTTTTCTCCACTGGTTCTGGAGGGAGCTTTGTGCACAGAGAGCTTCATCCTGCCAAGGACTGGGGTAGTGGATGCTTTTCACCACTGGTTCTGGAAGGGGCTTTGTGCCCAGAGTGCTTCATCCTGCCAAGGACTGTGTGAGTGGATGCTTTTCTCCACTGGTTCTGGAGGGGGCTTTTTGCCCAGAGTGCTTCATCCTGCCAAGGACTGAGGTAGTGGATGCTTTTCTCCACTGGTTCTGGAGGGGCTTGGTGCCCAGAGTGCTTCATCCTGCCAAGGACTGGGGTAGTGGATGCTTTTCTCCACTGGTTCTGGAGGGAGCATTGTGCCCAGAGTGCTTCATCCTGCCAAGGACTGTGGTAGTGGATGCTTTTCACCACTGGTTCTGGAAGGGGCTTTGTGCCCAGAGTGCTTCATCCTGCCAAGGACTGTGTGAGTGGATGCTTTTCTCCACTGGTTCTGGAGGGGGCTTTGTGTCCAGAGTGCTTCATCCTGCCAAGGACTGGGGTAGTGGATGCTTTTCTCCACTGGTTCTGGAGGGGGCTTGGTGCCCAGAGTGCTTCATCCTGCCAAGGACTGTGCGAGTGGATGTTTTTCTCCACTGGTTCTGGAGGGGGCTTGGTGCCCAGAGTGCTTCACATGCAGTGTGGCAGGTCCCATTTCCTCACCTGGGTGTGTGTGCCACGAGATTGCCTGGGAACAGGTAGCATGATACTCCATGGAGGCAGAGACACACTCCACCCTGCTGCGACTTTGCCTGCCACCTGCTGCTACTCACAGTGCTGGGTGTCGTGCCTCATGTATGCTGTGCAGGGTCCATGACATCTCCTGGCTGTCCACTGGGAATGTTTGCCATGTCGGCTGTGGTGGCACTGTCTGAGCACGTCGCGAGCTGGTGGCAGTGGTTGCGGCGGTGTCTCTGGCGGAGATGCTGCCGGTGGTGAATGTGTCAGCACCTGTGGAGGGAGACAGCAGGACATCTCCTGCAGCCTCAAACGGCTACCCACTGGGGATGATGCTGGGGACTGTTGCTGAGGCAGCAGACGTGCAGGTGGCGGTGTCCACCGCTGTACAGGTTGCTATTCTGGTTGCCAGAAGGGGTGACTCTGGTCCCTCAGCCGGAGGCTATGTGCCCTGTCCTGGCTTCCCCTTAGCCTTGTGTCCCTTCCCCACCTTGGATGTCGCAGCTGGTCCCTTGGCACTGTCCCCCTTTTGGCTTGGAGGAGGCCTTGCTGGGTGGTTGGTGCGGCTTTCCCCTGTGGCATGTGGGCACTTGTTGGCAGGTGGCGGAATGGGCTGATCCTTGGCCTCGCTAGGTGGCACACTGGCAGCCCTGATGGGTGCCGCCCACGATGTGACAAGACTTGCTGAGACCACAGTGCTGGAGGATTTGGTGGCTAAGGTGCTGGGCTGGGACCTGGACATCCTTGCCCTAGGGGAAGGATGGTGAGGGGAGGTGTATGGAAGAGGTCAATGTTATCCAGGAAACATTTTTTTGACACACTGGGACGGGAGTATGGAGGGAGTTTGGGAGTGGAGGAAGAGGTAGTGGCTGTAGGAGGTGTACGTCTGCTGAATTTGGGTGAAGGTGCATGGGCCGGAGGCTAATGTGAGTTGGATGGCTGTTGGGTGGGTGTGTGCCTGCGTTTGTGTAGTTTGGGAGGAGAGCTCACAGACACACTGGGAGAGGACACAGGGGACGTGTGCATGGTGGTGGGAGTGGTGAGTGCACGTGAGCGGTGTGTGGTGATGGGCATGCTGTGATGGAGGTAGTGGCTGAGGATGTAGTGCATGCAGGTGTGAGTGGAGACAAGACAGGGAGGGAGGAGGAGGACGTGGAAGAGGGGGACACAGTGGAGGCAGTGGATGTTGGTGTGTCTGCATGGGGATGGTGCTTGTGTGAGTGCCTGTGGGATGTGTGGTGCTTATGTTTGCCATGTTCACTCTTTTTTTTTTTTGGTGTCCGCATTTACTTTATTTACTTCCAAACTGATTTATGCCACGCCCCGAATCCAGAACTTCTGGATGGGTCCAGCAATCAGAGCAGAAAGTCACGTCAGAAAAAGGAGTAAGGCTACCCCAGGACACCTTCCCGGAATGTATCTCCTTCTGCTTTTTAATAATCATCGGACACTTACGGAAACATGGGTACCTTGATCCACCCACTTTACCCAAGGTTCCCATCATTTTTACAGGTTAGCCCCGGCCCGGTTCAAATCTAACCTGCATATATATGAAATCGCATTCAACCACGCAGATAGCATAGGTGATGTCTCAGATGTCCAGTTTTTACATATCTCCCGCCTGCCCAACAAAATCAAATAAAACAAAAGCTTCCTTTTGTAACTAGACAGATAATGTAAGTCTGGGGACCAACCAAATAAAATTAGTGCTGCAGTACAAATTAATCGAGTCTGAAATATTTTACATAAGATTTCAAACACCTCTGACCAAAAGCCTACGATCTGAGGACAGGGCACAAACATGTGAATATCATCCACCTTGAGTAAGCCACATTTCCTACAAGCAATGTCCTCTTTAGAACTAAACTTAGCTATTTTTTGAGGGGTACAATAAGCCCTGTGTAATACAAAAAGATGGTTCTTCCTCAAAAAGGCCGGTTTTACCACCTGGTATAGAAGTTGCCAAGACATTTGCCATAACCTAATAATTTCATCGCTATGAATTAAATCGTCCCATAGGGAGCCTGGGTAATTAAGATCCCTTTCTAAGCTATCCAAAAGCAGTCTATACTAGGTTGCTATTTCCTTTTTACCGGACAAACCCTTAACCAATACATCCTCTAGTTCATTCGTATCTGTTCCTCTTTCTTACAATGACCTAACCCAGCCTTGCAACTGATAATATTTAAACCTGGATACTGGATTTTGTGTTTCTATCTCTAATTCCTCCCAGGATTTCAGTTTTCCCCCCTGAAGTAACTGTCCCCACTCCTCAATACCTTCTTCCTGCAGAGATCGTGATAAGACATCCTTAAGACATGCTGGAGTACCTGGAGAGCCCCATATTCGGGTATAAAGGCTATAATAAGATAGATTTGTGGTGCTCCTTATCTGCTTCCACAATAAGGCAGATGCTTGTAACATTTTCAGCCTAAATTTTGGGTGACCAAACTTGTACATACATTTCTGCCCTTCTGCATCTCACATTTTAACAGAGCTCTCCTATAATGATTTGTCGTGTTTACTGATAACAAATCTTTTGCATTTTTTAACTGAAACGCCCAAACATATAATTGGAGATCAGGAAGCGCGATCCCTCCTTTATCATATTTCCTTCTAAGCTTTTTTCTTGCAATCCTGACCCCCTTAGAAGACCAAATGAAACTATCAATTCTAGCCTGAATTTTATGTATCTCTTCCTTCTGAAAATGTAAAGGAATCGTGTTGAAAAGAAAAGTGAGCTTAGGGAGAATTGACATTTTAACTAAATTTCCCTTCCCATATAATGTCAAGGGTAAATGAGACCAACTCACCAAAAGTTGATTTATATCTTTAAACACACTCTTCAAATTTTCTACTGGGATGTCCTCTAGTTTATTACATATCGTAATACACAAATATTTCATCTCCTTTTTAATCAACCTGTGCTTCTCACTCATGTTCCAAGTCATTATTTCTGTCTTTGCCAAATTTACTGCATACCCTGACATCTGGCCAAAATCTTTTGTTAAAACCTCCAATCTTTCTAACGCAAAGGGCAAATCTCTAGTAAAAATCATGATATCGTCTGCATATAGAGAGATTTTCTTTTCCCAGCACATATAACTAAATGTCCTAATCAGCAGGTCTTTCTTAATCATGAGGGTTAAAGGTTCTATATATAAGTCAAATAATAACGGGGACAATGGGCATCCCTGCCTCGTTCCCCTTGTTATAGGAAAGGGTTTAGTTAAATTCCCATTCAATAATAGCCTAGCTAGTGGGGCCTTATAAATAGTTTTCAAAGCCCCACAAAACTTTGCTCCAAAATTAAGATTAGCCTAAATACGATGTAAATATTTCCATTTTACTCTATCAAAGGCTTTAGTAGTATCCAATGTTATGACTGCCAGAGGTAATTTGCATGCAATTGCTAAATCAATTGCCCCAACCAATTCATGGGATAGCTCATATGTATACCTTCCCTTTAGAAAGCCCTTTTGATCACTCTGAATCAGTCCCCCAATTACCGAACTTAACCTATTGGCCAGAATGCTTGAAAATAATTTATAATCACTATTTAATAAAGAAATTGGCCTATATGACTCGCAAGATAGAGGGTCTTTCCCTGGCTTCAAAATCAGTGTAATCACAGCCTCATTCCTAGACTTGGGGAGGGGAATCTCTCCATTGAAAACAGAATTAAAAAGCTGGGTTAAAACTGGGGCTATAACAGCTTGCATTTTCACATAAAATTCAACCGGTAGACCATCAGGCCCTGCTGCCTTCCCCTTTTTACCTTTAGCAATGGCCTGAACTAAATCACTACCTAGAATCTATTCCTCCAAAACCGCCTTCCGTTCATTATCCAATTTCCTCATCTGTAAATCTTCTACTTCTTGTTGGCCACCCTCTGATAAGTCTGACAGGCTTTTTGTGTACAATGACTCAAAAAAACTCTCAAAAAAGTTTTGGACCTGGGAAACCTCCCTTAAAACCATCCCCGTAATAGGGTCCCTTATTCCTACTATCTCATTACTTACAGAATCTGATTTAGCCTTCCAAGCCAATAGCTTACCCGCGCCTTCACCATATTCAAAATGCTCCAACTTGCTTGCCTCCTACCTTTCCCTACTCTCGCTTCTATTATGGCTACCAACAAGGCCTGCTTAGATGACATATCCAACAGTATAAGTTCCTCGTTCTTTCCTTCCTTCCGTAACTTTACCAACTTTTGTTCTAAACAACCTATATCTTTTTCAAGATCTTGTATTTCCTTACTATAGCCTTTATTTTTCTGTGCAGAAATGCTTATCAGAATCCCTCTCATATAAGCCTCATAAGTATCCCAGACCACTTGAGGAGCTGCAGAATTCCTATTGAGTTAAAAAAAGAGCTTCGATTCATGTTCTAAGTGTACCACTATCTGGGGATCATTTAAAAGGGATCTATCCAGCGTCCACCTACGCAGATAATGTTCCACTTCACATACCAAGGTCAAAGTTACCACGGCATGATCAGACAAGTGTACGGGAATATGGCCAGTGCCAACCACCGATTGCCTAAGAGACCTACTTATCAAAAAATAATCTATCCTGGAGTGATGTTTATTTTTCTTATTATGATAGGTATAAGCCCGAGATTGACCATGAATTTTCCTCCAAACGTCCACCAACGCAAATTGTTTCATAATTGTTTTCATATACGCTTGCGATTTCAAATGACCTATTGATCTGCTTCCAGTGGATTTATCCAATGCTTCATTTAGGACAACATTAAAATCCCCTGACATTATACTTGGATATTGCGTTTCTAACAATTCACAACATAAATCCTGTAATGGCCCTATATCATCTAAATTAGGACCATAATATCTAACAAGTGTATAGTTATTCCCACTACATCTAACATCAGCTATAACCCATCTACCGTTCGAGTCTGCCTTATGATGGAATTTAGCCGCATCTATCCCCTTTTTAACCAGGATCATTATTCCCTTTACATAAGAAGTGTTGTTCGAACAAACCATATGTTTCACCCATTTCTGAGTTCCAAAAATATCCTGCGCCTCTGAAATCGCAAGATGAGACTCCTGCAGCATTATGATCTGGGCTGGAGAATCCCTAATATATTGACGAATATAATTCTTCCTGGGCTTTGCCCGCAACCCATTCACATTCCAGGAAAGTTCAGCCATTCCCTTTAGCTACATTCACTTTACGGATCCACCAAACCAAAAAAACGACCGTCAGGCTTTTTCGCAATGAGGCACACATATTCTTCCCCAAACCTCTATCCCTCCCCCCCCCCCCAATTCTCCGCCTCCCCGTCTTCTACCCCTACACCCTTTCCCTCACCCTGGAGAACCTCCCCATCTCTACTGACCATTAAGCCATTCAGCGCTATGGGCTATTATATTTTAACTTAAGCCAAAAAAAAAGAAAAAGCATTCTATGTACAAAAAGAACCACTAACAAAACCTCCCCCGTAGATCTAAACTCCCCTAAATTCATTCAGAAGGGTATCAGCTTCCTGCACATCTCTTAAATTATACATTTAGTTGTTCCTCATTACCTTCAAAGTTTCAGGAAACTTCAATTGAACCGTTGCACCTAGCTTCCTAAAGTCCTCCATCCTTTTACCTAGTTCTCATTGCCTGTTCGAAGTAATGCGCAAAACATCAGATCTAATTTCAAAAGAACAGACATTCACCTTCAGTGTTCCCATTTTTAAAGCCTTAGACAAAATCTTTTCCTTAACTGTATAGGTGAGAAAATTCACCAGGATCCTCCTGGGTTTTACCCTATTGGCAGCTTTCCGAAAGGGGTCTTCATGTACCCGTTGTATATCGTCCTTTAATATTGACTCTGTACCATCCCACACACCACTCTGCATCAAGAGGTCTACTACCCAAGTTTTAATATCATTGCCTTCTTTCCCTTCAGGGACATTCATTAGCTTGATATTATTTCTCCTGGCACTATTCTCCAATGACTCTAGCTTCTCTGCATCGTATTTGTTCTTAGCCTTTAGGTCAACTATATCACGACTGTTCTTCTCCGACTCTACCTTTAGTTGCTCCACTTGAATTTCCAAGAACTGAGTTCTTTGAGCTAACAAGTCTATCTTGTTTGCTAGGCCTTCGCAAACTTCCTGAATTCCTTTCTGGTTGGATTGAGAGACCGAGAAACCTTGCCTCACCTCCTTTGCCGAGGACTGTAGGAGAAACTCCAGAGAACCAGATTGTGAACACGACGGACTTGTCATTTCCGAAATCACTATCTGAGATCCTTCAATCTCCTCCGGGGCAGAATTTTCCACCTGGGGCCCACGTAAAGGTTCCCAAAAAGGTTTCTTGACTCTGCTCCATTAACTGTGTTAGGCCTTTCGACACACACTCATGAGTATCTCCTCCCTCAATAGTTCCATTGGACCATGAAGTCTGCCTCACGGGAGGCTCCATTATCTGCCCCTCATCTGTTTTCTCCAATCCTGTCAACAACCCCTTTCCTGGCGACTGCGGCGATGGGGGAGAAGAAAAAGAGAGAGTAGCCATAGAAGCGGCTAAATCCTTAGCCCTGAAATAAGATCTTAAAGAGGGGGTTATTTTTTGTTGTGGGCGAGGAGATTTAGCTTTTTTCTTGTCCTTCCCCATAATGCTATCCGTGCCGGGGCCTTTATCCCACCCTGGACCTCAGAAGTTTGGTCTTTACTGGGGGACTCCTTTTTCCTTTTTTCCAGGCTTTGTTTAGATAACAATCCCCTTCTTAAATAATCCCCGTAGATATATTTATACTCCATGTACCAGTATCCCCTCCCCCCGACTCCCGGAAATATGGGAAAGCCTTATCTGGCTGAACAAGATCCTCCAGGACCAGGGGGAAGGAAAGAGTTCCTTTGGTCTTCTCCGCCTCCTTCTCCGTCGCTGCCAGGGCTTTTTTCCTAATTCCGGCAGCACTTCTAATGGTAGGACTAGTGCTGTCTCTACCCGGCGTGCTCCCGGATGCTCCTCTAAGCTTTACCCTGGAAGTGAGGGTCCTGACCCTCCTCACCTCCAGGGCTGCCCTCGTCCAAGGGCCGCTGCTCCTCCTTGCCGGATCCAAACCTCCCGGCGTCTCCGCATGTGGAACTCCTCGCGTCGCAGAGTGCCGGTGTTCACGGTTGCAAGGGGGCATATGCAAGGTAAGAATGGGGGGGGTGAGGGACCTCAAATTCGGGCTTTAATTGTATTTACTGCCTATAAACGCCGCAACCTGCTAGCAGCCTTCCCGCTGCCTATCGCCGGCGGCCATGTTTTGCATCTTTCTGAACACGTTTTCGACGCCATGTCCACTCTTGTGTGTTGATGAGTGTGCATACTGATCTGATGGTGTGCTTGGGATGGGCAGAGGTACAGGGGATTGGGTCTGGGTAGTGGAGGTTGGAGGGGGGTGGCTGGACACAGGGACAATGGCTGCCATCAGTGCTGAGGCCAGAGCCTGGAATGCTCTCTGTTGGGCCGCCACACCAGAATGAATGCCCTCCAGGTATGTATTTGTTTGCTGCAAAAGCCTCTCGACACCCTGGATGGCATTCAAAATGGTTGTTTTCCCAATGGTGAGGGATCTCAGGAGGTCAATAGCCTCCTTACTGAGGGCAGCAGGACTGACTGTGGCAGGGCCTGAGGTGCCTGGGGCGAAGGAGATGCCCACCCTCCTGGGTGAGCGGGCACAGGAAACTCAATGAGGGGCTGCTGGGAGGGCGGTGCTGGTAGGGGGGTGGCGGCTGTACCTGTTGTTGGGGTGGGCACAGAGGTGCCCACCACCGCAAGGAAGCTCCCATCAGAGGAGGAGTCGCTGTCGCTGGTGTCTGCTCCTGTCCCCGTTGTGGAGCCCCCTCGCCCCGTCCCACTGGTGCCTTCAGACTCTGTAAATTCACCGTCCAGGACCATGTGGGTTGCAGCTCCCTCCTGCTTAGATGCCACTGCTCCTCCGCCAGATGATGCTAATGCACACAAGGACACAGTGACAAAACAAAAAGGAGGGAAAGACAAAAGAGACACTTGGTCAATGCCTGCAACACCACTACCGTTGACGGACACAACACATACGGAGCATCCCTATGCACTAGCGCATGCACTAACAGTAAAGGGGGAAAGCACATGCCCATGGGGTACTCTGCCTAGATCCATTTGATGCCCAGCTGGAACCCACAGGAGCCTGACTAGGTGTAGAGGGCAAATACCACCTTTGGGGTTGGGGTGGCACTGAGCCTACAATACAATGGATGTACCTTGGCGATTCTGCCCTGGCCTAGGGGAACCAACAGCCCACTTCCCCCACCCAGACTCCTCGTCAAGCGTGCAGAGTTAGCTGAATGAGACTGTACTCACCCCCTTGTGCTGCTGTGATGCCCTCAAGCGCCCATCCAACTCAGGAAATGCCACCGCCAGGATCCGGTACATCAGAGGGGTCATGGTCCGACGGGCACCCTTTCCACGTTGGGATACCATCCCCATCTGGGCCTCTGCCATCTTCTTGCTCCAGCAGCGCAGGTCCTCCCATCTTTTCCGGCAGTGGGTGCTCCGTCTATGGTAGACACCCAGGGTCCACACTTCCTTGGCGATGGCACACCAAATACCCTTCTTCTGGTGGGCGCTGACCTAGAGGAATAGTGAAGTAAAAATGGATGTTAGTCCCCCGTCCGGTTCTTCTCACTTATTGCCCACAACCTTCCACCCTGGCCCAGATAAACATACACTCACCATCATCACATGCTGGCTTGTGCCCCCCCTGTCTCTTCCATCCACGACATTCCATACAATCATGTGCCATCCACCATGCACACAGTTTACTCACCTGTTTGTCTGGAGGACCGTAGAGTAGCGTGTACAGGGGGAGGACCCCATATACCAGGCACACAACGATTATATCACGATTGTGCTAAACACCCTTGTGAAACCTATGTGGTGTCTGACCCTCTGCTCACCGTTCTCCTCCATAGGGCACGTCCGATGGGACAGGTGATGAGATTGTGGCATCCTCGAGTGTACAGACCCCTGGTGGACCTATTGACAATGGAAGACAGAAACATCATTATCACCTACAGACTTGATCGTGCCACAATCCAGGAACTGTGTGCCCAGTTGTAGCCAGACCTGATGTCAGCTATCCATCATCCCACAGGAATTCCCCCTCTAGTGCAGGTCCTGTCAGTGCTCCATTTCCTGGCCAGTGGTTCCTTTCAAACAACAGTGGCCATGGCATCACATGCGCAGCTACATCGTGTTCCCTCAGGTGGAGGATTTGCCCACAGTGAAAGGTGACTTCTATATCCCCAACATTATTGGTGCCATTGATGGTACACATGTGGCATTTGTCCCCCCCCCGTAGGAATGAGCAGGTGTACAGAAACCACAAAAGCTACCATTCTATGAATGTGCAGATGGTGTGTTTGGCAGACCAGTACATCTCCCATGTGAATGCCAAGCATCCTGGCTCTGTGCATGATACTTACATTTTGAGGAATAGCAGCATCCCTTATGTGATGCGGCAACTCCAGAGGCACCGTGTGTGGCTAATAGGTGATCCCAAGGTCCCCACACAGTTTAAATAGGTGTCTGGGTATGGGAGAGTCCCTAAGGGTTGGTGGATGTCTAACAGTTGTCCCTCGATATTTGCAGGTGACTCTTGTTACCCCAAACTGTCATGGCTACTGACCCCAATGAGGAATCCCAGGACAAGGGCAGAGGAACGCTACAATGAGGCACATAGGCAAACTAGGAGGATAATAGAGCGCACCTTCGGCCTCCTGAAGGCCAGATTCCGGTGCCTCCATCTAACTGGCGGCTCCCTATACTACTCACCGAAGAAGGTGTGCCATATCATTGTGGCATGCTGTATGTTGCACAACCTGGCTTTGCGATGCCAGGTGCCTTTTCTGCAGGAGGATGGGCCTGATGCTGGTCTTGTGGCAGCTGTGGAGCCTGTGGACAGTGAAGAAGAGGAGGCAGAAGAAGATATAGACAACCGAAACTACATCATCATGCAATACTTCCAGTGTGACACAGGTAAGAGGATGACACTGCTTCTCACATCTCATACTACTGTAGGACATAGCATAAATCTGCCTTTTTACCTCTGTGTATGGACCCTGACTTGTCACTTTGCCTTTCCATTTCACAGATCTGGGTCCCACTTTGTGCCCTCTGCTATGTTTACTGCTGCCCAACAACCATGTAACATTGGTATGTGAACATGAACTTTGACATTGCTATATTTCAGAGAGGTTGCAATTACACATTTGTAAAAGTACAGACTGACTCCAGATTGATTTGTGATTCAAGGGTGTTTATTTCTGTGCTAATAAGTGGAGGGGGGTGTGCAATGGGCTGGGGTGATTGTGGGGGAATGTCCATGGTAGAGTTCAGTCTCTTGGTCTTACAGGTGCATTGTCCAAGGGGGCATATGAAGTGGATTGATGGCAGGTCAAAGTTGTCAGGGTGACAAAGTGGGACAAAAGGGTGACAATCAGGGGAGTCTTATTTCCTGGCGGGGTCTTGGCAATGTTCTCTATCTTGTTCCTGGATCTCAGGGACCGTTTGTGGGGTGGTTCTCCTTCTGCAGGGGGTGGGGTGCTGGTGGCCTGTTGTTCCTGTGGCGGAGCCTCCTGTCCACTAGCGCCGGCGGAGGTGGAGGGCTGTTCATCATTCAGGCTAGTTTCAGGGGCCCGTTTGTGTGCCACTGTGTCCCTCATGGTGTTGGCCAGGTCTGGCAGCACCCCTGCAATGGTGACCAGGGTGGTGTTGATGGACTTCAAGTCCTCCCTGATCCCCAGGTAGTGTTCCTTCTGCAGCTGCTGGGTCTCCTGAAACTTGGCCAGTACCGCGCCCATGGTCTCCTGGGAATGATGGTATGCTCCCATGATGTTTGAGAGTGCCTCGTGGAGAGTGGGTTCCCTGGGTCTGTCCTCCCCCTGTCGCACATCAGTCCTCCCAGCTTCCCTGTTATCCTGTGCCTCTGTCCCCTGAACTGTGTGCCCACTGCCACTGACCCCAGGTCCCTGATTGTCTTGGGTTGGTGGGTTTGCCTGGGGTCCCTGTAGTGGTGGACACACTGCTAATTGACGTGTCCTGGGGACAGAGGGATGGGCCCGCTGGGTGGGTGCTGTGGTGGTGTCTCCTGACGGGGGAGGCTCTGTGGTGGTTTGTGACAGTGGCAGGGGAACCGACTGTCCAGTGGTCCCTGATGGGCCGAGCTGGTCATCCAGATCCAGGTGTGCAGAACTGCCGTTGTCACTGTGGGCCTCTTCTGTGGGGGGACTGGATATGTCTGGCACCTCCTGTGCGGTGACATTGGGTATGGGTCCTGTTGGGGTGTAAATGCATAGTTATTGTATTTGTGTGTGCCATCTTGTGCATTGGGTGAGTTACCCTCTACTCCTATGCTTGCATTGTTGTGTTTGCCATTGTGTGATTAGTGTTTTGGGGTCTGTGTGGGTATCTGTACTGGACATGCTTTGGTGATGGGTGTCCATGCTTTTGTGTTGCATGCAGGGCTTGGTATTGGGATGGCTGGGTTGTGATAGTGGGGCATATATGAGTGTTGGAGTGATGGGGTGAGGGTGGGGGTATGTGATGGCATGCAGGTAGGGTGGGGGATATGGTAGTAAAGATTTGCCTTACCAGACTCCAGTCCTCCTGCTACTCCTGCGAGGCCCTAAGGATGCAGTATTGCCAAGTCTTGCTCCTACCATGTTGTTAGTTGTGGGGGAGGAGGTGGGGGTCCACCGCCAGTCCTCTGTACAGCAATCTGGTGTCTTGAAAACACGGAACGCACATTCCCCCATAGATCGTTCCACCTCTTCCTGATGTCATCCCGTGCTCTTGGATGCTGTCCCACTGCGTTGACCCTGTCGACGATTCTCCGCCATAGCTCCATCTTCCTAGCATGGAGGTGTGCTGCACCTGTGATCCGAAAAGCTGTGGCTCCACCCGGATGATTTCCTCCACCATGACCCTGAGCTCCTCCTCATAAAACCTGGGGTGTCTTTGAGGTGCCATGGTGTGGGTGATGTGCGAGGTGATCTTAATACCCAAATATTTCATCTCCTTTTTAATCAACCTGTGCTTCTCATTCATGTTCCAAGTCACTATTTCTGTCTTTGCCAAATTTACTGCATACCCTGACATCTGGCCAAAATCTTTTGTTAAAACCTCTAATCTTTCTAACGCAAAGGGCAAATCTCTAGTAAAAATCATGATATCGTCTGCATATAGAGAGATTTTCTTTTCCCAGCACATATAACTAAATGTCCTAATCAGCAGGTCTTTCTTAATCATAAGGGCTAAAGGTTCTATATATAAGTCAAATAATAACGGGGACAATGGGCATCCCTGCCTCGTTCCCCTTGTTCTAGGAAAGGGTTTAGTTAAATTCCCATTCAATAATAGTCTAGCTAGTGGGGCCTTATAAATAGTTTTCAAAGCCCCACAAATCTTTGCTGCAAAATTAAGATTAGCCAAAATACGATGTAAATATTTCCATTTTACTCTATCAAAGGCTTTAGTAGTATCCAATGTTATGACTGCCAGAGGTAATTTGCATGCAATTGCTAAATCAATTGCCCCAACCAATTCATGGGATAGCTCATATGTATACCTTCCCTTTAGAAAGCCCTTTTGATCACTCTGAATCAGTCCCCCAATTACCGAACTTAACCTATTGGCCAGAATGCTTGAAAATAATTTATAATCACTATTTAATAAAGAAATTGGCCTATATGACTCGCAAGATAGAGGGTCTTTCCCTGGCTTCAAAATCAGTGTAATCACAGCCTCATTCCAAGACTTGTTGAGGGGAATCTCTCCATTGAAAACAGAATTAAAAAGCTGGGTTAAAACTGGGGCTATAACAGCTTGCATTTTCACATAAAATTCAACCGGTAGACCATCAGGCCCTGCTGCCTTCCCCTTTTTACCTTTAGCAATGGCCTGAACTAAATCACTACCTAGAATCTCCTCCTCCAAAACCGCCTTCCGTTCATTATCCAATTTCCTCATCTGTAAATCTTCTACTTCTTGTTGGCCACCCTCTGATAAGTCTGACAGGCTTTTTGTGTACAATGACTCAAAAAAACTCACAAAAAAGTTTTGGACCTGGGAAACCTCCCTTAATACCATCCCCGTAATAGGATCCCTTATTCCTACTACCTCATTACTTACAGAATCTGATTTAGCCTTCCAAGCCAATAGCTTACCCGCGCCTTCACCATATTCAAAATGCTCCAACTTGCTTGCCTCCTACCTTTCCCTACTCTCGCTTCTATTATGGCTACCAACAAGGCCTGCTTAGATGACATATCCAACCGTATAAGTTCCTCGTTCTTTCCTTCCTTCCGTAACTTTACCAGCTTTTGTTCTAAACACCCTATATCTTTTTCAAGATCTTGTATTTCCTTGCTATAGCCTTTATTTTTCTGTGCAGAAATGCTTATCAGAATCCCTCTCATATAAGCCTCATAAGTATCCCAGACCACTTGAGGAGCTGCAGAATTCCTATTGAGTTCAAAAAAGAGCTTTGATTCATGTTCTAAGTGTACCACTATCTGGGGATCATTTAAAAGGGATCTATCCAGCGTCCACCTACGCAGCTAATGTTCCACTTCACATACCAAGGTCAAAGTTACCACGGCATGATCAGACAAGTGTACGGGAATATGGCCAGTGCCAACCACCGATTGCCTAAGAGACCTACTTATCAAAAAATAATCTATCCTGGAGTGATGTTTATATTTCTTATTATGATAGGTATAAGCCCGAGATTGACCATGAATTTCCCTCCAAACGTCCACCAACGCAAATTGTTTCATAATTGTTTTCATATACGCTTGCGATTTCAAATGACCTATTGATCTGCTTCCAGTGGATTTATCCAATGCTTCATTTAGGACAACATTAAAATCCCCTGACATTATAATTGGATATTACGTTTCTAACAATTCACTACATAAATCCTGTAATGGCCCTATATCATCTAAATTAGGACCATAATATCTAACAAGTGTATAGTTATTCCCACTACATCTAACATCAACTATAACCCATCTACCGTTCGAGTCTGCCTTATGATGGAATGTAGCCGCATCTATCCCCTTTTTAACCAGGATCATTATTCCCTTTACATGAGAAGTGTTGTTCGAACAAACCATATGTTTCACCCATTTCTGAGTTCCAAAAATATCCTGCGCCTCTGAAATCGCAAGATGAAACTCCTGCAGCATTATGATCTGGGCTGGAGAATCCCTAATATATTGACGAATATAATTCTTCCTGGGCTTTTCCCGCAACCCATTCACATTCCAGGAAAGTTCAGCCATTCCCTTTAGCTACATTCACTTTACGGATCCACCAAACCAAAAAAACGACCCGTCGGGCTTTTTCGCAATGAGGCACACATATTCTTCCCCAAACCTCTATCCCTCCCCCCCCCAATTCTCCGCCTCCCCGTCTTCTACCCCACACCCTTTCCCTCACCCTGGAGAACCTCCCCATCTCTACTGACCATTAAGCCATTCGGCGCTATGGGCTATTATATTCTAACTTAAGCCAAAAAAAAAGAAAAAGCCTTCTATGTACAAAAAGAACCACCAACAAAACCTCCCCCGTAGATCTAAACTCCCCTAAATTCATTCAGAAGGGTATCAGCTTCCTGCACATCTCTTAAATTATACATTTAGTTGTTCCTCATTACCTTCAAAGTTTCAAGAAACTTCAATTGAACCGTTGCACCTAGCTTCCTAAAGTCCTCCATCCTTTTACCTAGTTCTAATTGCCTGTTCGAAGTAATGCGCGAAACATCAGATCTAATTTCAAAAGAACAGACATTCACCTTCAGTGTTCCCATTTTTAAAGCCTTAGACAAAATCTTTTCCTTAACTGTATAGGTGAGAAAATTCACCAGGATCCTCCTGGGTTTTACCCTATTGGCAGCTTTCCGAAAGGGGCCTTCATGTACCCGTTGTATATCGTCCTTTAATATTGACTCTGTACCATCCCACACACCACTCTGCATCAAGAGGTCTACTACCCAAGTTTTAATATCATTGCCTTCTTTCCCTTCAGGGACACTCATTAGCTTGATATTATTTCTCCTGGCACTATTCTCCAATGACTCTAGCTTCTCTGCATCGTATTTGTTCTTAGCCTTTAGGTCAACTATATCACGACTTATCTTCTCCGACACTACCTTTAGTTGTTCCACTTGAATTTCCAAGACCTGAGTTCTTTGAGCTAACAAGTCTATCTTGTTTGCTAGGCCTTCGCAAACTTCCTGAATTCCTTTCTGGTTGGATTGAGAGACCGAGAAACCTTGCCTCACCTCCTTTGCCGAGGACTGTAGGAGAAACTCCAGAGAACCAGATTGTGAACACGACGGACTTGCCATTTCCGAAATCACTATCTGAGATCCTTCAATCTCCTCTAGGGCAGAATTTTCCACCTGGGGCCCACGTAAAGGTTCCCAAAAAGGTTTCTTGACTCTGCTCCATTAACTGTGTTAGGCCTTTCGACACACACTCATGAGGATCCCCTCCCTCAATAGTTCCATTGGACCATGATGTCTGCCTCACGGGAGGCTCCATTATCTGCCCCTCATCTGTTTCCTCCAATCCTGTCAACAACCCCTTTCCTGGCGACTGCGGCGATGGGGGAGAAGAAAAAGAGGGAGTAGCCATAGAAGCGGCTAAATCCTTAGCCCTGAAATAAGATCTTAAACAGGGGGTTATTTTTTGTTGCGGGCGAGGAGATTTAGCTTTTTTCTTGTCCTTCCCCATAATGCTATCCATGCCGGGGCCTTTATCCCACCCTGGACCTCAGAAGTTTGGTCTTTACTGGGGGACTCCTTTTTCCTTTTTTCCAGGCTTTGTTTAGATAACAATCCCCTTCTTAAATAATCCCCGTAGATATATTTATACTCCTTGTACCAGTATCCCCTCCCCCCGACTCCCGGAAATATGGGAAAGCCTTATCTGGCTGAACAAGATCCTCCAGGACCAGGGGGAAGGAAAGAGTTCCTTCGGTCTTCTCCGCCTCCTTCTCCGTCGCTGCCAGGGCTTTTTTCCTAATTCCGGCAGCACTTCTAATGGTAGGACTAGTGCTGTCTCTACCCGGCGTGCTCCCGGATGCTCCTCTAAGCTTTACCCTGGAAGTGAGGGTCCTGACCCTCCTCACCTCCAGGGCCGCCCTCGTCCAAGGGCCGCTGCTCCTCCTTGCCGGATCCAAACCTCCCGGCGTCTCCGCATGTGGAACTCCTCGCGTCGCAGAGTGCCGGTGTTCACGGTTGCGAGGGGGCATATGCAAGGTAAGAATGGGGGGGGGTGAGGGACCTCAAATTCGGGCTTTAATTGTATTTACTGCCTATAAACGCCGCAACCTGCTAGCAGCCTTCCCGCTGCCTATCGCCGGCGGCCATGTTTTCCATCTTTCTGAACACGTTTTCGACGCCATGTCCACTCTTGTGTGTTGATGAGTGTGCATACTGATCTGATGGTGTGCTTGGGATGGGCAGAGGTACAGGGGATTGGGTCTGGGTAGTGGAGGTTGGAGGGGGTGGCTGGACACAGGGACAATGGCTGCCATCAGTGCTGAGGCCAGAGCCTGGAATGCTCTCTGTTGGGCCGCCACACCAGAATGAATGCCCTCCAGGTATGCATTTGTTTGCTGCAAAAGCCTCTCGACACCCTGGATGGCATTCAAAATGGTTGATTGCCCAACGTTGAGGGATCTCAGGAGGTCAATAGCCTCCTCACTGAGGGCAGCAGGACTGACTGGGGCAGGGCCTGAGGTGCCTGGGGCGAAGGAGATGCCCACCCTCCTGGGTGAGCGGGCACAGGAAACTCGATGAGGGGCTGCTGGGAGGGCGGTGCTGGTAAGGGGGTGGCGGCTGTACCTGTTGTTGGGGTGGGCACAGAGGTGCCCACCACCGCAAGGGAGCTCCCATCAGAGGAGGAGTCGCTGTCGCTGGTGTCTGTTCCTGTCCCCATTGTGGAGCTCCCCTCGCCCCATCCCACTGGTGCCTTCAGACTCTGTAAATTCACCGTCCAGGACCATGTGGGTTGCAGCTCCCTCCTGCTCCGATGCCACTGCTCCTCCGCCAGATGATGCTAATGCACACAAGGACACAGTGACAAAACAAAAAGGGGGGAAAGACAAAAGAGACACATGGTCAATGCCTGCAACACCACTACCGTTGATGGACACAACACATATGGAACATCCCTATGCACTAGCGCATGCACTAACAGTGCAGGGAAAAAGTACATGCCCATGGGGGACTCTGCCTAGATCCATTTGATGCCCAGCTGGAACCCACAGGAGCCTGACTAGGTGTAGAGGGCAAATACCACCTTTGGGGTTGGGGTGGCACTGAGCCTACAATACAATGGATGTACCTTGGCGATTCTGCCCTGGCCTAGGGGAACCAACAGCCCACTTCCCCCACCCAGACTCCTCGTCAAGCGTGCAGAGTCAGCTGAATGAGACTGTACTCACCCCCTTGTGGCTGCTGTGATGCCCTCAAGCGCCCATCCAACTCAGGATATGCCACCACCAGGATCCGGTACATCAGAGGGGTCATGGTCCGACGGGCACCCTTTCCACGTTGGGATACCATCCCCAGCTGGGCCTCCGCGATCTTCTTGCTCCAGCGGCGCAGGTCCTCCCATCTTTTCTGGCAGTGGGTGCTCCGTCTATGGTAGTCCCCCCAGGGTCTGCACTTCCTTGGAGATGGCACGCCAAATACCCTTCTTCTGGTGGGCGCTGACCTAGAGGAATAGTGAAGTAAAAATGGATGTTACTCCCCCGTCCGGTTCTTCTCACTTATTGCCCACAACCTTCCACCCTGGCCCAGATAAACATACACTCACCATCATCACATGCTGGCTTGTGCCCCCCCTGTCTCTTCCATCCAAGACATTCCATACAATCATGTGCCATCCACCATGCACACAGTTTACTCACCTGTTTGTCTGGAGGACCTTAGAGTAGCGTGTACAGGGGGAGGACCCCATATACCAGGCACATAACGATTATATCACGATTGTGCTAAACACCCTTGTGAAACCTATGTGGTGTCTGACCCTCTGCTCACCGTTCTCCTCCATAGGGCACGTCCGATGGGACAGGTGATGAGATTGTGGCATCCTCGAGTGTACAGACCCCTGGTGGACCTATTGACAATGGAAGACAGAAACATCATTATCACCTACAGACTTGATCGTGCCACAATCCAGGAACTGTGTGCCCAGTTGTAGCCAGACCTGATGTCAGCTATCCATCATCCCACAGGAATTCCCCCTCTAGTGCAGGTCCTGTCAGTGCTCCATTTCCTGGCCAGTGGTTCCTTTCAAACAACAGTGGCCATGGCATCACATGCGCAGCTACATCGTGTTCCCTCAGGTGGAGGATTTGCCCACAGTGAAAGGTGACTTCTATATCCCCAACATTATTGGTGCCATTGATGGTACACATGTGGCATTTGTCCCCCCCCCGTAGGAATGAGCAGGTGTACAGAAACCACAAAAGCTACCATTCTATGAATGTGCAGATGGTGTGTTTGGCAGACCAGTACATCTCCCATGTGAATGCCAAGCATCCTGGCTCTGTGCATGATACTTACATTTTGAGGAATAGCAGCATCCCTTATGTGATGCGGCAACTCCAGAGGCACCGTGTGTGGCTAATAGGTGATCCCAAGGTCCCCACACAGTTTAAATAGGTGTCTGGGTATGGGAGAGTCCCTAAGGGTTGGTGGATGTCTAACAGTTGTCCCTCGATATTTGCAGGTGACTCTTGTTACCCCAACCTGTCATGGCTATTGACCCCAATGAGGAATCCCAGGACAAGGGCAGAGGAACGCTACAATGAGGCACATAGGCAAACTAGGAGGATAATAGAGCGCACCTTCGGCCTCCTGAAGGCCAGATTCCGGTGCCTCCATCTAACTGGCGGCTCCCTATACTACTCACCGAAGAAGGTGTGCCAGATCATTGTGGCATGCTGTATGTTGCACAACCTGGCTTTGCGATGCCAGGTGCCTTTTCTGCAGGAGGATGGGCCTGATGCTGGTCTTGTGGCAGCTGTGGAGCCTGTGGACAGTGAAGAAGAGGAGGCAGAAGAAGATATAGACAACCGAAACTACTTCATCATGCAATACTTCCAGTGTGACACAGGTAAGAGGATGACACTGCTTCTCACATCTCATACTACTGTAGGACATAGCATAAATCTGCCTTTTTACCTCTGTGTATGGACCCTGACTTGTCACTTTGCCTTTCCATTTCACAGATCTGGGTCCCACTTTGTGCCCTCTGCTATGTTTACTGCTGCCCAACAACCATGTAACATTGGTATGTGAACATGAACTTTGACATTGCTATATTTCAGAGAGGTTGCAATTACACATTTGTAAAAGTACAGACTGACTCCAGATTGATTTGTGATTCAAGGGTGTTTATTTCTGTGCTAATAAGTGGAGGGGGGTGTGCAATGGGCTGGGGTGATTGTGGGGGAATGTCCATGGTAGAGTTCAGTCTCTTGGTCTTACAGGTGCATTGTCCAAGGGGGCATATGAAGTGGATTGATGGCAGGTCAAAGTTGTCAGGGTGACAAAGTGGGACAAAAGGGTGACAATCAGGGGAGTCTTATTTCCTGGCGGGGTCTTGGCAATGTTCTCTATCTTGTTCCTGGATCTCAGGGACCGTTTGTGGGGTGGTTCTCCTTCTGTAGGGGGTGGGGTGCTGGTGGCCTGTTGTTCCTGTGGCGGAGCCTCCTGTCCACTAGCGCCGGCGGAGGTGGAGGGCTGTTCATCATTCAGGCTAGTTTCAGGGGCCCGTTTGTGTGCCACTGTGTCCCTCATGGTGTTGGCCAGGTCTGGCAGCACCCCTGCAATGGTGACCAGGGTGGTGTTGATGGACTTCAAGTCCTCCCTGATCCCCAGGTAGTGTTCCTTCTGCAGCTGCTGGGTCTCCTGAAACTTGGCCAGTACCGCGCCCATGGTCTCCTGGGAATGATGGTATGCTCCCATGATGTTTGAGAGTGCCTCGTGGAGAGTGGGTTCCTTGGGTCTGTCCTCCCCCTGTCGCACATCAGTCCTCCCAGCTTCCCTGTTATCCTGTGCCTCTGTCCCCTGAACCGTGTGCCCACTGCCACTGACCCCAGGTCCCTGATTGTCTTGGGTTGGTGGGTTTGCCTGGGGTCCCTGTAGTGGTGGACACACTGCTAATTGACGTGTCCTGGGGACAGAGGGATGGGCCCGCTGGGTGGGTGCTGTGGTGGTGTCTCCTGACGGGGGAGGCTCTGTGGTGGTTTGTGACAGTGGCAGGGGAACCGACTGTCCAGTGGTCCCTGATGGGCCGAGCTGGTCATCCAGATCCAGGTGTGCAGAACTGCCGTTGTCACTGTGGGCCTCTTCTGTGGGGGGACTGGATATGTCTGGCACCTCCTGTGCGGTGACATTGGGTATGGGTCCTGTTGGGGTGTAAATGCATAGTTATTGTATTTGTGTGTGCCATCTTGTGCATTGGGTGAGTTACCCTCTACTCCTGTGCTTGCATTGTTGTGTTTGCCATTGTGTGATTAGTGTTTTGGGGTCTGTGTGGGTATCTGTACTGGACATGCTTTGGTGATGGGTGTCCATGCTTTTGTGTTGCATGCAGGGCTTGGTATTGGGATGGCTGGGTTGTGATAGTGGGGCATATGTGAGGTGTTGGAGTGATGGGGTGAGGGTGGGGGTATGTGATGGCATGCAGGTAGGGTGGGGGATATGGTAGTAAAGATTTGCCTTACCAGACTCCAGTCCTCCTGCTACTCCTGCGAGGCCCTAAGGATGCAGTATTGCCAAGTCTTGCTCCTACCATGTTGTTAGTTGTGGGGGAGGAGGTGGGGGTCCACCGCCAGTCCTCTGTACAGCAATCTGGTGTCTTGAACACGGAACGCACATTCCCCCATAGATCGTTCCACCTCTTCCTGATGTCATCCCGTGCTCTTGGATGCTGTCCCACTGCGTTGACCCTGTCGACGATTCTCCGCCATAGCTCCATCTTCCTAGCATGGAGGTGTGCTGCACCTGTGATCCGAAAAGCTGTGGCTCCACCCGGATGATTTCCTCCACCATGACCCTGTACTCCTCCTCATAAAACCTGGGGTGTCTTTGAGGTGCCATGGTGTGGGTGATGTGCGAGGTGATCTTAATACCCAAATATTTCATCTCCTTTTTAATCAACCTGTGCTTCTCATTCATGTTCCAAGTCACTATTTCTGTCTTTGCCAAATTTACTGCATACCCTGACATCTGGCCAAAATCTTTTGTTAAAACCTCTAATCTTTCTAACGCAAAGGGCAAATCTCTAGTAAAAATCATGATATCGTCTGCATATAGAGAGATTTTCTTTTCCCAGCACATATAACTAAATGTCCTAATCAGCAGGTCTTTCTTAATCATAAGGGCTAAAGGTTCTATATATAAGTCAAATAATAACGGGGACAATGGGCATCCCTGCCTCGTTCCCCTTGTTCTAGGAAAGGGTTTAGTTAAATTCCCATTCAATAATAGTCTAGCTAGTGGGGCCTTATAAATAGTTTTCAAAGCCCCACAAATCTTTGCTGCAAAATTAAGATTAGCCAAAATACGATGTAAATATTTCCATTTTACTCTATCAAAGGCTTTAGTAGTATCCAATGTTATGACTGCCAGAGGTAATTTGCATGCAATTGCTAAATCAATTGCCCCAACCAATTCATGGGATAGCTCATATGTATACCTTCCCTTTAGAAAGCCCTTTTGATCACTCTGAATCAGTCCCCCAATTACCGAACTTAACCTATTGGCCAGAATGCTTGAAAATAATTTATAATCACTATTTAATAAAGAAATTGGCCTATATGACTCGCAAGATAGAGGGTCTTTCCCTGGCTTCAAAATCAGTGTAATCACAGCCTCATTCCAAGACTTGTTGAGGGGAATCTCTCCATTGAAAACAGAATTAAAAAGCTGGGTTAAAACTGGGGCTATAACAGCTTGCATTTTCACATAAAATTCAACCGGTAGACCATCAGGCCCTGCTGCCTTCCCCTTTTTACCTTTAGCAATGGCCTGAACTAAATCACTACCTAGAATCTCCTCCTCCAAAACCGCCTTCCGTTCATTATCCAATTTCCTCATCTGTAAATCTTCTACTTCTTGTTGGCCACCCTCTGATAAGTCTGACAGGCTTTTTGTGTACAATGACTCAAAAAAACTCACAAAAAAGTTTTGGACCTGGGAAACCTCCCTTAATACCCTCCCCGTAATAGGGTCCCTTATTCCTACTACCTCATTACTTACAGAATCTGATTTAGCCTTCCAAGCCAATAGCTTACCCGCGCCTTCACCATATTCAAAATGCTCCAACTTGCTTGCCTCCTACCTTTCCCTACTCTCGCTTCTATTATGGCTACCAACAAGGCCTGCTTAGATGACATATCCAACCGTATAAGTTCCTCGTTCTTTCCTTCCTTCCGTAACTTTACCAGCTTTTGTTCTAAACACCCTATATCTTTTTCAAGATCTTGTATTTCCTTGCTATAGCCTTTATTTTTCTGTGCAGAAATGCTTATCAGAATCCCTCTCATATAAGCCTCATAAGTATCCCAGACCACTTGAGGAGCTGCAGAATTCCTATTGAGTTCAAAAAAGAGCTTTGATTCATGTTCTAAGTGTACCACTATCTGGGGATCATTTAAAAGGGATCTATCCAGCGTCCACCTACGCAGCTAATGTTCCACTTCACATACCAAGGTCAAAGTTACCACGGCATGATCAGACAAGTGTACGGGAATATGGCCAGTGCCAACCACCGATTGCCTAAGAGACCTACTTATCAAAAAATAATCTATCCTGGAGTGATGTTTATATTTCTTATTATGATAGGTATAAGCCCGAGATTGACCATGAATTTCCCTCCAAACGTCCACCAACGCAAATTGTTTCATAATTGTTTTCATATATGCTTGCGATTTCAAATGACCTATTGATCTGCTTCCAGGGGATTTATCCAATGCTTCATTTAGGACAACATTAAAATCCCCTGACATTATAATTGGATATTACGTTTCTAAGAATTCACGACATAAATCCTGTAATGGCCCTATATCATCTAAATTAGGACCATAATATCTAACAAGTGTATAGTTATTCCCACTACATCTAACATCAACTATAACCCATCTACCGTTCGAGTCTGCCTTATGATGGAATGTAGCCGCATCTATCCCCTTTTTAACCAGGATCATTATTCCCTTTACATGAGAAGTGTTGTTCGAACAAACCATATGTTTCACCCATTTCTGAGTTCCAAAAATATCCTGCGCCTCTGAAATCGCAAGATGAAACTCCTGCAGCATTATGATCTGGGCTGGAGAATCCCTAATATATTGACGAATATAATTCTTCCTGGGCTTTTCCCGCAACCCATTCACATTCCAGGAAAGTTCAGCCATTCCCTTTAGCTACATTCACTTTACGGATCCACCAAACCAAAAAAACGACCCGTCGGGCTTTTTCGCAATGAGGCACACATATTCTTCCCCAAACCTCTATCCCTCCCCCCCCCAATTCTCCGCCTCCCCGTCTTCTACCCCACACCCTTTCCCTCACCCTGGAGAACCTCCCCATCTCTACTGACCATTAAGCCATTCGGCGCTATGGGCTATTATATTCTAACTTAAGCCAAAAAAAAAGAAAAAGCCTTCTATGTACAAAAAGAACCACCAACAAAACCTCCCCCGTAGATCTAAACTCCCCTAAATTCATTCAGAAGGGTATCAGCTTCCTGCACATCTCTTAAATTATACATTTAGTTGTTCCTCATTACCTTCAAAGTTTCAAGAAACTTCAATTGAACCGTTGCACCTAGCTTCCTAAAGTCCTCCATCCTTTTACCTAGTTCTAATTGCCTGTTCGAAGTAATGCGCAAAACATCAGATCTAATTTCAAAAGAACAGACATTCACCTTCAGTGTTCCCATTTTTAAAGCCTTAGACAAAATCTTTTCCTTAACTGTATAGGTGAGAAAATTCACCAGGATCCTCCTGGGTTTTACCCTATTGGCAGCTTTCCGAAAGGGGCCTTCATGTACCCGTTGTATATCGTCCTTTAATATTGACTCTGTACCATCCCACACACCACTCTGCATCAAGAGGTCTACTACCCAAGTTTTAATATCATTGCCTTCTTTCCCTTCAGGGACACTCATTAGCTTGATATTATTTCTCCTGGCACTATTCTCCAATGACTCTAGCTTCTCTGCATCGTATTTGTTCTTAGCCTTTAGGTCAACTATATCACGACTTATCTTCTCCGACACTACCTTTAGTTGTTCCACTTGAATTTCCAAGACCTGAGTTCTTTGAGCTAACAAGTCTATCTTGTTTGCTAGGCCTTCGCAAACTTCCTGAATTCCTTTCTGGTTGGATTGAGAGACCGAGAAACCTTGCCTCACCTCCTTTGCCGAGGACTGTAGGAGAAACTCCAGAGAACCAGATTGTGAACACGACGGACTTGCCATTTCCGAAATCACTATCTGAGATCCTTCAATCTCCTCTAGGGAAGAATTTTCCACCTGGGGCCCACGTAAAGGTTCCCAAAAAGGTTTCTTGACTCTGCTCCATTAACTGTGTTAGGCCTTTCGACACACACTCATGAGGATCCCCTCCCTCAATAGTTCCATTGGACCATGATGTCTGCCTCACGGGAGGCTCCATTATCTGCCCCTCATCTGTTTCCTCCAATCCTGTCAACAACCCCTTTCCTGGCGACTGCGGCGATGGTGGAGAAGAAAAAGAGGGAGTAGCCATAGAAGCGGCTAAATCCTTAGCCCTGAAATAAGATCTTAAACAGGGGGTTATTTTTTGTTGCGGGCGAGGAGATTTAGCTTTTTTCTTGTCCTTCCCCATAATGCTATCCATGCCGGGGCCTTTATCCCACCCTGGACCTCAGAAGTTTGGTCTTTACTGGGGGACTCCTTTTTCCTTTTTTCCAGGCTTTGTTTAGATAACAATCCCCTTCTTAAATAATCCCCGTAGATATATTTATACTCCTTGTACCAGTATCCCCTCCCCCCGACTCCCGGAAATATGGGAAAGCCTTATCTGGCTGAACAAGATCCTCCAGGACCAGGGGGAAGGAAAGAGTTCCTTCGGTCTTCTCCGCCTCCTTCTCCGTCGCTGCCAGGGCTTTTTTCCTAATTCCGGCAGCACTTCTAATGGTAGGACTAGTGCTGTCTCTACCCGGCGTGCTCCCGGATGCTCCTCTAAGCTTTACCCTGGAAGTGAGGGTCCTGACCCTCCTCACCTCCAGGGCCGCCCTCGTCCAAGGGCCGCTGCTCCTCCTTGCCGGATCCAAACCTCCCGGCGTCTCCGCATGTGGAACTCCTCGCGTCGCAGAGTGCCGGTGTTCACGGTTGCGAGGGGGCATATGCAAGGTAAGAATGGGGGGGGGGTGAGGGACCTCAAATTCGGGCTTTAATTGTATTTACTGCCTATAAACGCCGCAACCTGCTAGCAGCCTTCCCGCTGCCTATCGCCGGCGGCCATGTTTTCCATCTTTCTGAACACGTTTTCGACGCCATGTCCACTCTTGTGTGTTGATGAGTGTGCATACTGATCTGATGGTGTGCTTGGGATGGGCAGAGGTACAGGGGATTGGGTCTGGGTAGTGGAGGTTGGAGGGGGTGGCTGGACACAGGGACAATGGCTGCCATCAGTGCTGAGGCCAGAGCCTGGAATGCTCTCTGTTGGGCCGCCACACCAGAATGAATGCCCTCCAGGTATGCATTTGTTTGCTGCAAAAGCCTCTCGACACCCTGGATGGCATTCAAAATGGTTGATTGCCCAACGTTGAGGGATCTCAGGAGGTCAATAGCCTCCTCACTGAGGGCAGCAGGACTGACTGGGGCAGGGCCTGAGGTGCCTGGGGCGAAGGAGATGCCCACCCTCCTGGGTGAGCGGGCACAGGAAACTCGATGAGGGGCTGCTGGGAGGGCGGTGCTGGTAAGGGGGTGGCGGCTGTACCTGTTGTTGGGGTGGGCACAGAGGTGCCCACCACCGCAAGGGAGCTCCCATCAGAGGAGGAGTCGCTGTCGCTGGTGTCTGTTCCTGTCCCCATTGTGGAGCTCCCCTCGCCCCATCCCACTGGTGCCTTCAGACTCTGTAAATTCACCGTCCAGGACCATGTGGGTTGCAGCTCCCTCCTGCTCCGATGCCACTGCTCCTCCGCCAGATGATGCTAATGCACACAAGGACACAGTGACAAAACAAAAAGGGGGGAAAGACAAAAGAGACACATGGTCAATGCCTGCAACACCACTACCGTTGATGGACACAACACATATGGAACATCCCTATGCACTAGCGCATGCACTAACAGTGCAGGGAAAAAGTACATGCCCATGGGGGACTCTGCCTAGATCCATTTGATGCCCAGCTGGAACCCACAGGAGCCTGACTAGGTGTAGAGGGCAAATACCACCTTTGGGGTTGGGGTGGCACTGAGCCTACAATACAATGGATGTACCTTGGCGATTCTGCCCTGGCCTAGGGGAACCAACAGCCCACTTCCCCCACCCAGACTCCTCGTCAAGCGTGCAGAGTCAGCTGAATGAGACTGTACTCACCCCCTTGTGGCTGCTGTGATGCCCTCAAGCGCCCATCCAACTCAGGATATGCCACCACCAGGATCCGGTACATCAGAGGGGTCATGGTCCGACGGGCACCCTTTCCACGTTGGGATACCATCCCCAGCTGGGCCTCCGCGATCTTCTTGCTCCAGCGGCGCAGGTCCTCCCATCTTTTCTGGCAGTGGGTGCTCCGTCTATGGTAGTCCCCCCAGGGTCTGCACTTCCTTGGAGATGGCACGCCAAATACCCTTCTTCTGGTGGGCGCTGACCTAGAGGAATAGTGAAGTAAAAATGGATGTTACTCCCCCGTCCGGTTCTTCTCACTTATTGCCCACAACCTTCCACCCTGGCCCAGATAAACATACACTCACCATCATCACATGCTGGCTTGTGCCCCCCCTGTCTCTACCATCCAAGACATTCCATACAATCATGTGCCATCCACCATGCACACAGTTTACTCACCTGTTTGTCTGGAGGACCGTAGAGTAGCGTGTACAGGGGGAGGATCCCATATACCAGGCACACAACGATTATATCACGATTGTGCTAAACACCCTTGTGAAACCTATGTGGTGTCTGACCCTCTGCTCACCGTTCTCCTCCATAGGGCACGTCCGATGGGACAGGTGATGAGATTGTGGCATCCTCGAGTGTACAGACCCCTGGTGGACCTATTGACAATGGAAGACAGAAACATCATTATCACCTACAGACTTGATCGTGCCACAATCCAGGAACTGTGTGCCCAGTTGTAGCCAGACCTGATGTCAGCTATCCATCATCCCACAGGAATTCCCCCTCTAGTGCAGGTCCTGTCAGTGCTCCATTTCCTGGCCAGTGGTTCCTTTCAAACAACAGTGGCCATGGCATCACATGCGCAGCTACATCGTGTTCCCTCAGGTGGAGGATTTGCCCACAGTGAAAGGTGACTTCTATATCCCCAACATTATTGGTGCCATTGATGGTACACATGTGGCATTTGTCCCCCCCCCGTAGGAATGAGCAGGTGTACAGAAACCACAAAAGCTACCATTCTATGAATGTGCAGATGGTGTGTTTGGCAGACCAGTACATCTCCCATGTGAATGCCAAGCATCCTGGCTCTGTGCATGATACTTACATTTTGAGGAATAGCAGCATCCCTTATGTGATGCGGCAACTCCAGAGGCACCGTGTGTGGCTAATAGGTGATCCCAAGGTCCCCACACAGTTTAAATAGGTGTCTGGGTATGGGAGAGTCCCTAAGGGTTGGTGGATGTCTAACAGTTGTCCCTCGATATTTGCAGGTGACTCTTGTTACCCCAACCTGTCATGGCTATTGACCCCAATGAGGAATCCCAGGACAAGGGCAGAGGAACGCTACAATGAGGCACATAGGCAAACTAGGAGGATAATAGAGCGCACCTTCGGCCTCCTGAAGGCCAGATTCCGGTGCCTCCATCTAACTGGCGGCTCCCTATACTACTCACCGAAGAAGGTGTGCCAGATCATTGTGGCATGCTGTATGTTGCACAACCTGGCTTTGCGATGCCAGGTGCCTTTTCTGCAGGAGGATGGGCCTGATGCTGGTCTTGTGGCAGCTGTGGAGCCTGTGGACAGTGAAGAAGAGGAGGCAGAAGAAGATATAGACAACCGAAACTACATCATCATGCAATACTTCCAGTGTGACACAGGTAAGAGGATGACACTGCTTCTCACATCTCATACTACTGTAGGACATAGCATAAATCTGCCTTTTTACCTCTGTGTATGGACCCTGACATGTCACTTTGCCTTTCCATTTCACAGATCTGGGTCCCACTTTGTGCCCTCTGCTATGTTTACTGCTGCCCAACAACCATGTAACATTGGTATGTGAACATGAACTTTGACATTGCTATATTTCAGAGAGGTTGCAATTACACATTTGTAAAAGTACAGACTGACTCCAGATTGATTTGTGATTCAAGGGTGTTTATTTCTGTGCTAATAAGTGGAGGGGGGTGTGCAATGGGCTGGGGTGATTGTGGGGGAATGTCCATGGTAGAGTTCAGTCTCTTGGTCTTACAGGTGCATTGTCCAAGGGGGCATATGAAGTGGATTGATGGCAGGTCAAAGTTGTCAGGGTGACAAAGTGGGACAAAAGGGTGACAATCAGGGGAGTCTTATTTCCTGGCGGGGTCTTGGCAATGTTCTCTATCTTGTTCCTGGATCTCAGGGACCGTTTGTGGGGTGGTTCTCCTTCTGCAGGGGGTGGGGTGCTGGTGGCCTGTTGTTCCTGTGGCGGAGCCTCCTGTCCACTAGCGCCGGTGGAGGTGGAGGGCTGTTCATCATTCAGGCTAGTTTCAGGGGCCCGTTTGTGTGCCACTGTGTCCCTCATGGTGTTGGCCAGGTCTGGCAGCACCCCTGCAATGGTGACCAGGGTGGTGTTGATGGACTTCAAGTCCTCCCTGATCCCCAGGTAGTGTTCCTTCTGCAGCTGCTGGGTCTCCTGAAACTTGGCCAGTACCGCGCCCATGGTCTCCTGGGAATGATGGTATGCTCCCATGATGTTTGAGAGTGCCTCGTGGAGAGTGGGTTCCCTGGGTCTGTCCTCCCCCTGTCGCACATCAGTCCTCCCAGCTTCCCTCTTATCCTGTGCCTCTGTCCCCTGAACCGTGTGCCCACTGCCACTGACCCCAGGTCCCTGATTGTCTTGGGTTGGTGGGTTTGCCTGGGGTCCCTGTAGTGGTGGACACACTGCTAATTGACGTGTCCTGGGGACAGAGGGATGGGCCCGCTGAGTGGGTGCTGTGGTGGTGTCTCCTGACGGGGGAGGCTCTGTGGTGGTTTGTGACAGTGGCAGGGGAACCGACTGTCCAGTGGTCCCTGATGGGCCGAGCTGGTCATCCAGATCCAGGTGTGCAGAACTGCCGTTGTCACTGTGGGCCTCTTCTGTGGGGGGACTGGATATGTCTGGCACCTCCTGTGCGGTGACATTGGGTATGGGTCCTGTTGGGGTGTAAATGCATAGTTATTGTATTTGTGTGTGCCATCTTGTGCATTGGGTGAGTTACCCTCTACTCCTGTGCTTGCATTGTTGTGTTTGCCATTGTGTGATTAGTGTTTTGGGGTCTGTGTGGGTATCTGTACTGGACATGCTTTGGTGATGGGTGTCCATGCTTTTGTGTTGCATGCAGGGCTTGGTATTGGGATGGCTGGGTTGTGATAGTGGGGCATATGTGAGGTGTTGGAGTGATGGGGTGAGGGTGGGGGTATGTGATGGCATGCAGGTAGGGTGGGGGATATGGTAGTAAAGATTTGCCTTACCAGACTCCAGTCCTCCTGCTACTCCTGCGAGGCCCTAAGGATGCAGTATTGCCAAGTCTTGCTCCTACCATGTTGTTAGTTGTGGGGGAGGAGGTGGGGGTCCACCGCCAGTCCTCTGTACAGCAATCTGGTGTCTTGAAAACACGGAACGCACATTCCCCCATAGATCGTTCCACCTCTTCCTGATGTCATCCCGTGCTCTTGGATGCTGTCCCACTGCGTTGACCCTGTCGACGATTCTCCGCCATAGCTCCATCTTCCTAGCATGGAGGTGTGCTGCACCTGTGATCCGAAAAGCTGTGGCTCCACCCGGATGATTTCCTCCACCATGACCCTGAGCTCCTCCTCATAAAACCTGGGGTGTCTTTGAGGTGCCATGGTGTGGGTGATGTGCGAGGTGATCTTAATACCCAAATATTTCATCTCCTTTTTAATCAACCTGTGCTTCTCATTCATGTTCCAAGTCACTATTTCTGTCTTTGCCAAATTTACTGCATACCCTGACATCTGGCCAAAATCTTTTGTTAAAACCTCTAATCTTTCTAACGCAAAGGGCAAATCTCTAGTAAAAATCATGATATCGTCTGCATATAGAGAGATTTTCTTTTCCCAGCACATATAACTAAATGTCCTAATCAGCAGGTCTTTCTTAATCATAAGGGCTAAAGGTTCTATATATAAGTCAAATAATAACGGGGACAATGGGCATCCCTGCCTCGTTCCCCTTGTTCTAGGAAAGGGTTTAGTTAAATTCCCATTCAATAATAGTCTAGCTAGTGGGGCCTTATAAATAGTTTTCAAAGCCCCACAAATCTTTGCTGCAAAATTAAGATTAGCCAAAATACGATGTAAATATTTCCATTTTACTCTATCAAAGGCTTTAGTAGTATCCAATGTTATGACTGCCAGAGGTAATTTGCATGCAATTGCTAAATCAATTGCCCCAACCAATTCATGGGATAGCTCATATGTATACCTTCCCTTTAGAAAGCCCTTTTGATCACTCTGAATCAGTCCCCCAATTACCGAACTTAACCTATTGGCCAGAATGCTTGAAAATAATTTATAATCACTATTTAATAAAGAAATTGGCCTATATGACTCGCAAGATAGAGGGTCTTTCCCTGGCTTCAAAATCAGTGTAATCACAGCCTCATTCCAAGACTTGTTGAGGGGAATCTCTCCATTGAAAACAGAATTAAAAAGCTGGGTTAAAACTGGGGCTATAACAGCTTGCATTTTCACATAAAATTCAACCGGTAGACCATCAGGCCCTGCTGCCTTCCCCTTTTTACCTTTAGCAATGGCCTGAACTAAATCACTACCTAGAATCTCCTCCTCCAAAACCGCCTTCCGTTCATTATCCAATTTCCTCATCTGTAAATCTTCTACTTCTTGTTGGCCACCCTCTGATAAGTCTGACAGGCTTTTTGTGTACAATGACTCAAAAAAACTCACAAAAAAGTTTTGGACCTGGGAAACCTCCCTTAATACCATCCCCGTAATAGGGTCCCTTATTCCTACTACCTCATTACTTACAGAATCTGATTTAGCCTTCCAAGCCAATAGCTTACCCGCGCCTTCACCATATTCAAAATGCTCCAACTTGCTTGCCTCCTACCTTTCCCTACTCTCGCTTCTATTATGGCTACCAACAAGGCCTGCTTAGATGACATATCCAACCGTATAAGTTCCTCGTTCTTTCCTTCCTTCCGTAACTTTACCAGCTTTTGTTCTAAACACCCTATATCTTTTTCAAGATCTTGTATTTCCTTGCTATAGCCTTTATTTTTCTGTGCAGAAATGCTTATCAGAATCCCTCTCATATAAGCCTCATAAGTATCCCAGACCACTTGAGGAGCTGCAGAATTCCTATTGAGTTCAAAAAAGAGCTTCGATTCATGTTCTAAGTGTACCACTATCTGGGGATCATTTAAAAGGGATCTATCCAGCGTCCACCTACGCAGCTAATGTTCCACTTCACATACCAAGGTCAAAGTTACCACGGCATGATCAGACAAGTGTACGGGAATATGGCCAGTGCCAACCACCGATTGCCTAAGAGACCTACTTATCAAAAAATAATCTATCCTGGAGTGATGTTTATATTTCTTATTATGATAGGTATAAGCCCGAGATTGACCATGAATTTCCCTCCAAACGTCCACCAACGCAAATTGTTTCATAATTGTTTTCATATACGCTTGCGATTTCAAATGACCTATTGATCTGCTTCCAGTGGATTTATCCAATGCTTCATTTAGGACAACATTAAAATCCCCTGACATTATAATTGGATATTACGTTTCTAACAATTCACGACATAAATCCTGTAATGGCCCTATATCATCTAAATTAGGACCATAATATCTAACAAGTGTATAGTTATTCCCACTACATCTAACATCAACTATAACCCATCTACCGTTCGAGTCTGCCTTATGATGGAATGTAGCTGCATCTATCCCCTTTTTAACCAGGATCATTATTCCCTTTACATGAGAAGTGTTGTTCGAACAAACCATATGTTTCACCCATTTCTGAGTTCCAAAAATATCCTGCGCCTCTGAAATCGCAAGATGAAACTCCTGCAGCATTATGATCTGGGCTGGAGAATCCCTAATATATTGACGAATATAATTCTTCCTGGGCTTTTCCCGCAACCCATTCACATTCCAGGAAAGTTCAGCCATTCCCTTTAGCTACATTCACTTTACGGATCCACCAAACCAAAAAAACGACCCGTCGGGCTTTTTAGCAATGAGGCACACATATTCTTCCCCAAACCTCTATCCCTCCCCCCCCAATTCTCCGCCTCCCCGTCTTCTACCCCACACCCTTTCCCTCACCCTGGAGAACCTCCCCATCTCTACTGACCATTAAGCCATTCGGCGCTATGGGCTATTATATTCTAACTTAAGCCAAAAAAAAAGAAAAAGCCTTCTATGTACAAAAAGAACCACCAACAAAACCTCCCCCGTAGATCTAAACTCCCCTAAATTCATTCAGAAGGGTATCAGCTTCCTGCACATCTCTTAAATTATACATTTAGTTGTTCCTCATTACCTTCAAAGTTTCAAGAAACTTCAATTGAACCGTTGCACCTAGCTTCCTAAAGTCCTCCATCCTTTTACCTAGTTCTAATTGCCTGTTCGAAGTAATGCGCGAAACATCAGATCTAATTTCAAAAGAACAGACATTCACCTTCAGTGTTCCCATTTTTAAAGCCTTAGACAAAATATTTTCCTTAACTGTATAGGTGAGAAAATTCACCAGGATCCTCCTGGGTTTTACCCTATTGGCAGCTTTCCGAAAGGGGCCTTCATGTACCCGTTGTATATCGTCCTTTAATATTGACTCTGTACCATCCCACACACCACTCTGCATCAAGAGGTCTACTACCCAAGTTTTAATATCATTGCCTTCTTTCCCTTCAGGGACACTCATTAGCTTGATATTATTTCTCCTGGCACTATTCTCCAATGACTCTAGCTTCTCTGCATCGTATTTGTTCTTAGCCTTTAGGTCAACTATATCACGACTTATCTTCTCCGACACTACCTTTAGTTGTTCCACTTGAATTTCCAAGACCTGAGTTCTTTGAGCTAACAAGTCTATCTTGTTTGCTAGGCCTTCGCAAACTTCCTGAATTCCTTTCTGGTTGGATTGAGAGACCGAGAAACCTTGCCTCACCTCCTTTGCCGAGGACTGTAGGAGAAACTCCAGAGAACCAGATTGTGAACACGACGGACTTGCCATTTCCGAAATCACTATCTGAGATCCTTCAATCTCCTCTAGGGCAGAATTTTCCACCTGGGGCCCACGTAAAGGTTCCCAAAAAGGTTTCTTGACTCTGCTCCATTAACTGTGTTAGGCCTTTCGACACACACTCATGAGGATCCCCTCCCTCAATAGTTCCATTGGACCATGATGTCTGCCTCACGGGAGGCTCCATTATCTGCCCCTCATCTGTTTCCTCCAATCCTGTCAACAACCCCTTTCCTGGCGACTGCGGCGATGGGGGAGAAGAAAAAGAGGGAGTAGCCATAGAAGCGGCTAAATCCTTAGCCCTGAAATAAGATCTTAAAGAGGGGGTTATTTTTTGTTGCGGGCGAGGAGATTTAGCTTTTTTCTTGTCCTTCCCCATAATGCTATCCATGCCGGGGCCTTTATCCCACCCTGGACCTCAGAAGTTTGGTCTTTACTGGGGGACTCCTTTTTCCTTTTTTCCAGGCTTTGTTTAGATAACAATCCCCTTCTTAAATAATCCCCGTAGATATATTTATACTCCTTGTACCAGTATCCCCTCCCCCCGACTCCCGGAAATATGGGAAAGCCTTATCTGGCTGAACAAGATCCTCCAGGACCAGGGGGAAGGAAAGAGTTCCTTCGGTCTTCTCCGCCTCCTTCTCCGTCGCTGCCAGGGCTTTTTTTCCTAATTCCGGCAGCACTTCTAATGGTAGGACTAGTGCTGTCTCTACCCGGCGTGCTCCCGGATGCTCCTCTAAGCTTTACCCTGGAAGTGAGGGTCCTGACCCTCCTCAACTCCAGGGCCGCCCTCGTCCAAGGGCCGCTGCTCCTCCTTGCCGGATCCAAACCTCCCGGCGTCTCCGCATGTGGAACTCCTCGCGTCGCAGAGTGCCGGTGTTCACGGTTGCGAGGGGGCATATGCAAGGTAAGAATGGGGGGGGGGGTGAGGGACCTCAAATTCGGGCTTTAATTGTATTTACTGCCTATAAACGCCGCAACCTGCTAGCAGCCTTCCCGCTGCCTATCGCCGGCGGCCATGTTTTCCATCTTTCTGAACACGTTTTCGACGCCATGTCCACTCTTGTGTGTTGATGAGTGTGCATACTGATCTGATGGTGTGCTTGGGATGGGCAGAGGTACAGGGGATTGGGTCTGGGTAGTGGAGGTTGGAGGGGGTGGCTGGACACAGGGACAATGGCTGCCATCAGTGCTGAGGCCAGAGCCTGGAATGCTCTCTGTTGGGCCGCCACACCAGAATGAATGCCCTCCAGGTATGCATTTGTTTGCTGCAAAAGCCTCTCGACACCCTGGATGGCATTCAAAATGGTTGATTGCCCAACGTTGAGGGATCTCAGGAGGTCAATAGCCTCCTCACTGAGGGCAGCAGGACTGACTGGGGCAGGGCCTGAGGTGCCTGGGGCGAAGGAGATGCCCACCCTCCTGGGTGAGCGGGCACAGGAAACTCGATGAGGGGCTGCTGGGAGGGCGGTGCTGGTAAGGGGGTGGCGGCTGTACCTGTTGTTGGGGTGGGCACAGAGGTGCCCACCACCGCAAGGGAGCTCCCATCAGAGGAGGAGTCGCTGTCGCTGGTGTCTGTTCCTGTCCCCATTGTGGAGCTCCCCTCGCCCCATCCCACTGGTGCCTTCAGACTCTGTAAATTCACCGTCCAGGACCATGTGGGTTGCAGCTCCCTCCTGCTCCGATGCCACTGCTCCTCCGCCAGATGATGCTAATGCACACAAGGACACAGTGACAAAACAAAAAGGGGGGAAAGACAAAAGAGACACATGGTCAATGCCTGCAACACCACTACCGTTGATGGACACAACACATATGGAACATCCCTATGCACTAGCGCATGCACTAACAGTGCAGGGAAAAAGTACATGCCCATGGGGGACTCTGCCTAGATCCATTTGATGCCCAGCTGGAACCCACAGGAGCCTGACTAGGTGTAGAGGGCAAATACCACCTTTGGGGTTGGGGTGGCACTGAGCCTACAATACAATGGATGTACCTTGGCGATTCTGCCCTGGCCTAGGGGAACCAACAGCCCACTTCCCCCACCCAGACTCCTCGTCAAGCGTGCAGAGTCAGCTGAATGAGACTGTACTCACCCCCTTGTGGCTGCTGTGATGCCCTCAAGCGCCCATCCAACTCAGGATATGCCACCACCAGGATCCGGTACATCAGAGGGGTCATGGTCCGACGGGCACCCTTTCCACGTTGGGATACCATCCCCAGCTGGGCCTCCGCGATCTTCTTGCTCCAGCGGCGCAGGTCCTCCCATCTTTTCTGGCAGTGGGTGCTCCGTCTATGGTAGTCCCCCCAGGGTCTGCACTTCCTTGGAGATGGCACGCCAAATACCCTTCTTCTGGTGGGCGCTGACCTAGAGGAATAGTGAAGTAAAAATGGATGTTACTCCCCCGTCCGGTTCTTCTCACTTATTGCCCACAACCTTCCACCCTGGCCCAGATAAACATACACTCACCATCATCACATGCTGGCTTGTGCCCCCCCTGTCTCTTCCATCCACGACATTCCATACAATCATGTGCCATCCTCCATGCACACAGTTTACTCACCTGTTTGTCTGGAGGACCGTAGAGTAGCGTGTACAGGGGGAGGACCCCATATACCAGGCACACAACAATTATATCACGATTGTGCTAAACACCCTTGTGAAACCTATGTGGTGTCTGACCCTCTGCTCACCTTTCTCCTCCATAGGGCACGTCCGATGGGACAGGTGATGAGATTGTGGCATCCTCGGGTGTACAGACCCCTGGTGGACCTATTGACAATGGAAGACAGAAACATCATTATCACCTACAGACTTGATCGTGCCACAATCCAGGAACTGTGTGCCCAGTTGTAGCCAGACCTAATGTCAGCTATCCATCATCCCACAGGAATTCCCCCTCTAGTGCAGGTCCTGTCAGTGCTCCATTTCCTGGCCAGTGGTTCCTTTCAAACAACAGTGGCCATGGCATCACATGCGCAGCTACATCGTGTTCCCTCAGGTGGAGGATTTGCCCACAGTGAAAGGTGACTTCTATATCCCCAACATTATTGGTGCCATTGATGGTACACATGTGTCATTTGTTCCCCCCCGTAGGAATGAGCAGGTGTACAGAAACCACAAAAGCTACCATTCTATGAATGTGCAGATGGTGTGTTTGGCAGACCAGTACATCTCCCATGTGAATGCCAAGTATCCTGGCTCTGTGCATGATACTTACATTTTGAGGAATAGCAGCATCCCTTATGTGATGCGGCAACTCCAGAGGCACCGTGTGTGGCTAATAGGTGATCCCAAGGTCCCCACACAGTTTAAATAGGTGTCTGGGTATGGGAGAGTCCCTATGGGTTGGTGGATGTCTAACAGTTTTCCCTCGATATTTGCAGGTGACTCTTGTTACCCCAACCTGTCATGGCTACTGACCCCAGTGAGGAATCCCAGGACAAGGGCAGAGGAACGCTACAATGAGGCACATGGGCAAACTAGGAGGATAATAGAGCGCACCTTCGGCCTCCTGAAGGCCAGATTCCGGTGCCTCCATCTAACTGGCGGCTCCCTATACTACTCACCGAAGAAGGTGTGCCAGATCATCGTGGCATGCTGTATGTTGCACAACCTGGCTTTGCGACGCCAGGTGCCTTTTCTGCAGGAGGATGGGCCTGATGCTGGTCTTGTGGCAGCTGTGGAGCCTGTGGACAGTGAAGAAGAGGAGGCAGAAGAAGAAGATATAGACAACCGAAACAACATCATCATGCAGTACTTCCAGTGAGACACAGGTAAGAGGATGACACTGCTTCTCACATCTCATACTACTGTAAGACATAGCATAAATCTGCCTTTTTACCTCTGTGTATGGACCCTGACATGTCACTTTGCCTTTCCATTTCACATATCTGGGTCCCACTTTGTGCCCTCTGCTATGTTTACTGCTGCCCAACAACTGTGTAACATTGGTATGTGAACATGAACTTTGACATTGCTATATTTCAGAGAGGTTGCAATTACACATTTGTGAAAGTACAGACTGACTCTAGATTGATTTGTGATTCAAGGGTGTTTATTTCTGTGCTAATAGGTGGAGGGGGGGGGGTGCAATGGGCTGGGGTGATTGTGGGGGAATGTCCATGGTAGAGTTCAGTCTCTTGGTCTTACAGGTGCATTGTCCAAGGGGGCATATGAAGTGGATTGATGGCAGGTCAAAGTTGTCAGGGTGACAAAGTGGGACAAAAGGGTGACAATCAGGGGAGTCTTATTTCCTGGCGGGGTCTTGGCAATGTTCTCTATCTTGTTCCTGGATCTCAGGGACCGTTTGTGGGGTGGTTCTCCTTCTGCAGGGGGTGGGGTGCTGGTGGCCTGTTGTTCCTGTGGCGGAGCCTCCTGTCCACTAGCGCCGGCGGAGGTGGAGGGCTGTTCATCGTTCAGGCTAGTGTCAGGGGCCCGTTTGTGTGCCACTGTGTCCCTCATGGTGTTGGCCAGGTCTTCCAGCACCCCTGCAATGGTGACCAGGGTGGTGTTGATGGACCTCAAGTCCTCCCTGATCCCCAGGTAGTGTTCCTTCTGCAGCTGCTGGGTCTCCTGAAACTTGGCCAGTACCGTGCCCATGGTCTCCTGGGAATGATGGTATGCTCCCATGATGTTTGAGAGTGCCTCGTGGAGAGTGGGTTCCCTGGGTCTGTCCTCCCCCTGTCGCACATCAGTCCTCCCAGCTTCCCTGTTATCCTGTGCCTCTGTCCCCTGAACCGTGTGCCCACTGCCACTGACCCCAGGTCCCTGATTGTCTTGGGTTGGTGGGTTTGCTTGGGGTCCCTGTAGTGGTGGACACACTGCTAATTGACGTGTCCTGGGGACAGAGGGATGGGCCCGCTGGGTGGGTGCTGTGGTGGTGTCTCCTGACGGGGAGGCTCTGTGGTGGTTTGTGACAGTGGCAGCGGAACCGACTGTCCAGTGGTCCCTGATGGGCCGAGCTGGTCATCCAGATCCAGGTGTGCAGAGCTGCCGTTGTCACTGTGGGCCTCTTCTGTGGGGGGAATGGATATGTCTGGCACCTCCTGTGCGGTGACATTGGGTATGGGTCCTGTTGGGGTGTAAATGCATAGTTATTGTATTTGTGTGTGCCATCTTGTGCATTGTGTGAGTTACCCTCTACTCCTGTGCTTGCATTGTTGTGTTTGCCATTGTGTGATTAGTGTTTTGGGGTCTGTGTGGGTATCTGTACTGGACATGCTTTGGTGATGGATGTCCATGCTTTTGTGTTGTATGCAGGGCTTGGTATTGGGATGGCTGGGTTGTGATAGTGGGGCATATGTGAGGTGTTGGAGTGATGGGGTGAGGGTGGGGGTATGTGATGGCATGCAGGTAGGGTGGAGGATATGGTAGTAAAGATTTGCCTTACCAGACTCGAGTCCTCCTGCTACTCCTGCGAGGCCCTAAGGATGCAGTATTGCCAGGTCTTGCTCCTACCATGTTGTTAGTTGTGGGGGAGGAGGTGGGGGTCCACCGCCAGTCCTCTGTACAGCAATCTGGTGTCTTGAAAACACGGAACGTACATTCCCCCATAGGTCGTTCCACCTCTTCCTGATATCATCCCGTGTTCTTGGATGCTGTCCCACTGCGTTGACCCTGTCGACGATTCTCCGCCATAGCTCCATCTTCCTAGCATGGAGGTGTGCTGCACCTGTGATCCAAAAAGCTGTGGCTCCACCCGGATGATTTCCTCCACCATGACCCTGAGCTCCTCCTCATAAAACCTGGGGTGTCTTTGAGGTGCCATGGTATGGGTGATGTGCGAGGTGATGTTTGTTGTGCTGTGTGAAATGTTGTGTTAGTGTGTGTTGTTTGAGGTGCGTGAATGTTGTATGTGTGATGGTGTGGTGTGCTTGTGGATGCTGGTATAGTATTTGATATTCTCTCTCTCTGCTTCTTCACAAAAATGTTGTTGTAAGGGGTTGTGGGTAATGTGGGTGTGTGTTGTATAGTGGTGTGAGTGTGTGCGTGTGGTGTGTGTATGTGTATCAGGTGTGTGCATTTGGAATTGTCCAATGTGGTTGTGTTTTGTAAATGTGTGTGTATTTTGAGCGCGGCAGTGTGTGCCGCCAATGGATTACCGTGGTTGAAAGACCACCGTTTGATTCGTGGGTCGTGATAGTGTGGGCGTATTCTTGTTGGCGTGACGGTGTGGGTTTTGATATCTCCAGTTTATCACTGACCTTTGGTGTGGCGGGCTTGTGTGGGTGTCTGTATTGTGGCAGATTACGAGATGTGGGTTGTAATACCTGTAGCGGATTTCAGCCGTGGCCAAGGTATGTTGGCGGCATTGAGCACGGTGGTAAGCGAGATTTATCGCCAGGGTTGTAATGAGGGTATAAGTGTGCGCCTCATTTCTTGACTGCCTGTGTACAACAAATGCTTAGCACTACCCTCTGATAAGCCTAACTGCTCGACCACACTGCCACAAAAGAGCATTAGTACTATCTACCTTAGCCTCTGTAAAGCCTCTGGGGATCCACTGGACGCTGCATTCACTATACCTTACTTTGGTAAAGTATATACAGAGCCAGCTTCCTGCAGGGCACAGCATTGGCTGGCAGGAGTTTGTAAATGAAGTGTGACAGATCTTCTCCAGCCTCTGGCTGCATGTGTTATAGAAGATGAGGCGTTCTTCTGGCTCAGTGTCAGACTCAGTAGTTGTTAAAGAAGGGTTGATGTCCCTGTTGGGTACAGAACAGAACAGCAGTGGCTGACTGCTTTAGAAAACAGGCTATCCTTTCTGCTGTTTATTACTTACAGATCAGGCCCCCTGCTGAGGTCTGGTGGGTTGGGTTAAGAGGCTCAGAACAGATTTAATGCTGCAGGCAATAACAGGAACAGCTTTTCATGGCATCCCAGTGCCGACATGAGTCCTTCTCCACACGAACCCTGTGCCAGTTGCTCCAAATGGCTATGATGTGTGTGCTATCGAACAAGAATACCCTCTCCTCTTCCTCTGCCCCACATTTCTGCCATGTTAGGGTTCAGCAATGGACATTATACCTCGGGTGGTCAAAAACATTGTCTCATTGGAATCATACCATGTTTGTTTGATTTTCTTCCTATATTTTAACTGAATTCATCATTTTCTTTCAGATGCCGATTTGTGTTCTCACCTGCAGGGCTGGCCTTTAGCATTGGAGAGCTGGACCCAAGCCCAATGCTCCAATTTTTTGAGGGGTGCATGGAACTGTGTGTGCATTAAGGCTATGCCAGCAGCAGCCCCCTTCTCATCTTGCTCTAGCCTTGTTGTTTTACTTGCCACTTTGTTTCCATCTGATTTGCCAGTTTAACATGGACTTAGTCATTCATGTCTGATCCTTCAGTATCATGCTGCAGCCAATGTTTTTAACACCCTTTTAGCCCCCTTCCTTGCCCTCCCTTCACCCTCTGACCCCTGCTCACACATATGAACGCAACCATTATCTGTCTGGGGCAGCTATATCGGTGATTTAGATGAGCTGGTGATGTTTGTGTTCAGAGGCCCGTCACTGCTCATCCATGCACTGAGCAGTAAAAAAAAGGGATTCTCTGCCGCCTAATTTAATTCACTGCTGTCAGCAAGGGCATCAACATTTTCTCCACCCATGCCCAGGGATCTACCTTACCTGCTCTGCTCACCCACCACCCCATGCAAACACTAAGGGGCTCATTTACAAGAACCTGAGGCATTGCATCAATGCATCATATTTCTTGTGCTTCCCTCACATCCCCTAACAATGCCATGGATGTGATGTATTTACAATACATAACTCCATGGCACATGTTTTCACAGATGCGTCAGAAATTCAGATGCATTTCTTAGTGTTAAACTCACGCACTTCTGGGGTAGCACCGTTAAAGTGACACAACACTGGCAATGCGAGGAGTCTCCCATAGGAAAAAGGGTTGTGTCAATTTTACGCCTGCTGTGAGCAGGCGGTAATAATTTGGATGCAGTGAAGGACCAGAATGACCCAGTGAAATGTTGTACATTTCACTGCTTCAGTTCTGCGTAGCTTTTCCCATGGGAATGCCTAATCTGCATACATCACACCTGGCACAGGTATAATGTGAAGCAACACTTCCCAAACTGAACCATGGAGCCCAATGCGTCAGTTTGTACATATGGAGCAGTGTAGTGGACTGCTAGTGCCACCGCTGTGTAAAAAAATGACGCAACAGTGGTGCAAAGGGCTTGTAAATGAGACCCTAAATTTGACAGTTACACGTGTCTTACCCACCTAGAAGATGTAGAGAAATGACTTTTGTTCTCCAGTTGCTCTCATTTATTCTTAACCACGTCTCCCGTCCCGTGCTATCGTTCCACATCAATACAGGAATTATTGGTTTTGAAGAAAATAGTGTACGTTTTAGGTTGCAGCTGTTTTAATAATGATCAACTTCGTAAACAGGCTTTGCTGCTTGCATTAAAACACTGCTATTGTCTCTCTCACCCAGATCAATGGTATCCTGTTTTACTGATTTTGCTTTAATGGATTACTGTTAATATTTTCCTGTAGGTTACACACAGATTGATGCAGCCGGAGCATTAGCCAACAAAGCTTTCTTTCCGTGATTCAAACCTGTGATCGGTAGTTTGCACATACATATATATACATGCAGAAACTGGAGAAATGTGACAAGTATGTGCACATACAAGCAGAGAAGATGCAGTTGAAGAACAAAGATGAAACCACAACTACAAAAAATAGAGCACAGTCACATTACGATGATACAGCTAAATAAAACACAACAAACCAACACAAGAACAGTGCAACAAAAAATACAACAAATACACAGCGCTATAACAATGTAACACTTCGACATAACACAAGAAGCCAGTATGATACAACACAGCAACTCAAAACACTAGCAATTACAAAACAGCACATCACAGCTGCACAAAAACGCACCAACGTAACACAGCAAACTTGCACAACACAATAACAAAAAATACAGCAGCCTTACAATCTACTATAAAGGCCGAGCTATAAAATTGTTAAGTGTTTTTCTGAATTCTTATTTTAGGTTGCATTGTGTGTTTGAATTGTTTTGTGGATTGCTTTCAGTTGTGCTTTGTTGCCAAAGTGGTGTGTTTTTGCGCTACTCCGTTATATCATGGCATTGTGTTGTTTAGTGGTGCATTTCATCCTGTGCTGTTGCATTGTCATTGTGTTTGTACTTATCTGTGCAGCTCTGCTGTTTTTCGAATTGCACGAATGTATCTTTTTTGCATGAATATGTTTTGTTCTTTTGCTGTCATGTTAGGTTTTGTTTTTATATGTATTATTGCTGTTTTTGATTATTGAATTGCAATTGTAGGGTTTTGTTGTGTTGTTTTATGCACAGCATTGTGTTTTTTGTATTGCATTTCTGTGTATTTTTTTAATGTGGTTTTGTGTTGTCCTGTTGCTATGTTGTTGTTATACTGCCTTCTGCTGATGTCATTGTGTTGGGTTTTGTTATTTTTTGTTGTGTTTTTGTTTTGTTGTGTCATTGTATTGCATCATGCTAGGTTAACATTAGTAAGTTTCTTTTGAGTTATGTAATACATATCTTTCCAGATTTTCTTTTACAGGAAGATATTTGCTAGACTTTATAATACTCTGTATTCATAAAACTCTGGAATGAGTGAAGAAATATCTTGGACTGTTAAACTGATGGTAGTGTTTTTAATTTTAATTGCGACTAATTCCAATTGAAATGTAGCCCATTCACCAATAGTAGGTAGTTACCACTAAACGTGTGCTACATAATGCCACAAATAATCTTTAACTCCAGTATTTTAACCAGTAGCACCAGACTCGAAAGGCTCTTTTTAAGGGTTTTGTGTTCTGACACTGTGGGTTTTCAATATTCAATAGGATTTTAAACTATGTAGCTGAAAAAAGTTTGGTAATAATGCCACACATAGACCCAAAGTATGTACTCAACATGATGAAATACAAATAAGAAGGCTTTATATAGCACCATGTTTTATAGCGCTACCGTTTTGCAACATCATGCAAAGTGAACTATAATGAACACCACAACAACACAACACACAGTACAGCTACTGTGTGCATGCATAGCATTGCTAAAGCCACCAATGTGTGAACTGCTGTTCTTTGATATGTAGGTTAACGCATATTCGTATTAAGAGAGTGAAGGTGAAAGCTGGCAATTTTAGAAAGTTTTTGTTTGTGGGAGTTCAATAAAATAGAAGAATTCAAAGGGAAATCTGAAGAGTTTACTGTTGGAGAAAGGAGCGCGCATAGGTCTTTTACATTCAATACATCTTTCTTGTACTTGTTAGTAGATGAAGGATTTTATTAGGAGAATCAAGCTGAAGTCTCTTTTGAACTCTCCTACATCATTACATGCAATGACATGATAGGCCGTCAGAATTCATCTTAGTTGTGTCCATGGACTGACTAGTCAAAACAAGAAAACCATGTGAAAGAAAGATAGTCACTTGCTGATATGCCATTTTATGTGAAAAGCAGTAAGAAAGAGCTCTCTGAATAATGTTGTAGGGTTTTTGCTAGAAAACAGCAGGTAGAAAGTGGCAACGATAGCAAAAAGGCAGCACCAGGATGCTAAAATACATCTAAAATCCTTTCTAACAGAATTGTTTTCTACTTTCACTAACAGCTGGGGGATTGGCAAATAGCTTATTCATGGCAGTGTTCATGTCAAGATATCCCTGTTGCTTTAGTACTAGGCACAAGCATTCCCTCGATTCGCCTGGTGCCTAGCTAGATTCCCTCTCTGGATTATGTACGGGTGAGGTACAATGGGTAGCAGCTGGAAAACGTGATCTTAATATGGAAGTCCTGATATTGTCACATATCGACTATAGAAATTAAAACATAATCTACCTCCATAATAAACTGACAGCACCTCTATCAGCTGTTTAATATACAGCACCCTCAAATAAGGAGCAACCATATGTTAGTCCTTATCGCTCCTCTCTTTGTTTCACTAGAAAGGTTAATATTAGAAACAATATGGTCTTTTAAAACATAATATCTGACCTGCAACGCCACACAATCTTTTATAGACATTGTCAAAAAACTCAGATGAGTATTCTCCTAGTAGACTAGACCAGAACAAGACACTTTGCACAGCGCAAAAGGAAGGGTTCCTTCAAATGAAAAATCACTAGATCCTCATCTTTCCCAAGTATACATCTACCACCCAATATAAATGTTATTTAGAAAAAATGGGGCAACCCAGTACCCTGGGACCTGCATTAGTGAATAATGTAACAAAAAATGTTTTGCTCCCTCTCGGGGTAGGATATGAATTAACCTTCACAACAGTGGTTGTACCATAAAGAACTTTCTGTACCGATGAGGTTTATGAGTAATATTTCACATTTATTGGAAACTTAAATTCAACAATTTAAAGTAAAGTAATCAAGGTGCCCCTGTATGTGGCCCAAATTGGTGTTGATGCCTCTCCATCTCCAGCCAAGCTGGGCCCACCGTTGGTTCATCGAGGATGACTTTGTGTCAGACGTGTCAAGGGAGGAGTGGAGAGTGTCTAGGATTCTTGCCAGACTGTTGTTGCAGCTATGTTGACTGAAAAAGTCAGAGACTTATATTACACCACAAACTCTGCTCGGGTCCCTACCAAGGTGGACAAAGCTGATAGACTACTAGCATGGCTCACCAACTGCGAAAATACCCAAATACCTAAATACCTATAACTTTGCTTAGAACTTTATAGAGTGCTATGAAATATTCCCAGAAATTTTTATGGTGTTCCACTATTACCAACAGAATTTATATGGGAATCGATTAGTGGATCTTGATATGGCAGTGGCTGACTTTCTAGTTGAATTGTCCCTACCCCTGGTCCCCATGGCTATATGAGTTGAGATGGATGCTCCTGTTACTGCTCAGAATGTCAAAGAAGCTAAATGTGATTTAGCCACATGCAAGATTCCGGGCATTGGTGGCTTCCTGGTGGAAATCTACACAACGTATGCTGATTTGCTGGTGCCTGTGTATGAAACAGTGGCAGCTGAATGTTTACTACTGCCTCACACCATGAAGCCTGATAATCTTTTTACTCAAAACAGGGTGAGCCCTCAAAGATCTTGCATCGTTTAAGCCAACATCAATCTTAATCACTGATCATAAAAAGTTTTGATAAATTCTAGTGGGCAAAATTCTCAGGATATTGCTCGTCCTTAGGTAAAACAGATTTCTGAATATAGGAAGACTTTACAGGCTTTTAGAAGCCACGCTGACATCCTACCCATGGGCTGCTTCCTGGATTTTAGACCTTGAGTAGACATTCAATACCCTAAAATGGGGGTATCTCTTCGAGGTGTTCTGAAAGTTCAGCTTCGAACAGCACACTATACACTTGATCAAAATAGTCAATAAGACACTTGCAGCACAAATCCATCTGTGTAAGCTAATTTCATTCCCCCTGTAATGAATAGGAGGGCCTGGCAGGGATTCCCCCTTTCCTCTTTTTTTCTGCATGATCACCATTGAGCCACCTGCCAATAGATTGTGAGAAGAGAGTATGGGACATCCACCAATTTATATTTTGATATACATCAGAGATTTTAAAGGTAACCATACCACGACAGCCCAGATAGTTGGTCAAAGTTGTGTATATTCCCATTTCATATCATGGCCAAAGAGACCTAGCTGTACCTGGGAGTTGAGGGGTGTACACCAAATGGCATGGGGTTTTCTTCTACTACTTGGCTATTAGTATATAGCATTTGGATTGAGACTTACCAGACGGAAGCCTCACTAGACTGTGTATGTCCTCAGGGCACAAATAGCTTTCTGGAGAACACTCCCTACTCAGACACATCAGACGCTTTGCCCTATCTAAGATGGTGGTCCTATCCCACCTCTTGTACTGTTTAGTTAAATTCCCTATTGTTGCAAGGAGGTTTTTCTGTGAGTTAAATGCACTGCTAGTGGATTTCAACTGGAATAATGACCGGCACATAGGCGGTCATTCTGACCTCAGCGGTAAAAGTCGCTTACCGCCGGCCAGAAGGCCGCCATAACACCGCCGCGGCCGCGGTAAACCGCCACGGTCATTCTGACCCACAACTGGCAAACCGCCAAAAACCCGACATCCACAAAAATCCGCCACAACAAAGGTCAGCGAAAAAATGGTGCTGACCAAACCTCCACCGTCACGCCAACAGAAATACGCCCATACCATTCCGACCCACAAATCCACGCGGCGGTCTTTCAAACGCGGTATTCCATTGGCGGTACACACCACCGCGGTCAAAATACACACACACATAGAAAACTCAGCAACAGTGGTCAGTTCGAAATACACACACCTGATACACATACTAACACCACTCCCACACATCCAACACAATGTAAAACACACACCCACATCACCCACAAGCCCCTACGACCCGAAATCATTGACGAAGGCTAGAGAGAGAGCACAGAACAGAGAATCCCACAACACAGAGGCACACAACACCATCACCCACACAGAATCCACGCACCAAACACCACACACCACCACACGCACCACACTCATCACCACAAACGCCACCCCACACCTCAACCACACCACCCCATGGCACCCCAAAGACACCCCAGGTTCAGTGACGCCGAACTCAGGGTCATGGTGGAGGAAATAGTCCGTGTAGAGCCCCAGCTCTTCGGGGCACAGGTGCAGCACACCACAATTGCCAGGAAGATGGAGCTATGGCAAAGGATAGTGGACAGGGTTAACGCGGTGGGACAGCATCCACGCAATCGGGAGGACATCAGGAAGAGATGGAACGACCTACGGGGGAAGGTGCGTTCCATGGTATCAAGGCACAACATTGCGGTGCAGAAGACTGGTGGCGGACCCCCACCTACTCCCCCAGAATTTACTGGGTGGGAGGAGGAAGTCTTGCACATCCTGCATCCTGAGGGCCTCGCAGGAGTAGGCGGAGGAATGGACTCTGGTAAGGCAAATCTTCACTACTGCTTCCCACCCCCACCTGCATGCCAAATCTTCCCCCCACCCTCACCCCCTCCCCCATCACACCAACCCCTAGCAAAAGGCTCACCATCACAACCCACCCATCCCAACACCAAGCCCTGCATGCGACCGCAAAGCATGGACACCCATCACCAAAGCATGCCCACTGCACAGACACATCACCCCCACAAGCCACCCTCACAAAAGCCCCCACAAGGAAATGCCAGCACATGGGTACACGGACACCCACCCATCACACGAAATGCCACACACAGAAGCAATAACCATACGTTTATACCCCTGCAGGACCCGAACGCCACCACACCTCCACGGAGGGTCCATCCCGCCCCCAGAAGAGGCCCCCAGCGATGACAGCAGCTCTGTCTCCCTGGAGCCAGACGACCAGCCCGGCCCATCGGGGACCTCTGGACAGTCGGTTCCCCACAGACAGCCACAGGCTACACCAGACCCAACCCCCTCTGGGAACACCAGCACAGCTCCCACCCAGCGGGCCCATGCCTCTGTCTCCAGGACATGTCAATCAGCGGTGTGTCCACCACTACAGGGCACCCTGGTTGACCCACCACCCCAACAACAACAGGGACCTGGGGGCAGTGGTAGTGGGCACACCGTCCAGGGGACAGAGGCCCAGGAACACAGGGGAACTGGGAGGGCTGCTGAGCGACAGGGGGGGGGCAGGCCCAGGGAACCGACTCTCCAAGAGGCCCTCTCCTCCATCATGGGAGCATACCACCGCTCCCAGGAGACGATGGCGACGGTACTGGCCTAGTTCCAGGAGATCCAGGAACTGCAGGAGGAACGGTACATGGGGTTCAGGGAAGAACTGAGGAACATCGGTTCTGCAATGGGGACCATCGTCCTGGCCCTTACCCAGATCGTCACCACATTGCGGGACCATGTGGCACCCCAAAGGGCCCCTGTCACTAGCCCAGGCCAGGAACAGCCTACCACCTCCGCCGGCGCTAGTGGACAGGAGGCCCCCACACAACGACAGGCCACCAGAACCCCACCTCCTGCAGAAGAAGAACCACCCCGCAAGCGGAACCTGAGATCTCACAAGAAGACAGAGTAGGATTGCAAGACCCCTGCCAGCCTAAGATACCCCCTGATGTCATCCCACTGTCCCACATTGTCACCCTGTCCAACCTTGAACTGCCCTTGCTCCATCCTTCCACAGGCATATGGACAATGCACCTGTGCGACTGAGAACTGGACTCTGCCATGGACATTACTCCAACCCCACCATCCCCGCTTCCCAATCATTTACCTATATGTAGCACTTAAAATAAATCACTTATTCCACATAAAAAAACAGGAGTCTGCTTGTATTCTTAACAAATGTATCACACATAACGGTGCAATAATGTCCAGTTACTTTGTGATGACAACATACCAATTTCAATAAGCTTTAGTCCATGGGCAAACAAAGCTGAAGTCAGGCAGTGGGTCATACAGCTCTGAAAAGGGAAAGTCACAAATCAGTTATCAGGAACTGGGGGGAAACACAGACAGTGGAGACGCATGAGGCCTCAAGTAAATGTAAATTGGGGTGGCTGTTTCTTACCTGTGTGCTACTGAAAGTATTGTTGTATGACTGTATCCCTGTTGTCCGTGTCGTCCCCGTCGTCTTCCTCCTCTTCCCTGTCCACAGGCTCCACAGCTGCAACAACACCACCATCTGGACCATCCTCCTGCAGAAAAGGCACCTGGCGTCGCAATGCAAGATTGTGAAGCATACAGCAGGCCACGATGATCTGGCACACCTTCTTTGGTGAGTACATGAGGGATCCCCCTGTCATATGCAGGCACCTAAATCTGGCCTTCAGGACCCCGAAGGTCCTTTCTATGATCCTCCTAGTTCGCCCATGGGCCTCATTGTACCGTTCCTCTGCCCTGGTCCGGGGATTCCTCACTGGGGTCAGTAGCCACGACAGGTTGGGGTAACCAGAGTCACCAATTAGCCACACACGGTGTCTCTGTAGCTGTTCCATCACATAAGGGATGCTGCTATTTCGCATGACATACGCGTCATGCACTGACCCAGGGAACTTGGCATTTACATGGGAGATATACTGGTCAGCCAAACAGACCACCTGTACATTCATCGAATGATAACTTTTTCTGTTTCTGTACACCTGCTCACTTTCTTTGGGGGGAACCAAAGCCACATGGGTCCCATCAATGGCACCAATGATGTTGGGGATATGTCCAAGGGCATAGAAATCACCCTTCACTGTAGCCAATTCGCCCACCTCAGGGAAAATAATGTAGCTCCGCATGTATTTCATCAGGGCAGACAACACTCTGGACAAAACCTTAGAAAACATAGGCTGAGACATCCCAGATGATAGGGCCACTGTTGTCTGAAAAGACCCACTTGCCAAAAAATGGAGTACTGACAGAACCTGCACTAGAGGGGGAATCCCCGTGGGTTGGCGGATGGGGGACATCAGGTCTGGCTCCAGCTGGGCACATAGTTCATGTATAGTTGCTCTGTCAAGCCGGTATGTAAGTATGATATGTCGTTCTTCAATTGTCGACAGGTCCACCAGCGATCGGTACACAGGAGGATTCATCCTTCTCCTCGCAAGTCCCAGCGGACGGTGCCTAGGAAGGACAACATGGAGCACAGAGTCAAGCAACCCACAGGTTAGTTCACACAGCTTGCACAGTACACGAATCGCTATGCATTGAAAGGCTTGTATGAGTGGCAATGCAAGGCCTAGGCCTGTGTGACGCAGTAGAAATCATGCCATGTGGGCCCTTGAAATGGCAGCTGTCTGACCTGTGAAGTGTGACAGTGGGATGTGAGGTCACTGCGCTGGCGTGGCACATCGTGGCGGTAGGCGGTCGAAGACCGCGGCGCAAAGCAGCATTGGTTAACATTGAACCCTATGGGTCTCAGGAGCCAATGACGATGTGCACCGGCGGTCGCGGTACGCACCGCCGCAGTACGCACCGCCGCGGGCGTGACCGCCATTTTCTATCTGATTAATCACTCGAGGCCTGATCATCCACAGGAGAGGACCTATACTGCAAGTGCTGCTGTGACCTCGGTCTGGGAGATACAATGGCTGCTGCGACTGGGGAAAGGGCCCCTGCCTTCACTGCCGAAGAATTGGAGAAACTTGTTGATGGGGTCCTCCCCCAGTATGCGCTACTCTACGGTCCTCCAGACCAACAGGTTAGTACACAGTGTGCACGTTGAATGGGCTATGGCTGTGTTGAGTGGGGTGTATGTAAGATGGTGGGGAGGGGAGCGAATGAGGAGTGCAACGCACGAAAGATGAGAGCATGTGCCACATGGCAAGGTTGGGGAGGGGGGGCCACTCACATTGACCAGGCAGAAAACTGATGCGATGTCCTTTACCACCCTGTACATGTCACATAGGTCAGCGCCCATCAGAAGATCGACATTTGGCGTGCCATCGCCAAGGACGTCCGGGCCCTGGGGGTCCACAGCAGACGGGGCACCCACTGCCGAAAGAGGTGGGAGGACATCCGCCGCGGGACCAGAAAGACCGCCGAGTCTCTGCTGGGGATGGCCTCCCAATGTAGGAGGGGTGCCAGCCGCCAATTGACCCCCCTGATGTCCCGGATCCTGGCGGTGGCCTACCCCGATTTGGATGGGCGCGTGAGGACATCACAGCAGACACAAGGGGGTGAGTATCAGCACATTCTGCTATCTTTGCGCGCAGTGAAGGTGTCTGGGTGGGGGAGGAGGGCTGTGGCTATCTCCAGGCCAGGGCGCATTCTGTAGGCTAGGCCCCTCCGTTAGACACGGCCCTGTGCCCCCGCCCCCCACCTCTGTAGGGTGCCAAGTACAGCTATCCATGGTCCGGCCTCACCCATGTGTGCATTTGTCGTCCATAGACCCGTAGGCCTAGTCACAATAACTGAGTAGTGTACCCCCATTGCGCGGCCTAGTGCAGGGGGCTTCTGTGTCGCTCCTCTCCGACAATGGTGTTGCCAATGCATGCACTCAACCTGTCTTCATTTCTCCCCCCCCCCCATTTTCTTTATCTTCCTGTTCATGTGTGCATTAGCATCATCAGGCGGAGGAGAAGTGGCATCGGCGCACGAGGGAGCTGCATCTCACATGGCCCCGGAGGGCCATACAACAGACTCCGAGTACACCAGTGAGACGGAGGGCGAGTGGAGCTCCACAACGGGGACCCGTGGAGACGTCAGCGACACCGACACGTCCTCGGAAGGGAGCTCCCCAGCGCACCAGCCCCGCCCTCCCAGCAGCCCCTCAGCCTTCGCTCCGTTCCCGCTCACCCAGGAAGGTGGGCATCTCCTTCGCCCCAGGCACCTCAGGCCCTGCCCCAGTTACCCCTGCTGCCCTCAGTGAGGAGGTCATTGACCTCCTCAGGACACTCATTGTTGGGCAGTCTACCCTTTTGAATGCCATCCAGGGTGTAGAAAGGGAGGTGCATCGGAGCAATGCATACCTGGCGGGCATTCATTCGGGTCAGGCTGCCCATCAGCGATCGTTCAACGCTCTGGTCTCAGCACTGACGGCAGCCATTGTCCCTGTCTCCAGCCTCCCTCTTCTGACTCCCTCCACCCAGTCCCAGTCTCCTGTTCCTCTGCCTATCCCATCCACACCATCAGACCAGCCTGCACACACCTCTACACCCAAGGGCAGCTCATCCAGACATAAGCACCACAGATCCCACAAGCATTCACCCAAGCAACATCCAGATGCAGACATGCCAACAGTCACTACCACCTCTGTGTCCCCCACCTCCTCATCTCCCTCCTCCCTCCCTGTGACGTCTCCACTCACACCTGCATGCACACCACCATCAGCCAGTACTTCCATCACCAGCACACCCTCCATTTCAGTCCGCACACGTGCAGTCACCACCCCCACTGCCATTTACACGTCCCCTGTGTCCTCTCCCAGTGTGTCTGTTACCCCCTCTTCCGAAGCACACAAACGCAGGCAGCCACCCACCCAACAGCCATCCACCTCACGACAGCCTCCGTCACAAGCACCTGCACCCAAAGACAGCACACTTGACTCTCCTACAACCACATCCTCTTCCTCCACTCCCATACCCACTACACCTACCCGTCCCTGTCCTTCCAAGGTCCTTTTCCTTTCCAACCTTGAGCTCGTTCCAATCACTGACCCACCCCCTCCATCTGGTAAGACTAAAAAAAGCACCTCAGCCACCACCAGCCCTGCATCTTCTGTGACCATAGTGCAGGGCTATTGGAGTCCACCAGATCCTAGGGCAGGAACATCGGCCAGCAGCAAGGGGACAGCCAGCCCCCCCCCCTGGGAAGAGGACAAAAAAGAAAAAGGCCCGGCGCGACAAGCCTGAGACGGCTGCCACCAAGGACAGTAGCCTTGCCCCGTCACCTGCCACATCATCCAAGGGAAGCAAGGGCCACAGAGCTCCAGCAAAGGAGGGCAAGGGCAGCAGGGCGGATAAGTCAGGCAGCAGGCGAGCTGCCCAGGAGGGCCCCACCAGCCCCATTCCGGGTGGGACGGACGACACCCACGGGCCCAGGACTCCATCACAGGAGGGCGCCGCGACCGCAAGTTCGGATGGTGAATGAGCGGGAAGTCTTGCCCAGGTCTAGCTCCCTAGACACACAGGACAAGCACCGCTGAACAGGGCCCCGCCGGGAGGAGCACCGCTGAACAGGGCCCCGCCGGGAGGAGCACCGCTGAACAGGGCCCCGCCGGGAGGAGCACCGCTGAACAGGGCCCCGCCGGGACAAGAACCGCTGAACAGGCCCCGCCGGGAGGAGCACAGGGCCCCGCCGGGACAAGAACTGCTGAACAGGCCCCGCCGGGAGGAGCACCGCTGAACAGGGCCCCGCCGGGACGAGAACCGCACCGCTGGGCCCTTCCTGTCAAGCACCGCTCCGCTGGGCCCCGCCGTCTCAAGCACCGCTCCGCTGGGCCCTTCCTGTCAAGCACCGCTCCGCTCGGCCCTTCATCTCAAGCACCGCACCGCTGGGCCCTTCATCTCAAGCACCGCTGAGCCCTTCATCTCAAGCACCGCTCCGCTGGGCCCTTCCTGTCAAGCACCGCTCCGCTGGGCACCGCCGTCTCAAGCACCGCACCGCTGGGCCCTTCCTGTCAAGCACCGCTCCGCTGGGCCCTTAATCTCAAGCACCGCACCGCTGGGCCCTTCATCTCAAGCACCGCACCGCTGGGCCCTTCATCTCAAGCACCGCTCCGCTGGGCCCCGCCATCTCAAGCACCGCTCCGCTGGGCCCTTCATCTCAAGCACCGCACCGCTGGGCCCTTCATCTCAAGCACCGCTCCGCTGGGCCCTTCCTGTCAAGCACCGCTCCGCTGGGCACCGCCATCTCAAGCACCGCTCCGCTGGGCCCTTCCTGTCAAGCACCGCTCCGCTGGGCCCTTCATCTCAAGCACCGCACCGCTGGGCCCTTCATCTCAAGTACCGCACCGCTGGGCCCTTCATCTCAAGCACCGCACCGCTGGGCCCTTCATTTCAAGCACCGCTCCGCTGGGCCCCGCCGGGCCCCGCCGTCTCAAGCACCGCTCCGCTGGGCCCTTCCTGTCAAGCATCGCTCCGCTGGGCCCTTCATCTCAAGCACTGCTGGCCCATTGTCAGTGCCGGTTCTGTGTCGAGCAGGGCTTCTGGAAGCACTCTGGGCACCATGCCTCCTCCAATAACAGTGGAGTCGGTAATCCATCTGATGAACTGTGGCTAGGCACTTCCCAGGATGGTCCAGTGGGCAAGCCACCCACTGTAGAGACTTGAGAGACTGTGGCTTTGCACTCCCCAGGATGGTACAGTGGGCAAGCCACCCACTGTAGGGACTTGTGAGACTGTGGCTTTGCACTCCCCAGGATGGGACAGTGGGCAAGCCACCCACTGTAGGGACTTGTGAGACTGTGGCTTTGCACTCCCCAGGATGGGACAGTGGGCATGGAGGCCCCTCGTGGATCTGGCGTTGTGGACTCATGTGGCTGAGGTGCCACCCCTTCCCTTCCCCCTGAGGTGCCTGTAGTTTTAACATCTGATGCCCCTGCAGTGTTCTCTCCAATGGTATCTGGTCTCCTGTGTGGGATTTGCCCATGTGTTTGTGCACATTGGCCCACGGACTATGGAACTTTGACGGAATGTGCAGGACTTTTTGCCTATGGATATATTGTGGACTATGTTCATTCCTTATTTTTGTATCTTTTATATGGCATATTTGCCATTCCTTAAATGGAGCTATTTATACATATATTTTATAGATCATTTAAATTGTGTCTTTGCATTATTCCGGGGGGTTTGTGTGGTGTCACTCTGACTTGTTGCTCGGCATTGGGGTGTAGGTATTTGTGGTGGGGGGGTGGGTGTATGGCGCATGTGTGTGCCCGTAAGCTTTCCTCCTCCCCCCTCGCCTGTGTCGTAGGTGCAGTACTCACCGTTGTCGTCTGCACCGGCGTTCGTACTCCTGGTAGATGAGCAGGTAGACAATAGCTGGTAGGATGTGTAATTCGGGCTCCATGCTGTCCTCCTTCCTCGTGGAGTGTGTATAGGTGAGCGTTTTCCCGTTCGTAGTCTGTTTCCGCCGTGTTTTTATCGACGGGGCTCCCGCCCCGGAAAAGGTGGCGGATTGGTGAGTCGTGATAGGGTGGGCGGTACATTGTCTGCCGCCTGCCTGTTGGCGGTGACCGCCGCGCTGTTTGTCGGTCCCGCCGTGGCGGTCGGAGTGTTAAAGTGGCGGCCTGTGTTAGAATTTCATTTTTTTGACCGCCGACCTGTTTGCGGGTTGGCCGCCGCTTTATCACCGACCGCCAGGGTCAGAATGACCCCATAGTCTTGTTGGACATGTTGTATCTTCTAGTGGAATCCAGGGGGTTTTGGGCCTTGAACTATGGAAATGACTACTTGGTGGTCCGGATTAATGTCTGTGCCATTGGTTCACTGCCCTTCCTATGGAAACGAGCTGCATGCATGGATGGATATTGTACCTAAAGGATTTCATGGTCTTTTATTCCCAGGTGCTTAAATTGGGCGAGATTGGCCTCGCCAACTACACATGGCACTGAGCTGTTACACTATAAGCCCTACTGTCACTCCTTATCATCTCTTTGATTGGTCTCCCCAAGAACCAGTGACATATAACCACAGGTGACCTAAAGCACTGTCCCTTTGCAAAATCAAAACTATATGCGACCCATTCCAAGATAGTCAGCTCCTTTTCTTTAACTTGGTGAGAGAGCCCTTCATCATACATCAGAGACAATTCTTAATGCACCACACCCGAGTCCACGCCCTTCAGACTCAATGGTCTATCTCTGATTGAGAAATGACAAAGCATTCCTTTGTTCAGTCAGTATTGTATGGGCCAAGATCGGAAGCATAGCTGCCTGCTGTACAGAGCACTTCAAAGTCACGCACACACAGCATTCCAACCACTGCACGACAAGTGGGAAGCTGAAACAGACCGAGTGTTCTACGACAAGGAATGGGCCACTGCTATTGTGTACCCACATAACGTCTCACATGATGCAAAGTTAAAATTCATACAATCCAATATTCGAAAGCAGCCTACCTATTCCCACTGTAATTAACAAATTCTTCCCTAATGCATCCTATCCACAACCTGTCCACACTGTTCTTCTAACAGCTCTGATTCAATCAATCAATCAAACATAGTATTTGTAAAGCACGGCTTATCACCCCGGGCGGTATCCAGGTGCTTAAGGTTGTCACTGTGTGTCCGAGGTACTCCTCGAAGAGCCATGTCTTGAGGTATTTTCTGAATTCGAGTAGGGTGTGCAAGATGCGAAGGAAGGGGGAGGTCACTCCAGTTCTTGGCAGCTATGTAGGAGAAGGATTGCTCTCCCCAGCGGCTGCGTCAGATTCTCAGGACATGGGCGAGGGCAAGTGTTCTTGACCAGGTCTCCCTGGTTGGCTGGTGGAAGGAGAGTCTGCTGTTGATTAGCTTAGGTCGGATGTTGTGGAGGGCTTTGTAGGCGATGATGAGAACTTTGAATTTACATCTTTTGTGCACTAGCAGCCATTGTAGACCTTTGAGGTGGGGGGTGATGTGGGTACCTCGGGGAAGGTTTGGGATGAGTCTCACTACAGCGTTCAGGATGCTCTGGAGGCTGTGGCGTAGAGGGTTTCCATAGTCAAGTCTGCTGGTGATGATGGCTTGAGTGGCCGTCTTTCTGGTTTTCAAGGGGGTATCCATTTATAGACCTTCTGTAGCAAGTGGCAGTTGTGGAAGATGGCGAAGGCCACGGCGTTTATTGGATGTTTGAAGATGATGCTGAGGTTGCGGGTGTAGTCCATCAGTGACGAGGGATGTCCAAGTGTGGAGGGTCACCAAGAGTCACCCCACAGGAAGGGGTTGCTTCTGAAGATGATCACTTCCGTCTTGTCCGTGCTCAGTTTCAAGCAGTTGGATTTCATCCAATTGGTGACGTGTGTCATGGCGTTGCTGAAGTTGTCTCTGGAAGTGTTGTGTTCTTCAGCGAGGGAGCGTATCAATTGGGTGTCATGGGAGTAAAAGATGGTTTTAAGTCCTTGGGAATCAACAGTCTTGGCCAGCAGCGCCACGTAAACTTTGAAGAGGATTGGGCTGATAGAGAATCCCTGGGAGACACTGCATATGTTGCTTTTAGGTTCAGAGGTGAAGAGTGGGAGGCAGACCCTCTGAGTGCGGCCTGTGATGAAGACGTGGACCCATTTGAGGGTGTTGCATCGGATCCCAATGTGGTGGAGTCTGGCGGTGTGGATGAAGTGGGAGATGGTGTTCACTACAGCGGAGAGGTCTAGGAGGATCAGGGCTGGTTCTCTCCACAGTCAAGGAGGGACCTGATGTCGCTTGTTGCTGAGATAAGGGAGGTCTTGGTGCTGTGGTTGGAGCAGAAACCACATTGTGAGGAGTCAAGTAGGTTGTGCTTTTCCAAATGTTCAGAGAGCTGTTTATTGATGGCTTTTTCCAGGACCTTGACTGGGAAAGGGAGCAGAGAGATGGGGCGGTAATTTTTGAGTTTGCTGAAGTCTGCGGATGGTTTCTTCAGGAGTGGCTTGACCTCTGCTTGTTTCCATGCTTCGGGTATGGTGGCAGTCCTGATGGAGGTGCTGGAGATGGAAGAAACAATGCTGCTGATTTCCTTCTGGTCCAGGCTGAAGATGTAATGTGGCAGGGGTCATTGGGTGAGCTGGAGTGGGTTAAGTTCATGAAGGTGGCTTTTCCCTGGATGGATAGTGGCTTCCAGTCTGTGATGAGGTGGCTGAGGAGGTATCCTCCCACGGGTCAGTAGGTGTTCGATGCTGGTGGGTTGGGTTGAAAGTTCCTGTAGATGACTGTAATTTTGGCGTGGAAGTAGTCAGCTAGTGAGCTGCAGAGGGCCTGGGTGGGTTGGATTGTGTTTTCAGTGGCTGCTAGGCAGGAGAACTCTTTGACGATCTTGAAGAGTTCCTTCAGGTGGTTGGTGCTTTCCTCAATGCAGTTGAGTAAGGCAATATTTTTGCTTCTTTGAGGTGGAGATGATATTTGTGGAGCTCTTTATGGGGGCAACTCTGTTGGCACCATTCATGATCCATTATGAGAGATTACCTCTTGTTTGAGGTTGTGGGGGGGTTGGGTTTGCTGGCCTGGAGGGTAGTGGTCCATTGGGTCTCTGTGACTTTTCCCCATCTGTGAAGAGAGCTAGGTGCGGGTGCTTTGGGCAGATCTGGTCTGCTGGTTATGGTGAAGTGTGCCAGGTTGTGGTCGGTCCATGTGAGGTCCATTGTGTGGCTGCATTTGATGTTTTCGCTGGTTGTGAAGATATGGTCCAGGGTGTGGCCCAGGGTGTGGCCTGCGGTATGGGTAGGGCCACACCACACCAGAATCACCCTGGAGTCCCCACACAAGAGCTCAGCAGCATCAGAAACATCAACTGCATGCTCCTGAATTTGAGATCAGCAACTAAACATTCAACAGAACTGGCTGAAGCCATCCTTAACCATGCATTGGTATTGTGTTTATCACAGAAACATGGCTAAATGACTCTTTGTATCTGATCCTTGATCTACTAGTCCCTTCTGGGTTCTCCATCATCAAGAATGACAGGGAGGACCCCCACAATGGTGGCATAGCCATCAGCACAAGAACAGCAATCACATGGCAGAAAACAGATACCTTTGCCTACCTCACTATTGAATATCTCAGCATGAACGTAACGATGAAGAACAATAAAAAAACAAAATATCACCTCATTTACCACCCACTAGGCATCGCGCTCTGTTTTGGCGAATACCTATCAGAACTGATAACGTACTGCTCACTAACCAATGACAATAACATAATCCTTGGTGACTTTATTCTACATTGGAATGATGAGAAAGACACATTAATCCAATCCTTTTTTAATTTTACTTTTTTTGTATTCAAATCTATTTTTATTTTAATTGTTACAACATTATCAAATTATGCAGATCACTGGGTGTTCATTATACATGCACATACATGATGTCTGGTATACTTGGTGGGGGCCTGTGGTAGAGGGGGACAATGAGGAAGGAGTCCAAATTACTATAGGTTTTTACCGGAACATGTAACATTTATCAACAAACATCTGCTGCATGCGTATGTGTGTATTCTCACATCATCAGGATGCTAAGTTTGATGAGTGTTGGTAATCAAGGCAGCATTCATGCCACATTTACCATTGTGTCTGGCAGTGTGATTATGATGAAGTAGTGTCAACCAGGCATTTCCCCGTGCACCTTGGTGTGATCCCGTTAGTGGAAGTGGTGTCTCTGCCTAGGCTCCAACCTCTGTAATGTGGGGTAGCGAGTCACACCTCGCTGTATGTTGTGTTTGTCCCTGGTTGGACGATTGGTGTGAGCTGTGCAGGTTTGTATATCACCTACCCCAGAGTGCCCTCTCATGAGGTGATCTGGAAGTGCTAGTTATAGCCAATGTGAGTAGTCAGAAATATGAGCGGGGCAACACCAGTGGGAGCGCTGTGAAGTAATATAAGAGCCTGGGGAGCACTATTATTTTTGCTATTGCCACACATCCCAGGGCGATAATGGTAGTAATCCCCAGAATGCCAAAGATCTGCAGATATAATCAAGTCTACGCAGGCGTGAGTCTGTGTCGTTATGTTTCACACGTCATTCACATAGCGTGCCTGGGTCCGCTGTGCCCTGCGCCACATCTTTTTCAATGGCACGCACGTCCACCTCTAGTGCAAGTAGTTTGTGCATCAGAATGTGCTTGACTCACCCTGTGGCCAAGAGGCAGTGACCCGCACAACCACTTTGTGAGGGTCACATTCTACGGCTAGCGAGGAGGCCATGTGCTTGTTGTGCTTGAAATAACTGCCGATGCTTTTGGCCAACTCCTGATGGAATGAAGGGTCAGTGAGCACTGATGTAAACGCCACGTTGGTATCTTTGTGCGCAATCTGCCCCACTGAAGATCAATCATGAGCGGGCAGTGGTCCGACAGTGTCCTAGCCATGTATTCCACCTCCAGGACATCTTGTGCCAAGCATGTTGTTCCCAGTATCAGATCTATTCTGATGTGCAGTCTATGTACAGGGGAGTAAAAAGAGTACTCCCATTTTTGGGGATGTTTTAAACGCCATATATCATGTAGCCCTCTATCAGACATCCATGAGCAAAGTCCTTGTGCAATAATTCTACTGGGTGCCCCGGGTAGGGGAGGTGGGATCTATCTGTGTCTACGTCTGGAACGCAATTGAAATTGCCTCCCCATATGCTTAAGATGGAGGGGCCATGAAAGAGTGTGGGTGTAATGGAGGAGAGAAATGCTCTGTGTTTTAAATTGGGGGCGTAAATACCGGCTAATGCCAGAGGCTCTCCATCAAGTGTACGTTCTGTTAGCACGTATCTGCCCTCCGTGTCCACAGTGACGTGTTGTGCAATATAAGGGACTGCGGGTGCCACCCCTTGGCAAATACCGACAGTGTTGTGCTGTAAACCTGCCCCCTCCATTTAGTTTTGAGTTTTTTTAGTTCCCCTGCAGTGAGGTGTGTTTCTTGGATTATTGCTATTTGCACATTATGGCGTTTCAGATAAGAGTGTACCCGCTGGCTCGTAATCTGTGTTGCCATTCCCCTCACATTCCACATTGAGATATTATATTGTGTGGCTCCCATGTAACTGTGATCGTGTGTTGTTCATTGTGCGCTCATTGCCCTGTCCCATGTCTATTGCATTATCATAACGCAATGCCTTGAGTATGGCCCTGCCTTCATCCCCATGTCTTCTCCCGCCCGCATCATCCTGTGTTTGCATTCAGGATCCCTTGTTAACATGAAAAACCCATTCAACATCAACCATCTTAGGGCCTACAGCCAACTCCCTCCCTTCGAACATAACAAAAGTCAAACTTGTTAGTGGGTTGTTCGTCGTCCATTCGGAAAGTCATGTTGGGGGTGTGCATAGTCTGGAATTGTGCCAAAGGTCTCTCTGGCCCATGTTCACAAACTGACCAAGTTCACTCGCCCCACGTCCCCAGCCTCCTTTGGGGCTTGCAGTCATTCAGCAATTGTCAGGATCCTTTGTTGCAGTTGTACCGTTTATCAGTTTTAATAATTTTGAGGTCCCTCTAGTAGTCTGAGTGTACATGTGTGGTTGTTTGGATGCACTGACCTGATTCAGATGGCTCTCTCACTCTAGACTGATTGTCCTTAAGGTCTTGAGTCATGTACAAGATTGCCTCACCACTGTGCGAGGAGTTGTCCTTGAGTAGTTTCCTGCTGTTACCATCCGTGGAGCCATTGCCACAGTTCATCTGCTGTGCGTGGGGTAACATCTGGACCCTGATGGGAGCCAGATATTATGCTGTTGGAGTGCCATTCTGAGGAGTCGGTGTCCGAAGTGTGAGCTTCACGTAGCGGGTACTTTACCCATGATCGACCGTACTGTCGCAGGGTTTATACCTGGCATCACTGCATGTGGTTGTGCTGGCGCAGCACGTGGTGGGTTTGTATTTAATGTTTGCATCACAACTGTACTAATCGTCTATATGTCAGATTTTATATATAGGGGGTAGTATTTCTTGATAATCAAGTAATGGTATGCACCTGTTTAACCTCACCCTTTTCTGATGACTTTTGTAACTGATGTGCAAGAAGCAACGATGCATTCCTAATTGTCTCACAAAGATTCTGAATGTTGGGTTTTTTTTTTTTTTATAATTGATGATTTATTACAATTATGTGTTATGTGTTACATGAGGCTAGATTTATCCACTGTAAGGGGTAGGTAAGGGGTAGATGAATGTAAAATGTAAATTCATTGGCTCTTAAGAGAATGTACTATTTTATATTAGTTTCCATTAAACATTTGGAGACAAATGTTTGTAACAACATTGAATTTCGAACTCTTTATGGCAGGAAATCTTCCCAGGATGTTATCAAATGTAAGCCCTTATTTAGAGTTTGGCGGATGGGATACCCTATCACACTGTTAGGAATATTCCATCCGGTTTATTATAAGAGCCCTAGGCTAGAGACCGAGTTTCCTGTCCCCAAACTTTAAATAAAGCCCAAAAATATCATATATTATAGGTAGAACAGACAAGACCTGTAGAACTATAGCGGTGCAAACAAACTTGGATAGATCATCAGGTTAACGAACAAGGAGTGGCTGTCACAAAAGTTAGAAGCCAAAAAGTTTTAATCTGCTCGATGAAAATATTGAAAAAAGTTAATTCAAAAGTCTTAATATCAAATAACTCTTCAGACAGGATAGGCTGATTGCACAATGCAAGGCATGTGCGACTCTTTGTATTAAAGTTATTTCTTTTAAAATTCACTTTTTGAATATTTACTTGAAATTGAAGGAACATCGCCACGCTCCTTGCACCAGCTAGTACTACAGCGGCTTTAATGCATGTGAAATTATTAGGAGACTGAAATACTTTGGGTCATAGGTGGGGCTCTGTACCTACAGGAGAGATTAAAGTGGTGATAAAGGAAAGTTTGATTTTTCCCTCCCAAAAACAGGCTTTGCATTTAGAATCCTGGCTGCTTTTCTGTCATGCTTGGCAGGTTCTAGCTAATGTTTTGTGTGGGATATGAAACGTTGTCCCATGAGCGGAGTAAAACATAATGTGCTACAGAAACAGTGTTTTTTCCACTTTGTGAAAATGCCATTTTTCATTACCTAGTGCCTGTGTGAGCTCGCTCAGGATTTAAATGAGATCGGAATAGCTTCCTGTGACAGATGTGTGCAAACCTCTGATACTCTGAAGACAAATTTACCGGGGACCACTGGGATGTATTCCTTTGGCGGTTTTCACTTGAATCTCGCTTTAAGTATGGGATCCTTCAAGGCTGTTGCATTTTTTATGTTTTCCAATTTAACCATTCTTATCCAGTGCTGAGATTTCTTACGCGCACTCTAAGCAAAAGCTGCAAAGAAAAATGAGTGAAGACTAAAGGAAAGAGCACCTTGGGGAGAGGTGCAGAGTGTGTGAACAGTAATCATTCTTATGATTTGTGCGTAGAAATGTTTGCTACTTGTCTTATACCCAGAGGATGCGTTCTTGCTGCCAGAGTGACAAACAATCTGAACCTGAGCACAAGTACCATAAAATAGCCTTCAAGTACCCGACCTACGTGGTTGTTTAAGGACAAATAAAACAGAGCACAGGGCTGAAAACCATGCTGAACAGTGGTAAGTCAGAAACACTTAAAAGTGGGGGATTCATTTGTAAATGTGTAGGATGCCAAAGACAAGTATTACTTGTCTTGAAATCACACATGTATGCATTATGCTGTTTCACCCTAAGCTTTTGATGAAATTAAACTATAGCCACATTTTCCATAGTACTTGCTTGTTCCACGATTTGAACCTGGGTCCCACCTCATACACCACAGTGAAGTGTCAAAGCCCTAATATATATCTAACGGTACATTTTATTTGCATGGTCGTGCATATTGTTGAGTGGGTGAATGGGAAGCTGGGTCAAAGGGTAGGTGAATGCTTGGCTGAGTGGGCAAAGAAAGAGTGAATTGCTAAATGCATGAATGGACGATCCTTTCTATTTTCTTTTTTCATTATTCACTGTAAAATAATGGAATATCCATCCCTGTGCTCCTTGTGTCACTTAGTTCTTTCCCAAGATCCTCAATAGTACCCTGCTCCTCTCAAAGCGGTTCCCTATTGAAAGACAAGAGTGAATGTTTATGCAAGGGCGTATGCTTATATTTTCCAAATAGGTAAGTAGCTGCATGCTTCCCGTACACATGAAAAAATATGCTACATCAACCTAGAAGCCCTAAAAAAGTCAACACAATACGTCAATCTTCTAAATATCTCTGGTAAAGCACATGACAATGACATCAGGAGTGAAAACTCTCCGCATTTGTAAACAAAGTGATCCAAAACCTCACAAGCATGAAATCAATCGTTCCAGGAAACAGAGCAAATTAATGGGAATTGTATGCATCCTTCCCAACCTTCTTTCTGGAAGCCCTCAAAAGTCTTCTTTTCGGACTCCACCTGAACTATATCTAATACGATAACGTGTAGGCTATACAATGCTGAAACCTTTCTTTACCACTCATTTGCACTATGTTCTTGTTCTAAGAAAAGCACTGTAGTGTTAAATAAATTGTCAAAATAAAATAAATTAATGAAAAATCGGATCAAAGAATGAGTAAAACAATGAGTGAGTGAGTGAGTGGATGACCAAAGTCTTACTGGCGCAGGAGAATATTCCCAACTCCTTTTGCTGCTGCTCACTCACATGAACTTAACTATGTACTCCCTCAGTCATTCTTCTGTTCATCCACCCTCAATCACCTACTCATCTAACCCCTGTATTTTCATGTACATACAACCCCAATCACAAACTCACCCATCAATTACCAAGCAATTTCAGTAACTAAAAGCCAGAACTATTGGCTTTGCCAATGTTTAACTGCACACACTTATTAGATTTCTGGTTACAATGTATTCGACAAAACAAAGCAACTAAATGGTATCTGAGATGTACTTACTGCTCAGTTCATGAAAGTGACTGAAAGTGAAACGACAAAGTAGGACCAAGAACCTGTCTTGTCTCAATAGGTCTCACATTTGCAAGAGTTAGAGCTCTTGGCTTTGTACATGTGTTCTGGTTTGCAGTGGAGTGGATGTATGTGGTTTGGAGTGGAATTATGTGGGTTGAATTGGAATTATGAGTTGTGGAATTGTGTGGGGAGGGATTGTGTTCTATGGAGAGTATTTATGTAGTGGAATTATGTGAAATAAGGAATAGATAGAGGTAAGAGCTGCACAGAATAGATTAAAAGGAAGATAGAGAGGGACAGGTAGTTTGCGCACAATGTTGTGAATGAACGCTAGCTAGTGGAGCAGAAAGAGTGAGTGAGAAAGAAGGGAAGAGCAGGCCACAGATGCATAAAGAGGGAGCAACTGTTTACGCAGAAGAGACCCTAAGAAGTGCGTGGGTTTGAGGGACAGAAATGTGGAGAAGGCACAGGGAAGAAATTGTGCTTCAAGATGTCAAGTGAACTAATATGAGAGTGGAGGGAAGAGTGCATGAGAGAGCAAGAGGAGAGGTGTCAGAGAGAGTATGAGAAAGAGAGAGACAATTAGGAGGGGCACCCAGAGGGTGGGGGGAGACATGAGAGGTGGAATTCTGCACAGCTCAAGATGATACAAGAAGGCAGCATGTGTGAGCAGGCAGTACAGAGCGGAGACAGGGTGTGTGAGGGTAGTGGCAGTGCGGTGTGTATTTCAAATGCATGGAGTTTAATTGTGTAACTGTGTGGCATTGAGTGAAATTATGCTTATTGGAATTATGTGTCATGGTGTGGAGTGCATTTAAGTGGATTGCTGGTACGTGGTATAGAGTGTTTTTATGTTGTATTGAGTTAGTATAATATGTGGAGTTTAATTATGTTGCACTGAGTATTTCCATATGGAGTGTAATTATGTTGTGTGGTACTGAGGTGGTGATGCTGCAGTGGTGCATCAGTGGCATTGAGTGATGCTGAGTTGGTGCTGTGCTGAGGTGATGCTGAGCTTATGCTGAGGTGATGCTGCACTGATGCTGAATTGGTGCTGCGTTGGTACTGAGTTGCTTCTGAGGTGAGCCTGAGCTGAGGTGGGTCTGCGTTGGTGGCGGCGCACTGATGTGGACATGGTGCTCTACTGATGCTGAGATGGTGCTGTTCTGATATTCAGGTGGTGCTGCACTGGTGCTGAGATGGTGCTGTGGTGGTGCTGGGCTGATGCTGAGTTGGTGCTGCACTGGTGGTGATGCACAGATGAGGAGGTGGTGCTGTGCTGATGCTGAGATGGTGCTATGCTGATGTGAGGTGATGCTGAGTGATGATTTGGTGGTGCTCAGGTGGTGCTGTGCTAGTGCTAAGGTGGTGGTATGTGAAGCTGAGTTGGTGTTGCGCAGGTGCTGAGGTGATGCTGTGCTGATAAAGTGCTGTGATGATGCAGGGTTCGTGCTGCACTGGTGCAGAGGTGATGCTGTGCTGATGCTGAGGTGGTGCTGTGTTGATGCAGGGTTGGCACTGCACTGATGGTAGTGCATTGATGAGGAGATGGTGCTGTGCTGATGCTGCAATGGCTCTCAGCTGTTGCTGAGGTGGTATTGTGGTTGTGCGCAGATGGTGCTGTGCTGATACCTTGATGATGATGAGTGATGCTGTGGTGGTGCTGAGTGATGTTGTGGTGTTGCTGAGTGATGATGTGGTGTTGCTGAGTCATGCTCAGGTGGTGGTGCTGCGCTGGTTTCAGGTGGTGCTGTGCTGGTGTTCAGGTGGTACTGAGCTGGTGCTGAAGTGGTGGTGAGTGATGCTGAGTTGGTGTTGTGCTGATGCTGAGGTAATGCTGTGCTGATGCTGAGGTGGTGCTGTGCTGATTCTGGATTGGTGCTGCACTCATGGTGGATAATTGATGAAGACGTGGTGCTGTGCTGATGCTGAGGTGGTGCTATGCTGAGGTGGTGATGTGGTGGGTGGTGCTCAGGTGTTGCTGTACTAATACTGAGTTGGTGATGAGTGATGCTGAGATGGTGCTAAGTGATGGTGTGGGGGTGCTGAATGATGCTGTGGTGTTTCTGAGGCATGCTGAGGTGGTGGTGCTGTGCTGCTGCTCAGGTGGTGCTGAGCTGGTGCTGAATTGGTGCTGTGCTGAGGTGAGGCTGTGCTGATGCTGACGTGGTGCTGAATTAGTACTGCACTGGTGCTTAGGTGGTGCTATGGTGGGGCTACGCTGGTGATGATTTGGTGCTGCACCAGTGATGGTGCACTGATGTGTAGGTGGTGTTGTGCTGATGCTGAGGTTGTGCTGTGGTGATGTTGAGTGATGCTGAGGAGATGCAGCGATGTTGTGATGGCATGTGCTGGTGCTGAGCTTATGCTGAGGATGATAAAGGTGATCCTGGAGATAAATATTGTTCAAGTTGATCATAGTTTGTTGACACAGTATTACTAATTTCCAAATATGCATTTGAGGCTTGTAGACAAAAGATGTAAGATTACCGGAGCTCATGTACAGACCGAGGCGCTTTGGGAAGCTGTGCGGGGGGCTTGTATTGAGACAGTGGGTGGAGTTGGGGATTATGGAGAGAAAGTAAGAGAATGTGGAGTGTGTGCACTGTGAGGAGGCCTGGAGAGAGACTGTGAGGAGAATAGAGCACATGGGAAGGCTGTGCACATCAGAGGAGCTATGAGCACTCAGACAGACCATGTCATGAGCTGGCAGCTTATGAGCAGTGTTAGGAGCCCGCAATGCCATTATAGCTTTTAGCTTCCAGACCACAAACACCATCATATTTCGTGGCTACCAGGGCCCAAGCGCCAAGAAGCAAATGTGTTCTTATTTGTGCCCTCCTATCCTCAATAGATCTGTGAGACCACTAATTGCTAATGACACTGTATATTGAAATAATCATAGTCAATATGAAATAAACAGTTTATCATCATAAAAAAACTACACTTGAGTGCTTTTTGCAGCATAAATGTGTCAAGCACACATAGGTGTATGAGGGATGTCTGTGTACAGTGTGAGCTATGGGGATGGGGGAGTAAATTTGTGAATGTCACGAAATTCAAGAGCCAAACAAGATTATGTGGAGGAGGCCTGGGTTTCCATGGTAACTGGGAGTCTGAACTCATATATCTGGAAGTGCTTTAATATGCAATAATAAAGAACCAGAGTGAAGTATAAAAGACACATAAGTGGCACATATATTATTAGTTAATCTGTACTTTTACACTTGTGCATTTTATCCAGAGATGCAGCATGCAATACACATTCCTTCCTCCTATGAAGCATCGCAGAACTAAAAACCTAACTTCACTTTTAATGAAGAGGCTCCAGAGTAGCTAAACAATGGGGCACCAAAGTTACAGTTTTTCCACATTCATAAAGTATTGAGCATTCAACATAGCAAGGAAATGAACAAAAGCACACTGGTGATGGCAATTTGATGTTAAAAGGGTGGTTGGTTAACCAACATTACCTAGCAAAACCCATCATTCCCTTTCAGAGGCTACTGTCAACCTCATCTTATATTAAGCTGTGAAAACCGCACATTACGTTGACATGATGCAACTGGTAGAGTGAAAACCACGTGTTGACACAGAAACACATGAGAGAGGAAAAACAGTAGTGAAAGGACACGGGTCCTGTGTCTAAAATTTGTTCAGGACTCGATGCATATAAAAATGCTCAAAAGACATGTGCTTAATTAACCATTGTTTACAGACAACAGAAGATCAAAACAAAGAGGGGTTGGGCTTTAATACTACATATTAGACTGAAGGTGTAAACATTCCACTCATTTTGTGAGTAAGCGTGTGGGCACAAGCAAAGTGAGCATGGGAGCGAGCTGTCGCAAATGTGGAGAGCCGGTCAAAATGAAAACAAGATAAGTGGCAAGCATCTCACCTTACTCAACACTCAAATGTTTCTCAAAGCAGTCACAAACGTTCACCCACAGGCCCTAGGTTATTCTGTAATAATACAATTGGCAGCTTCACCGTGACCCTGCAAAACAAACTGGAAGTTACTGTAGAAAACAAGAAGAAGAGAGCGAGTGCGGTTTCAAGGGACCGGTTAAAGAGGCAATGCCAGTTATATCCCTGTGGGGCCCAGAGCTGCAGTCGCAGTGCTTTTGTATATGTTTTTGTACCTATTTCTCATTTTTCATGGGAAATATTTGACAAAATAATCTATGAGTTGCATTTAAATGCAGGCTTGTGGGATCATACTAATACAAACATCATACCTGCACTCACCAAGCAGCAGAGCACCCCCCACAAAGCAACTCCAATTTTAACACAGCAGCTAGCCTTTTCGGCTACTGACGTGATGAGGAAATTTAGGGTGGGCAAAGTTAAAGGCAGAATAATGAATTGCTCTCCATTGCAAGCCCTGTCTGGGAGCTGCCTTCGAAACAAAAGAATGTGAGCGACATGGGAGAAACTGGGAGGGACTAATGCTGCAATAAAATGGAAGCAGCTAGGGGCCTGAGCACCCACAGTATAACACGAACTTGAATTTTTCTTTAAAAATAGTCCCCCCAAAAACAGATAAACAGAATAAAGCGTAATGATATTGTACTTAGGCTCTGCTCTGTGAGAGAACCAAAAAGAACAAGCATTTGCAATGCAATAGGTCTTGCATTTGTGAGAGTTCAAGCTACTAGCGTTGTAAATGACAATTTCTTTTACCTATGTGGTTTGGTTTGGAGTGTTGTGGATGCATGAACAGAGACGCAGTACTGTCTAGAGGACTAAGAATGGGGAATTACCACTGGGAACAGAGATTAGTTTAGGAAAATGAAAAACACAACCGCTATCAGTTTATAGCAGTTGTATGAAGAAACCATGCCAAACGTCCAGGTCATGTGATAGCCGTGGGAATTGGTTCATATATTTTTTCTACATTCAGTACGAATATTAGAGATAAATAATGCTCTTTTCACTCTATTACTGTGACGCATCAGCAGAGATATGATGTATTTACTAGAATTATGGTGTTTGAATCAAATGGTCTAATCTTAACTTCAGCACTTAAATAAATTTCATTATCATAGTTAAATAACTTCTTGTGCCTGTCTTCTAGTTTTGTGATAGAAGGAGAACCATCCACATACGAACACGGGGAGTGTGGTTCAGGGTCGCATAGCTAATGGACCAACCTCAGTTCATAAAAGAGAATATTCCTGCCAGAATTCAGTAAACATTTGTTGCATTCTGGGACTGGTACTGTTAAGTGCTAGGATTGTCTAATTGGGCGCACATGATGGTAGACGAGCCTTAATGGTCAGGAGGAAAGTGATCAGAATAAAAGCAGGCTTTCCCCAGTCCTCTCTGCTGGCTGAAAGAGGGAGCTGTGTTTGTCTAGGGCAAGCTCACTTGTCACAAAAGTCGGGTTAATTTATTTATTGAAATCCTCGGACTGCTTAGTTCAGTACACAGGCAATCTGTCAATATTTAAAAAAACAAAAAACATACGCTAATGTTTGGAAACATTCACTGTGTTTCCAGTTCAAATTATTGTCCTTATAAAGTGTGTTTTTGTTAAGACCCAAAAGTACCAGTATTCTTTTTCGGATAAACTGACCTGTGTTAACTCGACTTGCAGAATTGGCCGGTATTGTTTGCTCTGTTCAGATATTGTGGTATGGAAACAGTGATGTGTTAGGCTGTGTTTAACCTGAGGACTGTGATTTAATTAGGTAGACTATGTGTTTTGTGGTTAATTTGAGCCGGAGGGGGCCACCAGCACTCATTTTTGGGGATCGTTACTTGTCTTTCTACATCAGATGTTCACCGGAGCAAGAGAGGGAAATGCACAAAACAGACAGATGGAGTAAGAGAAAGACGGAAAAAACGTCACCATAGGAAGAAAGCAAAATTGTAAGAGTGAGAAATGTGTAGACTGTGCAGCCTTGGTATTCACCGAACTGACCTTTAATTGCACCGGATCGCTTCAGAGCAGAGGTTAGGACACCACCAAACTTTCTTTCACAATTAAGCACTTCAAACGTGTAAGAGTGTATTACTTTAGTGGATATTAATCAGCAAAACCAAAATAATCACTACAGATTTTCATCCTATAAATAAGTTGCATCATTAAAGTGATGCAAAAACTTAATTGAAATCGTCTTTTCACACAAATTGTAAGCCATCCCTTCTCTGCCTTTCCGATCTGAACTTCAAATTTCTACGTGCCTGTTTGGTGCATATGTGTACCTCAGCCACTCCTAGTTTCTTTGTATTCTGATAGATGCAGATTTACATTTCCCATTAACAACTCAGGACTACAAAGCCAACAATGCAACGGTTAAACAGTATTGCATGGCGCACTTGTTCCCGGAACAGAACGACTTGTGATTGTTTCTACTGGTGGTGTCCGGGTGGCTGTAAATATCGACACTAGTCATTCTACTGAACTACCTCGCCCCTGCATTTACTACCCTACGAGAACCCGGGCTCGTTCCTGGTGCAAAGCCGAAATAGCCTCTTCCCAAGCACTGCATTTTGGAAAGATTGTAGATACAACGGGGGTCATTTCAATTAAATCTTATTGTTGTAAGGTAACCCCGTGTACGTGCAGTCAATTGGCATGTATTGCCGTTACCGCCAAAACAAACTTCGAAATGCACCAGTCACCCTTATGTTGAAACGCCTGATATCTGCAAATAAAGGACTGCCATTCATGCCAAAGTTTGTGGATTTATTGTTCCCTTTTCACTGTTTTTTCGTCTCCTAGATTGTGTGCTTTTGAGTTATCGCTCTCGTGAAAATGTTTTTTTCCTGAAGACATTTAATGTGAAGAGGCAAAAGCGTGAAGTTTGGCCTGAGAGTGAACTGAGGTTTATT